>NW_027187460.1:5652256-5826904 GCF_028583685.1 Petaurus breviceps papuanus | reverse complement strand
TTAGGAAAGAAATTGCTTAGTTGAGAGAACCTGCAGAAGAAGGCAATGAGGATGGGTTAAATGGGTATGTTTAGGCTGAGGAAGACAAGAATCAAGAGGGAACATCAATCAATCAACAAGCATTTATTAAGCACATGACACATGGCAGGCCTATATCTTTCACAAAGTCTTGCTCCACTGGGTTCTCCAAGGCTAAGTCAGCAGAGTACAAACTGGGACAGGTTTTCTGCTGGACAGGCTTCCAGTATGGACCCAGTAACAGACTGATTGTTTTCTGAGAACCAACCCAGCTAATGATAAAGAAGAGCCTCACTAGTAGGCTGGACACCTGTAGATGAAAATTTTTTGGCCATAGCCAACCAAAGAAACAAGAATGCATTTTAAAAACAATGGCCCTCAGTGCTGTATCCCCCTTCTGGTTTGCCATTGACAGGGGCGAAGCAGAAGGTAAGGGAGCAGACGTTAAGAATCACAGTTTTTAAAGCTTTCGACTGAATGCAGTCTGAATGTTAATACTCTACATATGAAATCCTCGTCCAATCACTAGCACATGGAAACACTGCTGGAGGAGCTGAATCATATTGATCTTGACATTCTTGCTAGAAATGAAACAAGAAGAAGAAAGTTGCAGCAAAAGGAAATAAAAGCTCCCAGGTATTTTTTGAACAGAAAAAAGAAAAAAGATGTTGGAGTGGGTTTTATCATATGCCCAGATAGTATGGTTCCTTTCAGCACAATATTGTTTCTTCCTTTATCTATTTTTGTTTTTGAATATTTATTTTTGATTTGTCTCACAACATGATTGCAACTTCTGGTTTTTTTTTTTTATTCACCTGATGCATAGTAATTTTTGTCCCCAGGCCTTCCTTCATTTTTATTTTGTGCATGTCTTTGTCTTTAAAAAGTGTTTCTTCTTTTTTTTTGGCTTTTTGGAGGGCAATTGGGGTTAAGTGACTTGCCCAAAGTCACACGGCTAGTAATTGTGTCAAGAGTCTGAGGCCAGATTTAAACTCAGGTCCTCCTGACTCCAAGGCCAGTGCTCTATTCACTGTGCCACCCAGCTGCCCCTTTAAAAAGTGTTTCTTGTAAGCAAAAGATGGTGGAGGTTTTTGTTGTCCAGTCTATCACTAACTCATTTTATTAGATTATTTAATTAATCTATATTTTAAGTTATGAGACTTAAGTTTATATTTCCCTCCATTTGTCCCCAATACTGTTTTCCCCCCAAAGTATAATTTTATTCTCTTACATTTCTACTTAAATCAAGTATACAAAACCTCTGAAGTATGAATTTGATCCTAAAAAAAGATGGACTATACACTAATGACTGAAGTGGGTATACAGGATGGCACAGCAAAACAAGTTAAATGTAGATATTCTACACATAGTTTCCCCCCCAAAATGCAGTTTAATATTTAGATAACAACTTAAGATGAAAATGATCATTATATACTTTATGTTCATAACTGCCTTTATAATGCTATTTTTTCTAAGATATTTTATAAGTAGCTAGGGGGCATAGTGGATAGGTCATGAGACTTTAAGACAGGAAGGCCTGAATTTGAATCTTGCTTCAGATACTAGCTGTAAAAGTCATTTAACCTCTGTTTACCTCAGTTGCCTCATCTGTAAAATGAAGACAAATATAACACCTACTTCTCAGGGTTGTTGTGAAGATCAAATGAGATCAGATTTGTACTTACCTTCTGCTTCACCCCATCACTTCATCCCCTTTGCAAACCTCAAAATACCATATAAGTGCTAGCCATTATATTTATTATCTTAGGTGAGATATGCCTGAATATTTTTTAGTGAAGCAGAGTAAAATGTCATAATTATAGATTCCCAAATCCAATTATGACCTGTTAGTCAAATTCCAAAATGAAGGGTTTTTAGTAAAAATCAGTGCCTTATTCACCAGATATCTTATTTAAAAACACTTCTTTACCTCTAATCTTACTATTACTAAAAGCAATCAGTGATTACTAAAATACCAGCTGTCAGAAAAAAGAAGAAAAATAAAATAAAATCTACACAATTTAAAAATCAATTTGTACTTTTAGGAATAAGTAAAACTATCTAAAACAACATATTTGAGAATATATGCAAAGAAAACAGCTAATAAATTCTGTTCTGGCATGTCAAAAATCAAGGAAGTAGGAATAACTCAATGAGCATAGACTAAAAGTAGTAATAGTTGGTTCCTTCGATACAAATATGCTTAAAAAGATCGACGGTAAACAAACACTTACCAAACATCCACACGTCACTAGCTGAGGTAAAACGTCTAAAGTTGATTGACTCTGGAGCCATCCATTTAATAGGTAATTTTCCTTTAGAAGCTATAAGAAAGAGATTTTTTTTTTTAAAGAAAAACTTCCTGTTATGCATGCCTGAGAATATTAAAATTCCCTCTAGACCAGGCATTCTTAACCTTTTTTGGTGCCACTGACCCCCTCTGGCAGTCTGGTGGATGCCTCCCCAGAATGTTTTTAAAAGCATAAAAAAAAATATACAGGATTATGAATGAAACCAATGATAGTGAAATACAGTTGTTCAGTTTAAATGGCTCTTCTCTAGACAGAATTACTGTCAGTAAAAATTTAAAAACCCACTGTATCAATTGGCTCTTGGCTCCTCTCAGGATACAGAGCCATATATTTAATTGCCTCGAAGCCCCAAGTTTACTGAGGTCCCTCCCATCTCTTTGTATACAGGAAGAGCATTCTGAATGAGAAGTCTATGTAGAGCAGTGATAGCATATGCTTCAGTCCCCTGTGGAAAAAGAGGCAAAATATGGAGAGATGGGGCATAGTGGGAGCAACTGACTGGGTGATTTAACACGCAAGGCTTTAACACTAATTAGTATATCCTGAATTATTGGCTGGGTATACTTGAACTGAGTCACATTTGTTGATTATATACTTTGACCTATGCCTGAACAAGAGGGAAGGGAAGGGGAAGTAGTGATGTGGAAGGAATATCATCTCTATCCTCATCAACCAATAACCTGCCCAACAAACATTTATGAAGGGCTTAGTATATATCAAAAACTATGTGAAATCCTAAGAACACCAAGAAAAAAAGCAAAAATTGCCCCAGCCCTAAAGAAGCTTACATTCTAATGGGGGAGACAATATGTATATAAATAGATTTATACAAGGGAGTAATAGCTAGTGGGACCAAAAAAAGGTGTCCTGTAGAAGACAGCACATGAGCTGAGTCTCCAAGGAAGCCAGGAAAGCTAAGACATTTGGAGATTGGGAGGGAGAGCATTTCAGGCAAGGGGAACAATCAGTGCAATGGCACTGAGATAAATGTGTTAAGCCATTTATGAGAAACAAAAAGTAGGGATTATAGTTAGACTGTAAAATGCATGAAAAACAGTTATTTGTAAGAAGGCTAGACTGGTAGTAAGAATCCACAGTGTAAGGGGCTTTAAAGGACACACAAAGAACTTTCTATTTGATTCCAGAAGTAACAGGGAGAAAGGATTTTATTAGCAAGGGTACTTGCTATTGAGTGTGTCCAAAGTCTAAGTCAAATGTCCCTCAACTTTAACAGTTACATTTGCAGATTCATACTTGTCTGAAAGAAGAAAGCTATGTTTGTCCATTATGTGGAATGAAACTCAACCACCTCCAAAAACATACTTCCCAAAATATGGTCAGGTGTGCACTTTAGGAAAGTCCCCCTTTTTTAAAATTTAAATTTATTTATTTACTTTTAGTTTACAACATTCAGTTCCACAATCCCTTGAGTTTCAAATTTTCTTCCCCTCCCTCTTTTCCCTCCTCCCACTCATGGCAGTATGCAATCAAATATAGGTTCCACAAATACTTTCACATTGAACATTAGTCAAGTTGTAAAGAAGGATTATAACCAATGGAGTGAACAATGAGAAAGAAGGGATGAAACAAAACAAAACACAAAAGAAAGAGAGCAAGTAGTTTACTTCGATCTCCATTCAGACTCTGTAGTTCTGTCTCTGTAGATGTGGATAGCCTTAGGAAAGTCCCTTTTAAAGTTTTGTGGAGGAAGTGACTGGAGCAGGGAGAGAGACACAAGACAGGGAGATAAATCTAAAGGATACTGTAATAGGCCAGGTGTAAGGTGAATGGGACCTGCCAGGGTAAGGGCAGAGTGAGCTGAAATGATGGATATGAGATATGAAGGCAAGACTTGGCACCAGGTTAGATGTGCTAGGAGAGTAAGTCATTAAGGATGGCATCAGGTATGCCAGAGCTTGGGAACCTGTAGGCTCAAGACCACATGTGGCCTTCTCTTTCCTCAAGTACAGTCTTTTGACCGAGTCCAAGTTTTACAGAACAAATCCTTTTTAGATGCAGTCAAAAGGCCACACTTGAGGATCTAAAAGGCCACATGTGGCTTCGAGGCTGCAGGTTCCACCCCTCCTAGCCTATACACTGTTGTTTACATGTCATGTTATCTCCCCCATTAGGCTTTGAGCACCTTGAGGGCTGGAACTATTTTTTGCCTTTTTTTTTTTTTTTTTTTTTTTTGCATTCCTAGAGCTTAGTATAGTACCTGGCACATAGCAGGTGCCAAAGAAATGGTTGTTGACTAAGAAACTGATACTCTTACAGGACTAGTAAAAAAGAGTCTTTTGCATTTGTTCTTAGTTATGTTTCTATCCTCTGCACACATCTTTTTGAAGTCGGATTAGGGTGATGTGCAGTCCCATTGTCCTCTGTAGAAAAGTCTTCCTATTCTTCCTCATAGAATTTATTTGTGTTGTATTGTCAGATATTCATTTTTTACAGTATCCCATACCTCATGGGTTGATTTTCCATTCTTCCCTTCTGATAATAATGTCTTTGAAGTTTGCATTTTACACAGGATATGACAATATCTGCCTTTATAATATGTTATTATAAAGTATAGGTATGATAATTGTAAATTAGGATATAATAAAGGATAACTATGAAGTAAGGAAGATAATTCCATGAGCTAAAACTAGAAATGAAGGTAATCATTTTACTGTCACTGTGAAAAAAACTTATGATTAACATTTATATAGCAATTACTATGTGTCAGGCACTGTGCTAATGCTTTAAAATTATTATCTCATTTGTCAGTGTCAATACCTACCTCACAATAACCCTGGGAGGTAGATGCTGACATTACTCCTATATTAGGCTGAGTGTAAGCCACACTGCTATAACAGAACTTTATTAATGGAAAAACTGAAAACTTATCAGTTATTATACAAAATGATCATATTTAAAACACTAACCTTGTTGGGAGAAATATTTTCCCTGATTTATTTTTTCTGAACATCTTTCATATTTGTATCTGAATAATTATCTTATTAGCCATTATTCTGAAATTTGTCTTTTCTGGTCACGTCTACCATATTCCCTGATTCCTCCATCCTAGGAACATCTTATTCAACTTAAACATAAAATTGCTATAAGAGGACCAGGTAACAGATGCTTTGGGAAAAAATTTTATTAGCACTCCCCTATTTCTTAGACATGTAACAGTGGTGATACTTTCTCACCCTCCTACGCTCTCCTATTACAGATACATTTTGTTCTATCTTTACCATTTACATAGTTCCAACAGCATCTTCCTAATCTACTCTGCCACTTTGTTTTAACTTGGCACTGATTTCATTGGTACTGGGAACTCCTGGTAACCAGCAAACTCCTGCCATCTCTATCTCAGGGTTGGCAGGCACCTTAGTCAGTGCGAGGAATAAATACAAAGTTTTCTATTCTTCCCTTTTGCCTAAGCTGTTTCCAACTCATGCCACCCTAGGTTCTGAAATTCATTACCCCTGACTTCCTCCATGGCCTTTTTTTTTGTGTTCTGTGGCGCTGTTTTTGCAACTGTGACAAGAATCACAAAGAATGGTGTATTTGTCCAAATGACAAAGTGGAGCCCCAGCCATGGGACAAAGTGTAAACTCTGTGCAATGCAATAAAGATGGGGTGGGGGAAGGAAGTACTCTAAGACCAAAAACTGAACTCTGCATTTGTATGAGACAGATTTGGGAACTATGGTTTTTGTTCAGATGAATACGCTACCAGCGTGCAATTAGCACTAGCATTATTGTTTCTCTATAAATTGCTAAGCATGAAGGGATACTGTTTGTCCCACAGTTTGACTAGACACATGGTGAAATGTGTAAGGAGAAAGATTTTGGCTCAATATTGTCAATGACTTCCTAACAATTAAATTTGATCCAGAATGAAGCTGGCCTGATGTGGCAGGCAGTTCTCAGGCATTGGAAGAGCTGAAGTAGAAACTGAATGATGATCACTTGTGAGCAGGGATACTGTAAAGGGAGTAAATAGTTCAGGGAAAGAATAAACTCAACGACCTCTGAGTTCACTTTCAAGATCCCAAGTGAATCAAGCTGGCCTCTGCACAAAACTGAGTATTGTGGGGACTTTTCTTATGTACAGTCTGGAAAATTTAAATTAGTCAACTCAACGCCCAAATAACATTTCAAGAATAACTTGAAAACAGAGAAACTTCAATAATGAGGAAATTTTGTGTGCTAATACTTGAAAAACACTAGTGGGCCAAGTTGTGGTTAAAGAGTGGATTAATCAATAGCAATAGTGTAGCACATCTTGTTGTGAGAATAACTTCATAAAGGCTCAGGACATACTTTTAACTCCTCTTATTTCCTCCCATTTTCCATGGTGATTTTAAGGTTCTTATTAATTTAAAACAATGTGTCAAACTGTTTTAAAAGACATTATCACATTTAGGTATGTCAAAAAAATATGTACGCATAAACACATTTTCCTTTTAAAAAATGATTTTTTTGCTCTTTGTTTACTAGTAGCATCAAATTAAATATACAAAACTATTAAAAAAAACTAGAGTTCATATATGGTCTCATTTCTTACCTTTGTAATAAGTACTATCTTCCATATATCGAGACAAACCAAAGTCTCCTAATTTTACACAGTCAGTTGAAGATACCAGCACATTTCTAGCAGCAATGTCCCTGAGAAGAAAGATTTGGGGTGATAAGTTATACCATAAGAAAAATGAAGATTTGGCCTATACCTATACATATTTAAAAATAGATACAAAAAAGGATTTTTTTGAGGTAATTTACTTCAACTGCTTCATTTTCCAGATGAAGAAATTGAGGCTCAAAGGGATTGGTTGAATTGACCAAGGTCATACAGGTTGTAAATAACAACACTAAGGTTTTAAAGCTAGGTCTTATGACTCCAACACTTATACCTTTTCTATTTTGTACCTCTATATAACGTCTATATAATGTGATATTTATGCCTCTCACTATATATGATAGAATAAACAATGTAAGCATTTTAAAAAAAACATGTAATGCATATTCAATTTTATACAACACATAAGCTTTTAGCAACTTCTTAGCAATTTATACAAATTGGCTTCTAAAATTCGTCTTGCAGAATGACAAAAATTCTATGCATACAGTTAATAGACAATGACAACATCTTTCTTCTTAGAAAGTAGGTTTTCTGGTGTAGTGAGAAAAGCACTGGCTAGGAGCCATCAATTTTTGTTAAGTCAGTTATTTCACCTTTATCTAAACTTTAGTTTTTTTTATCTGTAAAATAGAAATAATAATCCCCACGACAACTATTTTATAAGGTTCTCATGAAGAAAAAATTAAATAATAAAGCACAACATAAATTTGATTTATTAGGAACCCCAACTCTACATTACCATTTATGGTAGCTATTGGACAAAATTAAATAATTAGTTCCTGATTTTACTTTTTTTTTTAAAACCTAAATATTTTTCTTTAAATTAAAAGGCTTTCTCACACTAGTTAGTATCTGAATAGACTTCAAATGGCTGAACTGCTAAAAGGTTTGAGGCTTAAACCCAACATCTCCCTCCCTCTTCAGGTTCCCCATTCCCAGTAAATACTTAACTCCATTAGGAAATGAAAAATAACTATGACTTTGTTAACTAAATATTAAAAGAATTAACTTCAATTTATATTACAAAGAGCTCCAGAATACAAATTCAGCATAATCCCAGCAGATGTCACCCTTAACACAGTGGATTTTGTTTTACTCTTCCGAGATAATATACATTTAAGTCTCTAGTATGTTTATCTTTGTACAGAGTAATACACAATTCACATGGAATGCTTTTTACTCCATGTGAATAAGCCCCAAATAAATATCTAAACCAGTATAGCTACATTTCAGTCACAGAGAGCATGTTAAAGTGAGGATACAAATCTTTTTTTTTTTTTTTTTAAGCAATTGGGGTTAAATAACTTGCTCAAGGTTACATGGCCAGTTATTTTTGGGTGTGGTGCTAAAGTATCTGAGCCCGGATTCGATCCCCAGGTCATCCCAACACTGGGGCCAGTGCTCTTACTCGCTGAGCCACCTGGCTGCCCCTAAGCAATTGGGGTTAAGTAACTTGCTCAAGGTTAACCACACAGCCAGGTGTTTCTGGGTGGGTGCTAAGTGTCTGAGCCCCGCTTCAATCCCCAGGTTATCCCAACACTGGGGCCGGTGCTCTTACTTGCTGTGCTACCTGGCCGCCCCAAGGATACAAATCTTAAGGGAAAAAAAAAATGATACTCATTTCCAGTAATTCTTTTTTTCTTTAAACATTTAAAGTGAATCTATTTTATCACATTTAAAAGTGAATATATCATTCATTATTACTTAAAAAGAGAACAAAATCACCAAAAGTTACACAAATTCAAGGGTTTTTTATGTTTCTCTTACCTATGCACAAATCTTTTACTTTCTAGGTAGGCAAGGGCTGTACTAAGCTGGTAAGCATATAGAATCAAAGATGCCAAATCCAAGCTGTATTTTCTCACTTGCAAAAATGATCTCAGCTTTCAGAGTAATCATAAGAACAAAGAAATAAGAGACAATTATCAGAAACAACCAAGAAGAGAAGTCTACAGTCTAAATGGCCACATTCATCAATGTAACACAAGTTTAATGGCATTTTATACGATTTCAGAACATGTTGTGATTTTTCCTCTTAAAAAAGATATATATTATATTATTATATAATATATATTCAAGTGAAATTATACTGTTATATTCAAGTGAAATTATACTGATAAATAAAAAATGCAGAGACAAAAAAAGGAGGAATATAGTTTGAGTGAAGCAACATAGTTCTAGATACAGGCACTGACAAATAATGTCAAACTAAAAAAGGTGGAGAAAAATGTGAACGTACAAGTCATACAAATTTGACATCTCAACTAGTACTTCTGGATGTAGAAATAAAACCTAAGTGATTTGTTTTGTGTGTGTGTGTTTCCAGGGTTAACTCTCTCTGGAGTTGCTACTATGACTTTAATACTTGAAGAATTCATGATTTCATTGGTGGGGTTCTCCCTCCATTAATATATATATATATATATATATATATATATATATATATATATATATATTTATATTAACAGTTCCTTTAACAAATATGAAGGCTGTCTTTATGAGTTGCTATGGCTAAAAAATATTCATTCCCCAGTAGCCAGATTTATGGTGATAAGCCTCTCTAAGCTTATCAAGGATGGTCGTTGCACTAAAAGACATATACCATGAGTTCCCGAGTGTATCCTTAAAGCCCTTTCAAGTTGACAGGCTCGCCAGAGTTACGCTCATGGAACAAAAACCCATGGTCAATTCTACATCACAATGAAATATCACAGTAAGATTCAGGTGGAAGAGTAATTACTGTCATTAAAATTGTCAAATTCATCTGTTTTCCCATCATGTAGAATGTGGATTAGATCTACAATACATTTGCAGAGAATTCTGAGCAAACTAATATGAGGTGACATGTGTTTCTAAGTCAAAAGAACTATTTCTTTGTAAAGCAGGGATGTACAAATAAAATATTTTCTTTCCTACTATGTATTAAGAACACACTTTTGAGAAGGTGTGACTTCTAGCAAGGTTGCACCCAAGTACAACCTAAGGGAAAAGAAGAAAAGCTTCAGTGATGCAAAATAACTGTAAGGAAACCAAACTAATCTCATTATTCCTCAAGAAAATCCTCTGCCTCATAATTTGGAGTTTACTGAAACTTCATTTAAATAAAATTCCAATGACCCAAATTATTGTCTCAGAAGACACTATATTAGAAGCAAATTAGAAGGGGAGAAGGGTTTCAAAGGGTAGGCACTCTGACCACAGTAATGACAACTGACAGACAGTAAAACAGGAGAGTACCAAAAAACCAATGATGGTCATGATGATCCGTTATTAAGGAAAGATTACATTCTTTTTTTGGAACTTGTTTATTAAAAAAATAGGGCAATGTAATATATTTTAGTAAGACTTCTATCAAAAAATGGATAAAATCAAAGAAATTCTGATCTTTCAAACAGGTTGGTTAGCTGGAAAATTATCACTAAAAATAATCTTATCAAAGAAGCAGGATAAAACATTTTACCCTACTTAAGGCTAATATAATACTTGGCATTTATAGAGACTTCAAAAGCTTTTCAAAACACTTTATTCTATTTGTTTGCTCAAATTTTCAAAGGGAACAGTAGTATAACAACTGATACCTTGTCCTTATATGGTAAAAGTGTTGCCAAAGGGAACGAGAATCGATTTAATTTACACATAAATGCTATACAATTTCTCCATTCTCAGTTATATTGGTTTAATTTATTTTCCTCAAGTTTTTCCCCTCTAGATTTGAGTCATGGTTTACACAGCAGCAATAAAATGGGGGCCAGGAAAAAGGAACCTAAATTTCAAGTTTTATATTTAGTTATATGTAAATAGTTTGGATAAAAAAATCTAGTAGGGAAGACAACTGTTACTTAAATAGAATTCTATTTACTGTCTCATTATAACAGCATATAGAGGCCAGACTGAGTATCCAGTGAGAATAATAACCATAAATAAAACATCAATTTGGACTGTTTCACTTAAATACAGTTAGTTTACTTACTGAATGAGTTACTACTGAGATTGTTTATAGAACACTCAAAATGAGTTGAAGGTAACATTAGAAAATTTATAGTACCTCCCCTAGTGTGCAGAGCTCCATAATTATCCAGACAGGGTTTTCTGTTATAACTCCAATCAACTTCACAATATGCGGGTGGTCAAACTGACGCATTGTTACTAGGGGGAAAAGGCAGTAACGCACAGTTATTGCTGTTTTAAAAATTTTTTTATGCTATTTTATTTTTTCCAAATTACATGCAAGAACAATTTTTAACATTAAAACAAAATTTTGAGTTCCAAATTCTCTCCCTCCCACTCTTCTCTCTGCCCCCTTCCCTGACATGGTAATCAATTCGATACAGGTCATATGTACAACACAATTTTTCATACTTCCTTCTTTTCAAACTAAACAAGATTTTGCAAAATAGTACTCAAAACTTTGGACCAATGAGGGCCCAGTTATGAATTCAACTCCACAGATTTTCTTTGCTCCATTATGTTGCTATACCTATAGTTCACATATAGTGTAAATCTATTATTAATATTAGAAAAGAAAATCTTTCTACTCTTCCCTAAACTCACTATATTGCCCTTTTTGAAATTTTCTTGTCTCCCCTTAAGCCTCCTGTGGTTCCCCTGCCCTTTCAGTTGAAGACTTAGTCTTTTACTTCACTAAAAAAAAATAAAGTCTATTTGTAGAGGACTGCTTCTTTTCCCCTTCTCATCTCATAAATCTTTGGCATCTTCCCCCATTATCAGGAGATTCTTTCTAGTTGCTGATAAAGAAGTGACTCTTCTTTTTGCTAAATTCAACCTTCTCTATATGCATCCTTGATCCCATACCTCACCATCTTGTCCAGCGTATTTCCCCCACTGCCATCTACTTTCTTTCTAAAGAGCAGTCTTTTTCTATTAGCTTCCTTCCTGTTGTCTAAAAATATGCCAATATCTTCCCCATCATTAAAAATCCCTCACTTAAATTGCATCTTGATCACTATATGATGTCCTATATCTCTCCTCCCCCTTTTGGGAAAACTCTTTGAAAATTTAAGCCATTTACACTTACTCAATACTCTTCTGTCATCTTCTAAACTCTCTGCAGTCTGGCTTTTGATCTCTTCATTCACCTAAAATTGCTACTTTAAGGTTATCAGTGCTCTTAATTGCCAAATCTAATGGCCTTTTCTCAGTCTTCATCCTTTCTACAGCAGGACGTGTTGATCACTTTCTCCTCTGGGATGATCTGTGGATTTTTATGACAGTGATCTCTCTTGATTTTTTTTTTCTACCTGTAAGCCTGCTCCAATGGATCTTTATCCAAGCCACCTGGACCAAACTGCAAGTACTCCCACCCCTAAGGTTCTGTCCTGGGCCCACTTCTCTTTTCTCTTTTAACTATCTCACTTGGAGATCTCATCAGTTCCCATGAGATAGTCAATCAATCAATCTGTATGTCTATCCTTAGTGGACTCTCTGACACTCCAATATCTCATCCCAGCTGCCTAATAGCTACTGCCAATATTTCCATATGCATCTCAAACTCAACATTCCCAAAAGAGAACTGTCTTCTTTTCTAATCCCTTTCCTGTTCTGAACTCCCCTCTTACCCTGAAGGCACAACCATGCTCCCAGTCACCCAGGTTTACAACCTGAGTGTTGTCATTTAATTTTTTACTCTCATTTACCCCACATATCCAATCCACTGCCAAATATGTTTTTTTCTACCTTCACAACATCTCTAGTATAGACTCCCTTCTCTTGGTTTACAAGGTTACCATCATAGTTCAGGCAGCTAGTAAGTGTCTGAAGCCAGATTTCTGACTCCAGGTCTGACTGGTGCTCTATGTGTGTGACCCTGGGCAAGTCACTTCACCTTGCTTGCCTTAGTTTCCTTATCTGTAAAATGAGTTGGAGAAAGAAATGGCAAACCACTCCACTATCTTTGCCAAGAAAACTCCAAATAGGGTCATGAAGAGCTAGACATGCCTAAAATAACTGAACAACAAATTACTAGAAAAAGGGTAGGTAGGATTTAAAGCCAGGAAAACTAATACAGTCATAGTAACGTGGACATAGTAACTAATAAGGAGTCAGCAGATCTGAGTTCTTAATCTTAGCTGTGCTAACACACAATGCAACTTTAATCATTATTTTGGCTCTCTGTGTCTTCCTCTTCTCCTCCACAAAATGAGGAGGTTGGATAAGACCATTTCTAAGATCCTGTCTAGCTCTGACCTTCCATGGTACCCCTAGTATTTTCTAGAATTAGAATGCTCAAATTATAGAAATTCTTGTTGGGTCAGATGTTGGGGACCAGACCATGGATTTTCCCAAGTTCTGAAGTTCAGGGTGAATATAGTGATGTTACCAGTCTTCCTTAGTTAGGAGATGTTACTTGTTACTCAAAGTTTTCAGCTTGCTAGGTTCCTAAAATATCTGAGTGAACTGACAGTTTGTGCATAGAACAACCATTTAAAAAATATTGAGTGGCTACTCTGTAAATACATTATTTCTAGATAAGGTGAAGGATATAATGATAAATAAGAATGGTTTCTTGCCCAGAAAAAGCTCAAAGTCTGATAAAAAAGATCTCACGTGGGTGGGGAGGGAAACTATACCACCAGGGAGTATATGTTAAATGGCCTGTGAGTGACATTTAGTGCGATTTCAGTGTGATACAAGTTTGAAGGGAGGCATCTGTTCATTTTGAGTGTCTAGGAGAGAAATTATGGATGATCTGAGCTAGTACTTGATATCTAGCAGTGCTACCTTCTCTGTGAGTCAATGATATTTACTATTTTCATATTTCTCACTGCACATTCATTAAGACTGCTCTTGTGGAACTGTTGTTTCACCTGAAATTGTGGTTTTTACTGAATCAATTTAATATTAGGAAAGGTATATTCATACCCATAAATAATATGTGTCCTACATACTACAAACCATGTCAAAACAGCGCTTTTTAAAAAAAATTGCTACAAAATCTATTATCTTGTTTTTGTTTTTTTCTTTCTTTTTTGCTTTTGAATCTGGGAAGGGAACTCCTGACAGGATAAAACTTTCTAATTATATGACTTGCTATGGTTTTGGAACTGTAATGTGTGATAAAGTAAATCTTCATTAAGTGGTCATTTATCAGAGACCTGTTTAGAATTATAGGGTTTAGAGCTTAAAGAAACTTACTGATCATCCAATTTACACCTGTTATTTTATAAAGGAGAAAAATGAGGCCCAAACTCCTTTCTAGTTTCAAATCCTCCAGCTTCTATCCTAAGATATCCTACAGTTTGTTCAAACTCACATATACTGTCCAGCTCCATTACCACCTCTCCTGAGAACTTCCATTACCTCCCAGTGAAATGACTGATCACTAACTTAAAGGAGACTGTAATTCAATGGGCACTTTTTAGTCTAATTGTTTTCAATGCTAGAGATATGTACAGGGCAGAAAACTGTTGGGCCATTCTGAAAGTTGTGTATTTTCATGAACAAACAAGGAAATATCTGTTCTACAGAGTTTAAGTATATTCCTAATGAAAGGGATTATTTAAATGTAAAATGTGTTCTCCTTTATTGTTCTTTATTTCACTGTTCTCAACCATTACTTTATTCTGGGTTTTTAAAACATCTGACATTCATTAGATTGGCATTCAAGGTCTTCAAAAATCCGGCTCTAAGGGCAGCTAGGTGGCACAGTGAAGCACAGTGAGCACCGGCCCTGGAGTCAGGAGGACCTGAGCTCAAATTTGGACTCTGATACTTGACACATTTACTAGCTCTGTGACCTTGGGCAAGTCACTCAACTCCAATTGCCCTGTCTTCCCTCCTCCAAAAAATAAAAAGTAAAAAAAAAAAATTTGGCTCTAAATCATCCTTGCAGCTTAGTGGCACAGTGGATAGAGGGCTGGACCTGGAGTCTAGAAGACCTGAGGCCAAAACTTGCCTCCAGACATTTACTGGCTGTGAGACTGGACAAATATAGAAGGCAAATATGGATATGACTATTAAGGGGGGAAAAATGTAAATCTATCCACCCCCCCCAAATCCTTATAACAAGTACCTTAGCAAAGAAAACAATTTTCTAATAAAATTTCTTAATTAAAAGGAGCCCCAAACTCATATATACTATGATTGTTTATTCTGCCAATAAAAGTATCATATAAAATAATTAATAGTGTAAATTACCTTGAAAACATTAAATTTAATTTCAACATAGATTGTAAATGTCATGTGCTACTCTACCTTAAACTTCCCATATTCTTATATTATAGTAAACCTCACAGTCTTACAATCAGTGCGTCTCAAACTTTTATAGCAACTTTAAAAATACTTATAAAATTCTTCAATACTCACTCCAAGGCAGAAATCATTAGCTCTATAGTATACCAACATGCACAGGAAAATTAAATTCCTTCTCCCCTGGCCTCTCTGAAGGTGAACCTCTATTTACTCTAAATACCACATACTTATTAATTTAGCTGGAAAAATCAGCAATTACATGCTTGTTCCAGCACAGCTATTCACTGAGCAAGGTAATAAATAACAAAGTCTTCCTGTCCAAGGGAGGTAAAAATATGATCTTTAATCTAACCAATAAAATGAGCTGTTTTGATTTTATTTAAAAAATAAAAAAAAACTTACAGGCTTCTTGTAGGAATTTTTCTCTCACACTGTCTGAGGTACAGTTTTTACATGTTTTAATTGCAACTGCCATTGCTGGATTCTCCTGAGGAAAATACATAAAAACATAGAGGTTTTCTATTACTTATGTGTACATGTATAAATTATTTTGTTATGTGAAAACTAGCAGAGTTAGAATCACAGTTATATTTTATCTTATTGATTGATCAAAGAAATGAAATGGGCTTTGGAGGTCATTCCACTTAATGCAGAAATAGCAATGTTGACATTTCTGCACTAAAGTAAACACTCAACTTATGCTTGAACACTTTCATCTAAGGTGCTCACTGCCATATGGGACAACCTAGTCCTTTTACGAATGGCTGGTGATGTTACAAAGTTCTTCCTTCCACTGGGCTGACATCTGCTTCCCTATAATTTCCATCTACTGGTCCTTGACCTGTCCTCTGGGAGCTAAGCAGAATAATTCTAACCTCTTTTCCCTAGAAAATGTTATCTTACTTTAATTTATTATGATCTTCCACAAACACATACATTTCATATGCAAATAAGAGGATTGCGAAACCATTACATACAGTTTACATGTTTCAAAGAAATGATAACATATATTTAAATTTAAGAAGGTGGTAATAAGATTGCTCTTTTGTCTCCTTTTGCACTTTGTTTTCTTCAGTGCATTTCTTAAGAAAGTTGTGGGTGGTTTTGCTTTTTTTTTTGCCTATTTATCACTAGCTACCAACATAACACTCCCAATGTCCTCTTCCCTGTGTGAGTAAAGACCTTCCTTTTTAATAATCTCTTTTACACATGACAGCTCTTGAGATACATAAAAATAGTGACCATATTCTTTCTCTATTGTCTCTTTTTCAGGCTAACCATTTTTAGTTCTTTCAACCAACCCTTGTATAGTACAGTTTTGATCTTCCTCCTCTGGATGTAGTAGAATTTACAGGTATGCCTCTTAAATGTGGGGCTTGGACCAGAAGAGTGAAAATGCTATTCACAAGGCCATCTTTTGCAGAACAGTTAAATGCACAAAGAAGGAAACTTTGCTTAAAAACTACAGGCTCCACACAACTCCAGCTAGTTTTCATAGGAGATACCAAGTTAAAAAAGGGAAAATATTATTAACCTATCACTAGTGTTAATAATATAGCTTGCTGAACATTGCCTATAACATCACTTTGTGTACTTGGGATAACGTTTTAAACATGGCACTTCAATTAGGAGGATAAAAGATTTGTGAAACCTTCTGATTGCTCAGCTTGTTGGATGCAAGTCAAACTTAGGGGAAAAGGGATACCTTATGGTCATGCCTTAGCTGTCTATATGAGCCACTGCTTATAATGGATTCTTTTGCCCATTTAATAACAACTACAATAACAATGCCAATAACTCAGTTATATAATGCTTTATAGTTGCAAAGCACTCTTGAATGCACCAAGCCATTTTTTCTTCATAGGTATTAATCATATAATCAAAAAGCATTTATTAAGCGCCCAATATGCTCTAGGGTGGCAAAAAGAATGTCAACAATCTCTATTTACAACGACTTAAATTCTAAAGGAGGCCAGTTTATATAAAAATATATTCAGCATAAATATAAATTCATACAAGGTAGTTAAATACAAAAAGTTAGGAGGGCAATAACAATTAGGCAATCAACAAAGGCTTCATGCAGAAGATGATGCTTGGACTATATCTTAAGAGAGGGACTCAATGAGGCAGAAAGAAGGAGGGAGTTAAATAAAACCTGTCCCTTATTTGATGTTTTGTTAGCTTGAATATTTGCATGGGAACTAAGGGCTTTTACAGGGAATGAGATCAGTTGAATTCTTTTTTTTTTTTTTTTTAAAGCAATTGGGGTTAAGTAACTTGCTCAAGGTTACACGGCCAGTTATTTCTGGGTGTGGTGCTGAGTATCTGAGGCCGGATTTGATCCAGGTCATCCTGACACTGGAGCCGGTGCTCTTACTCGCTGAGCCACCTGGCCACCCCTAAGCAATTGGGGTTAAGTAACTTGCTCAAGGTTACACGGCCAGGTGTTTCTGGGTGGGTGCTAAGTGTCTGAGCCCGGGATTCGATCTCCAGGTCTTCTCAACACTGGAGCCGGTGCTCTTACTCGCTGTGCTACCTGGCCGCCCCGAGATCAGTTGAATTCTGATGTTTCCAGGTGAAAAACTGAGATGGGGGCTCAAATGAAAGTTATTATTTTTCTCTTTTTAACCTTGCTTTTATTTATGTCTTTTGTTCATCACCTTCACTTTCCCAATATATTCCTTTTGCCACCCACCCTGTGAAACATTTTTTTTTCTTTTTGGAGGGGGAAGGCAGGGCAATTGGGGTTAAGTGACTTGTCTAAGGTCACATGGCTAGTGTTAAGGGTCTGAGGCTGGATTTGAACTCGGGTCCTCCTGACTCCAGGGCTAGTGCTCTATTCACTGTGCCACCTAGCTGCCCCATGAATCATCTCTTAAAAATAACAACAGGTAGGTCCTGATGAGGGTAAATAATGAATTCCATGAAATGGCTGCATTATTCAAATTAACAATGCTTATTTCCATTGAAATGGAACCAATTATTATATTATTAGTTTGAACAGTGCCAATGTCAATAATGCAAGCTCTTTGGGATTCATTATTCACACTAATTGGAACCTAGCTGTATCTAATATTTATATTTTATATATATATATACATATATATATTTAGTGCTGTAAAGTTTGCAATGTGTTCTACATATCTACACAGCTTCTCATTTGGTCTTCAGAACAACACTGTGAAGTAGGTGCTGTTGTTCTCATTTTATAGATGATGAAGGCAGGCAGAGGGTTAAGTGACTTACCCACAGTCACAGAGATTGTAAATATCTGAGGTAGGATTCAAACACAAGTTTTCTTGACTCTGATTTCAGAGCTGTATATACTGTGCTACTTATATACCACTTCCAGGCTCTATCTTTCCTATGCCACTTGTTCTCTGGACATCATCTTCATCCTCTTCCACCAGAATCCTGGTCTCAAGTAACTCCTGGATCCCTTGGTCATGACAGATAAGATTTCCTTTATCTTTGTGGAGGTCCAGGCCTCTGTGCCATTTGTGAGCTGTTCACTCTGTCCCTTGGACGGTCATTCATCCCTTCCTCACCTCAGCACCAATCTGTGAATTGTGTTCTACCATTAGAATATAACATCTTTCACAGTAAGGAATGTATGTCTTGCTTCCTTGTTATTTCTGTCTTCAGTGTTTAGCCTGGTACCTGGCACATAGTAAGAAAAGCTCTAACTTTTTGCTATCTTTCACATTCACTGTCAGGCTCAGCTCATTCTGGGATCTAGCATTCCTAATAAGATTATTAATAAGAATATGCTGCTTTTAAAAAATTTATCTTGTCTACTTGCCTTTGCCTCTATTTTCTGTATGCGATTTTTAAACATCTGAGTTGTTTGTTCACACCTGTTTACACACCTCCCTTATTCTCAAAACAGGAAATGTTTCTGCTAGCTTCTTCAGAATACCATTCTTTTTTTATTTAAAAGCAATTGGGGCTAAGTAACTTGCTCAAGGTTACACGGCCAGGTGTTTCTGGGTGGGTGCTAAGTGTCTAAGCCCATATTCGATCCCCCAGGTCATCCAGACACTGGGGCTGGTGCTCTTACTCGCTGTGCTACCTGGCCGCCGCCAGAATTCCATTCTTGAGAGTTTCTCATCTCTTTTCAGGAAAATTTTCCCTTAAAAATTTCAGGCCAAGGAATCAGATCAATCTTCCCTCCAAACCTTTTGAAATTCAGCTTCTCAAAATTTTGGGTGCATTACTGGAAGATGTTAAAGTTTCTTCTCCTTTATCTCAAATACTAAAATGAAACAGTTTCTTCCTCATACAATTCCTATAATTTCTATTTCAGAATGCAGTTCTTCCTTGTTTTAAGAATGAGGTTTACTATAGCAATATCCCTCATAGTTTCTTCTACCTTTTGAAGGATTAAATTTTACCATGATAAACTAAAAAAAATTATCAACTGTTTTGATCTTTGTTGACAAAATCTTGTAGATGTTAGGAAGGCTGAGTTGCCTCACCATATAATAATGTTGACATTTATATAGTGTGTTGAGGTTTGCATGCTTGGAGCCTTTGAAATGCTTGCTGATTGATTTATTTTAAAGTTAAAATCAGTTACAATTTTTTTTTAAAATACATTCTTAGCTGCCCACTAGACTATAAGTTCCTTGAGAGAAAAGACTGTCTTTTGGGCTTTCTTTGTATCCTCAGTGTGAAACATAGTGCCTAGCACATAGCAAACACTCAGTACTTGCTAGTTGATTAACTTCATTATGTGTACTTCATCCTTCCCCAGGAGCCTGTCACTCCTAAATCTGAAGCCATGGTCCAGAAAAGCAAAGCCCAAACTCACATAAAAAAAAAAAGTTATCCCCAGCTGCTTTCTATAGACCTCCCCGTCCTGGAGGGTCATTCCATAAAACAAATAGTCTTTTTTAAAGAGAAAAAAATCAAAACTGACTAATACATTGAAAAAGTTTTTGAAAAGTGCAGTGTGCAACACCTGTGGACCTAACACCTCCATGAAGGGGTGACTAGGAAAGTGGTGCCATCATGAAAAGAAACAGAAAAATTCAGAAAAGAATTAAGTTTGGGAAGGTGATAAATTCAAATTTAGTATACGAGTTTTAGGTGCAGCAGGAGTAGCTAGATGGAGATGTCTAATAGGCAAATGGAGACTAGGGTTCAGAGAAGAAATTAGGGGTTGATATATAGATTTGAGTTTTATCTGCACAGAGGGGATTAAGAAGCCTCTTGGGAGATGGATAATCCAAAGAAAGAAAACAGAACCAAAGAGATGAAGATGAAAGTTTAATCAGACATGATCATTGTTTATGAGGAATTTACTGTGCAGCAAAAAGATATAAAATATAAGTAATCATAAGACTAAACAACACATTCTAGGTGCCTGGGAGAAGTATAAACAAAAGTAAATGAAAAAGTCTTATGAGAGGGGTGGTTAGGTGGCGCAGTAAATAGAGCACTGGCTCTGGAGTCAGGAGGACCTGAGTTCAAATTCAGCCTCGGGCACTTAACACGTACTAGCCATGTGACTCCAATTGCCCTGCCTTCCCCCCTCTAAAAAGCAAAAAAAAAAAAAAAAGCCTCATGAGAAAAAAATAATTATGAAAGTTTATAGATTTAGAACTATAAGGAAGCTTACAGTTTATTTAGTCTAATCCCTCCATTTTACAGATGAAGAAACTGGGTTAGACTATAGTGGCAAGGGACACAAATGACAGAACCAGATTAAAATGCAATTGGGAAAGGTTTAAAAAAATACATAAAAAATCCAAGACAACACAGGTAATAATAATTTGTGGTTTGTGGCTCATGGATTCATTTCTATTTGCGTTTGACACCACTGCTAGAAAGGAAAAATGATTTGTCCAGGGTAACACACTTAAATGTCAGAGCCAGGATTTGAACTTGGGTCTAAAGCCTTCTGCAATTTTTCCATTGCACCAAAAAGTATGAAGAAAGGGTTCATGGAAAAGGTTTCCTTTAAAAAAAAAAAAAGAATACCTATTAAAGCAAAGGTAGAGAAGATGGGATAGAATGGCCCCATTTCAGACATAGGGAATGACAAGGTGCCTGGTTTGCTTTTAGGGTGAATATATAGAAAAAAGTATTATGAGATATTGTTCTTAAAAAGGGTGGTGCTGGTCTGTGGAGGAATCTAAACATCAGGTCTCTGAACTTTTGTTTGGTGGGTAAATGGGCACAATTGCAGGGTTTTGTTATGAAATCACATAGGGAAGATTCATTTGGCAATGTGGAAAATGAGGATGGAGAGAAGGTGGTGTACTAGTTAGGATGATGTACTAGTTTATGCAAGTGGTAATGAGAGTCTGTATGAGGGTGGTGGGATAAGGAACACAGGAAGACTTGAGAGTTATTTTAAAGGTATAATCATCAGGATGTGGCAACTGATTAGATATGGGAAGAGAGGCAACAGCAAGAATCAAATATAAATATGAGATTGGATGGAGCCATGGAGAAATAACAAAATCAGAGGGAGGAACAGGTTTAGAGGAAAAGGCAGTAAGTTTGGTTTTAGATAGGTTGATTTTAAAGCAGTGATAGAATATGCAGGAACAGATGTCCTGGGGATCACTGGAGATGCTGGGTTGGACTCTGGAAAAGAAGTCAAGAGCTACAGATAAATGCGTGGATGAATGTATATTTTAAGCACTTACTATGTGCAAAAAAGCACTGGGGATATAAATAGCAAAGTAAGACAGTCCCTGCTTTCAAGAAGTTCATGTTCTTGACTAATATCAAAATGTTAGAAAATATATAACCTATATGAAATTGCTTACCACCTTAGGAAGGGGGAAGGAAAAAATTGGAACTCAAAATTTTATATAAAAATGAATATTAAAATTATGTTATATATAATTGGAAAAAATATAATACTATTTAAAAGAAAGAAAATGGAAAAAAAGTCTATGTTCTAATGGAAGAGACAACATATACGGGGTATCCCAAAAGTCAAAGCTTTAACAGTTTAAACAACTCAAAACTGAACTAAGACTTTTGGAACACCTCTATCAGTTTTAGTTGCAAGTCAAATGAAAAGATCTCAAGATCCTTAGAGGACTGGCAAAAAAAAAATATATATATATATGCATATTCTGTACTGTCATTTTTACTGATAAGCACAACAGTTTCTGATGTCAAGCCATCTGACAGTGACAAGGACTTCGTGAAAACTTATTTTCTAGGCCTTTAGGAGCCATAGCTACTGAAAAAGCAAGGGTTCTAGCATCTACAGAAATAGTTATGTTGCCTCTCCATAAGGATTGCTTCCTGAGATGATGGCTGTGGAGACCAGAAATGTAGGGGAAAAAAAACCCCAGAGAAGTATAGCAGCTCAAGAACTAATGGAAGAGAGAATCCAGATTACCTCTCACTACAACATAAGGTCCTTAAGGCAAGGGCTGACTAGTTTGCTTTTGTCTTTCAATCCCCAGTGCTTGGCATGCAGAAAGCACTTAGAAATGTTTGAAGGAGTGGGGGTGACTAATAGTTTCAAATGCTGCAGCGGTCAAGAAGGATGAAGACTGAGAAAAAGGCATAATGGTTTTCCTAGAGAACCACAGATAAAACTTAAGCCTTGTTGGCATTACTTGTACTTCTAAATGTAACAATAGGGAAAGATGTAATACAAATTCTACCTTTTTAAAATATCACCAAGACAAAACATAAAACATTCCCAGAAAAGCCTAGGTGCAGTGAGATATATTTAAGAGCATTTAAACCTCTGACATTCAAACTTGGTATTGTCTTATATATACAATAAAATTTATAAGACATTAACTTCTGTTTTCCTAGAACTATAGAAACTCAAGGTGTCCAAAACCAAGCTCATTATCTTTCCCCTCAAACCTTCTCTTATTCCTAACTTTCTTATTACTTCTTATATCAACTGAGCTTCCAAGTTTCTATCTCTGTAACATCTCTGGTATATGCACCTTTTCCCCTTCTGATGTTGCCACCACCCTGGTGCAGGCCTTCATAACCTCTAACCTGAACTACTGCAATAGTCTACTGGTTTGTCTAATCATCCTCAAGTATCTCCACACTCCAGTCCATTCTTCCCTTGAACAGTCAAACTGATCTTCCTAAGTACAGGTATGACATGTCAATCATCTTTCCACTACTTAAAACTCCAGTGGGTACCTAGTACCTTCAGATTCAAATATGAAGTCCTCTGTTTGGCTTTCAAAGCTCTTCAAAACCTGGCCCCTTCCTAATTTTCCAATCTTTTTATACCTTACCACCTATTCTTCATATACTATTCAATCTAGTAACATTGGCTTCATTATTCTTCACATAAGACAATTTCCTGGCTCTGGGCATTTTCTTTTCTTTTTTAAATTAATTTTTTTAAAACTTAAATATACAATAAGAAAAGAAACACATTATAAACTTAAATATTAAAAAATACAAAATAAGAAAAAAAAAGCATTGCCATATATACAGCAGAACTGGGCATTTTCACTGACTATGCCCTATGCTTGGAATTTTCTTTTTCTCTTCATCTTTGTCTCTTGGCAACTCTGTCTTTCTTTAAGTTTCAGTCATAGATCCACCTTCTGCAAGAAGCTTTTCCCTATCTTCTTTAATCTTATTGCCTTTCCTTTGACATTAGTCCGAATTTATACTGTATATACTTTGCACATAGATGTTTGCATGGTGTCTTCTCCTTTGGACTATGTTCTTGAAATCAGGGACCTGCTTTTCTTGGTATGCCCAGAGTTTAGGACAGTTTCTGGATTATAGCAGATGTATAGTGGTTGTTAATAATAAATGCTTGTTGATTTGACTTGTAGACTTGACTTAGAGCTGGGAGGGAGCTTCAAGAACATCCGAATAGCCATGACATTTCATAGATAATAAAACAAAAGGCAATGATGACATAAGATATCCAATATCACAAAAACTAGCTAGTGGTTTAAGCCAGGAAACTTTTGTTGAAAGCACTAAGGGACTTACTGGACTCATGTAAACTCCTTGATGTACGTCTCCAAACTGGCCTTCTCCAATACAGCGTCCAAGTTCTATCCTTTCTCTTTGTATCTCATAATCCCTGGCTGTAAAAGACAACCCGTAAGTAACAAGGTATTTAACAACATCATTTCAGGTGTGGAAAGAATAATAATTATAATATCTTATTTTAATGTAATATATAAATAAAATTTTAATCTGTGGCACACCAATCTATGGAAATGTTTTATATACAGTGGAAAACTCTTAAACATAATTTGAAAGGAAAGACTGCTGATGCAAATCAGTTGCAAAGAAACATTCAGTGGTGACAGCGCCATAAAAATGAATTAAATTTAAGGATTCTCACCAGGAATTTAAAAATTTATCTGATTTCAAATACTCAGAGAATATTAAAGGTAGAAGAGACTTTAGAGATCACCTCACTCACTCCTAAATGGGTGATACATCACAGAAAAATATGTTAAACTATAACTTCTCAATTGCTGATAGAAATATAAATTTAGATGCTAAATGAATCTTAGTGTTGCTACTAACATATTTGTCCTGTAGATATAAGATATAAGATTTCCCGAAGGATCTATATTATAAAAGATGGGGAAAGTTGATCTTTCTAATAGAAATATGTAATGTGACTTATATTTTGAAAGGTTAAGAGCTTTCCACTTTATGATGTCATATCTCTACATTATCTGCTGAGCTAAAAATAATTTTAAAGAGGTTGCTTCTAAAAATCAATTCTAAAACCAGATGAACAATTAAGGTTTATAATGTAATGGCATAAACATAGTAGATATTTACTTCGAATTAGCAAATTAAGATATTGAAACATGTATTAAAAACAATTAAGTAGACAGGTATAGAACCAACTATCATTAGTTCAAGGACTTCAGCAACTGAATTCTGATTTAATAATTTAAATACAATTTAGTTTATTTCAATTAAGAAAAAACTCTGAAATGTATCTCAATATGTATATCTAAATGTAGATATCTCCTTCTCCCATAAGTTTAAATACTATTACTAATGGAAAAATTTGATTTTTAAGCTATCTTAGGATCTTATTCCTATCATTATATACTATCACATCTAGGGAAATAATTTGAACTAGAATTTACATTTTAAGAAACAACATATTTTCCTCTTTAAAATAATTTCAGCTAGTAGTAAATCCATTGATTTAACTGTGTAATTAAACCAATGAACATGAAAATTTGAAAATAAAATAAAGAATTGTAAACAAAAACATCCCATGTCACTCCACAGGTTGCAAATGCAGGCAAACACAATTATTTTAAGGGAATCCTGTTACCTTCATCTATTCCATAGCTTTCTGTAGTGCAATTAAGAGAGAAAAAAATTGAAGACCTTGCTTAGAAATATCTAATATTAATTAAATTAATAACAAGAAATGTGGAAAGCTTATCTTAACAATATTTACTCACATGAAATATCCTGAGATAATATAACATTAAAACAAAAAACTTACCAAGTAAAACAAAAATGTACATGCAGGTACAGAACATCTTCATAAAACAACATGTGCTTCTACAAAGTTTTTTGAAACTATATAACCCCCCCTATATCACTAAATCACACATATATTTTGACCCAGTGATGTTACTACTAGTAATACAACCCAAAAGAGATAAAATAATGAGAGACAGGACCCATTTGTACAAAAACATTCTTAGCAACATTTTTGTTATAACATAACTGGAAACAAAGTGACCATCGACTGGGAAATGGCTGAATAAATTATACTATATGCACAAAATGGAATATTATTGTATTATAAGAAATGATGAAAGGGATAGATTCAGAGAACCCTAGGAAGACTTGTGTGAAGTAAGTAGAACCAGGGAAACAATTTATACAATGACTACAACATTGGAAAGAAAAGTAATTTTTGAAAATTTAAGGATCCTAACCAACACAATGATTTAACAGGATACTAGGGAACAGATGATGAGACATGCTTCCCTCTTCTTGACAGATAAGTGATGGAATACAGGGACAGAATAAAACATACATTTTAAAGGCAGTTTTTGTGTGAATTTTAAGACATTTGCTCTGTTAATTTGTTACAAAGCAGAGTTTTTAAAAATTGGGAGAACAGAATTGGGAGAGGCTAAAAGTGATAAAAATACCAAAGAAAAAGAGGAAAAGGAAAAAAAAAAGAAAATTAAGCAAAAAGGAATGCAAAGAAAAAAGAAGAAGATTCAAAGAAAGAGACAAGTCAGGAAAGTTTTGAAACTAACATAGCAAATTTCAAAAAGGAAATAAACTGAATATATTAGAGATTTGAAGATTCATATGCATTATCCTTTTCCTATGCTTCCTTGTATATGAAAATGTTAATTTTGTTTTTATCAAGCTCACACATAAAAAAGAATTTGAAAAAAATCAATGAGCTAAAAAATATTTTAATAAGAAATCACTTTGAAACTAGATACTGTACTAAATCAATATATTAATTTTTAACTTTTTAAAAAATAAAATTAGCTCTTGAATTTCAGTGAAAAAATGTCTTCCTAGAGTCAAACATTTTTGACTGATCAGTCAGTTCCCACTATGGAAATAATACTTTAACCTTTAGAATTGAACTCTTTTTTTTTTTTTTTGCCTTTTGGAGGGCAATTGGGGTTAAGTAACTTGCCCAAGGTTACATGGCTAGTTTTTTTTGTGTTGTTGTTAGGTGTCTGAGGGTGGAACTGAACTCGGGTCCTCCTGACTCCGGGAATGGCGCTTTACTCACTGTGCCACCTAGCCGCTCATAGTATTGAACTCTTGATAGCTGACGGAAATTAGTCAACTGATGGATATACATAAATGAAATCTAAGTACTATATGCTTATGTCATATCTTGTATGATTGGTTCTAAGGAAAGAAAAGGAAAAACAAGATTCCATCCAGGACAGTCTAAAGTTTAGACTTTAAACATTACATTAGTATGCGTGTGTGTGTGTGTGTGTGTGTATGTGTAAGCGAAACAACATTTTATCATAGGTATTGATAAGAACTGTGAATACTAAGCAAAATGGTCAGATTACAGTCTTGCCTTCAGATTCTCTTCCTCCAGACTTTATTAAAAATTTAAAATGTTAAAAGGCAGACAGAGGAATCAGTATGCATGATCTAGAGCATTAGATAATGACCTCTTCCATCAGAATCAACTCTAGTAATATTCTTTTTCAGCAACAGCTGCTTATTAGATGTCCATAGTAAATTCAGATTATAGGGTGTTTCAAAATGCACAGAAGCAGGAGTTTCTTATTTAAAACATTTATTTTTTAAAATGTCTATATAAGCCATATCAAATAATTTAGAATATTAATTTCTTAGAATTCACTTTCCTGAAAGCAGTGGAGGGGAAGTATGAGAAACCTCTTTTGGAAGTGAGTCTGTTTTTAAAGAAATAAAATTGAAGGGTACATTTTATTATAAAATCAGGGCACTGTTGTATTCTCAACAAAGGACAGGAACTATTGATTATAGGTTGCCACCTTAAGAGAAACAAATAGTTTATTCACTATTTTCCCAAGTGAAAGGATCATACTTGACCATACTTAAATGGAGGATATTTCCACTTAGCCCAAGACTGTATTATGAGGACTATTAATTTCTCTGTGTGTGTGTATACTGAATGTCTCATATTAAGTAATTCATTTAACTTAATTTTGAAGTTAAAATTTCTAAAATAATGTAATTTCCAATGGTCCTTTATTTTGTATATACAAGAGGAAATCCAATAACTTAAATATAGGCCCTGTGACCCTGAGTGAAAATGTATATTTTAGTCAATGTAATTGCAGACTTTGGTCTTTATTACTTCAGAAATGGTACCTGGCAAATGTTAGATGATACAAAATTCTTGAAGGATAATTTTCTTAAGTTCTACAGAAGGACTAACAATTTTCCACTTGAATATGCTATGTGAAACTTAAATCTGACTTAATATCTGTCAAATCTAAATAAGTAAAAAAAATAGAGGCAAAAGAAAAGTTTAAAAATTCAGTTACTTACTTGAGGGCATGGTATAAGTATCTTCTTCATCTATAATCTCAGCGTAGTCATCTGTTTCTACAAGCAAGAAATCAAAAAACATTCAGAAAGAGAATATATTTAAACTTATCTCATAAAGTTAGAATTAAAAAACAGGAAATAATTTGTTCAAGTCTCCTGTTTTGTTCTACTCTGGTGAAATGCACTTAAAAATATGACTCAATATTTGCTCATGTTTGAGTCATTCATGGAAAAAAAAAACTAACATCACTGTACAACATGGTATAGTACACAGACTTGTTTATCAGAGGAGCAAAACAAGAATAATGGGGAAAGTCCTTTGAAAGGAAAGGTTAGAGGCCTCTATATGATTCAGAGTAATAGTGTGCACAAACCAGAGAATTCTTACTCCTCTAAAACTTTATAGCTTCTTTATGACATCAATTGGGAATTTCTGAATGACTGGAACTACAAATAGGGCAACATCTGTCTTACTATGTACACCTATTCTATATCTAATTTTAAAAATCCTAACTCTGGCAAAGAATTGGAAATATCAATTGAGAAATGATTAAATAAGTTATGGTATATGATTGTGATGGACTACTACTGTGCTGTAAGAAATGATGAGCAGGATGAAAAATCTGGGAAGTCTCACATGCAGAGTGAAGTGAATAAAACCAGAAAAATATACACAGTAATAGCAATATTGTAACGATAATCAACTGTGAAAAACTTACAAGCTATGACCAATACAATGATCTATGATAATTCTAAAAGACTCATGATGAAAAACATCTACCTCCAGAGAGAAAACTGATGGATTGTGAGTACAGATTGAAGCATACTTTCCCCTCCTTTTTTTGCCTTTTTTGGAGGGCAATTGGGGTTAAGTGACTTGCCCAAGGTCATACGGCTAGTTGTGTGTTATGTCTGAGGCCGCATTTGAACTCAGGTTCTCCTGACTCCAGGGCCAGTGCTCTATTCACTGAACCACCTAGCCGACCCCTCTTTTTTTTTGTTTTTTTGCTTTTTTTTCCCACAATATAGATAATGGGGGAATATGTTTTACATGACTTCATATGTATAATGTGTATCATATTTCTTGTCTTCTTAATGGGCAGAGAGGAGGTGGAGGGAGAGAATTCAGAACTGAAAATTAAAATTAAAACAGCAGCAACAACAAAAAAAACACATCTCCGACACTGGTCTAGTCTCTTATATTTAGAGAACCCAACTGAAGGCTAAACTTAGGAGAATGGTTCAGCTGATTGTTTTAGTTTGCTTGGACAATAAGAGACCCAGTGGGGGAATGTTGTACACACATTTTATATGCGCATATGCATACATATATAGATATATACACATCTATACATACATACCTATACAATGGATGTACATATATGGATGTGGTTCTCTGTATTTCCTTGTTATTTCTAAATTATCCATTAATAAAAGTCCCTATTATATTTTTACTAGGATGATAGAAGAAAATATCAATATCTAAAGAGAAAATGATCTACAATGAAGTGCTAAGTTACATAAAATAAACTTTATTAAACATTTAAGGGGTATATGAAACTATTGCTAAAGAAAATACTTTCAGTAAAAGCAAAAATAATTTTCTGTTATATTTCTCTGCAATACTTCAAAGGACCTGTGATTGTTTTCTCCATTTTGGGTGCCACATTTTTGGAAAGGTCACTGATAAGCTATAAAATATCCAGAGAAAGGTAAGTAGGACAGAGAAAGGTCTTGAGAGTTTAACACATGAATATGGGGTAAAGGAACTCCATGGTGTAAAGGAGAGGTTTAGTTTGATATCTGTTTTGCAGCATATTAAATGCTGTCAAATGTAAGGAAAATTACTTGGCTTGGCTCCGGAGAACAGAACTAAGGAGCAAGAAATAGACAGTGCCAAAGGGCAGATTTAGGATTGATATAAGGAAAAACTTAACTAACAGGAAGAGCTATCCAAAAGAATGGGCTGTCTCTGGAGGTATTTGATTTTCTACTACTTAAGTCATCAGGAAAAGGACAGATGCACTTCACAAGAAAATAACTTTTCTTTTATTAAGAAAATTCAAATGAAAAAACAAAAACAGTCCTGCAAAGTCACAATAAACAGAGTCAAATTTCTATCATGTGTGGAAATTATATGGATCAAGATATTAAAGATATAATGAATAAGCCTCATTCTGTGAAAATTCACTTTGCAAACATGGCATTTTCCTGCCTGCTACATAAAAACAATTTTTGGGGATGATGTAGAAAGGATTCTTATTCTTACAGGTTGTAGAAGATGGTTTTGGAAGTCCTTTCTAACTGTTGACCTTCTCTGATAATTATCATATTAAATGACTATTCAATATTTCCACTCAAAAATACCCACAATCTCTGGGACGTTAACTTCTTAAAAGACTTCTTGTATATCAGAGAATATATTCTAGCAGAGCACATCTCAGGGAGATTCTACCATGCTGGAAGATCTTTGTGACCCAGTGGGTCTTCTGAACAGGCACCAGCCTACCTAACAATGGAGAGGCTCATCACCAGTAAGCTGGTTACTTGGTAATGAAGTATTTGGTCAAGATAACTTATGATACACAGAAAAATATAAAATGGCCCTTAGTCCTGTGTTGCTCCTTTTGACTTTGGCAGTGAGAGTGGAAGAAAAATGTTACCTACCAGCTTATGCTTCTGGGACTCTGTGAGATACCTGTCTAATGATCTAGTAGTAGTGGACATACTACTGGAGTGTCTAAATTTAATAAATCAAAAATCATTTACTAAGTACCTACTATCTTCTAGGCATTATGCTAAGTACTGAAGATATGAAAAATGATAAAGATGCAGTCCCTGTCATAAGGAGCTCACAATCTAAGGGGACAACATGCAAAAAACTACACACATACAAACTATATACAGTGTAAATGGGATGTTATCTCAGGGAAGGCTCAATTAAAGGAAGATTTGGTCTGAATCTTCCAGAATTCCAGGATGTAGAGTTCAGGCATGGAGAAAAGTCAATGTCTGAGATATTGTTGTATGTGAGGAACAGCAAGAATCAAGTGTTCTTGGATTACATGGAGGGAGAAAGGCGTAAGAAGACTGGAAAGGAAATAAGGAGCCAGGATGAGAAGGGCTTTTAACAGCATTCAAGCTATAATTAAAAGAAAAGAAAACAAAAAGGAAAGAAGTTGAGACAAAATTCTTTGATATTTGATGACTTTAATGCATAAGTTGAAATAGGTCAGAACAACAAAAAAATAAATTGGAAAATATGTACCAGGAATAAAGAATAAGAGGTAAGAGAACTGTTACAACACAGAAACTTCTACCATGAGTATTTTCTTCAGGACAAGAATTGGAAGGCATTGAGTACTAGGAAGATTGAATGACATTGTGAAAAATGAAATTGATTATAAGTTAATATACTCTGATGTGGGAGTCATTCCTGAATCAGGCATCAGACCTCCAATGTATAAGAGTAAAATCAAAAGTAGTATGAAGTTATGAGAAAGATATTTATATAATTAAACAAGTAAACCCTTACCTAATTAAATTACTGATAAGAATGGGACCCAGATGGAAGATACCAATAATATTAATAACTTCATAAGAAAGTTTAACTGATCAACCACCATAATGAAGAGACTAAAAGAGCTTAAAAATGGCTTAGCAAACACTTAATTACCCATCAAGTGGAAAGATATAGCAACCAATGGCAAAACAAGTTTCAGATAAAATCTCATATATAAAATCTTACAGGGTAGGATAGTGTAAGATTATTAATAGTTATCACCTCATGGAATAGATAAATCATGGAGGGTCAAACACTTTTTTCAAAAGTTTAATAAGGTACCTAACTAAGCAAAGTCATACAAAGGATGGAGCTGAAAGGAAGACATGAAAAAAAAGGAAAGATGGAAAGGATCTGCAAAGATTTTTATAAAACTCTCTTGTTCTTTTTTTAAGCCATCAAAGATAGTAAAGCCAGCACATCAGACTCCAGGCACTTTCACTAGTTGTCCCTGAAGTCCCAATGCTTCTCATCTCATCTATGCCTGCTGGCTTCCCTGAATTCTTTAAATCTCAGATGAAATCATACCTTCTAGAGAAGGCAGGATCTTCCCACTTTTTTTCAATCTCTCTTAATTCTAGTGCCTTCCTTCTGTTGATTATTTCCATTTGTCCTGAATTTAGCTTGTTTGTACATAGTTGTTGACATGCTGCTGCTATTAGACTGTGACCTCCTTGAAAGCTGGGATTATCTTTTGTGTTCCTGGTACTTAGTACAGTGTATGGCACATAGCAGGTGCTTCATAAATGTCTTCAGCCTCTTAACTGAGGTAGACTCTTAACATTTAGTGCTTAATTCTTTTATATGGTTCCTTTGACTTCAAATGTAGTACTAAATTTTTTATGGCTAATTTAAAACCCTGATTCTGCCATTCAAGTTAATTTTTTCTTGTTCTGTTCTTCAAAAATATGAAGAATAGTAATTCCTTCCCCTTATGGTTTTTTTTTAAGTTTGTATTAGAGTATTCAAACGATCAAATTAGAGGACTGCAATAATGGCAGCTAGGCAGTGCATTAGATAGAGTGCCTACTCTGGAGTCAGGAAGGCTCAAATCTGGCCTTTCCCGCTATGTGACCCTTGATTTAAAGAATTGTCTATCTTTTGGGGTCCTTTGTACTGTATATAAACCTTGGAAATCTTGTGATTCATTTCCTCATTTTATTGATGAGGTGGTTATGGCTACCTAAAGCAGTGGTGTCAAACTCAAAAAGGAACCAAGCACCACTAAACTAAAATAAAAATAAGGATCTCTGAAAGCCACATATTGACTCAGAAAACTACCTATTAACATTATCTGGGTTTTATTGTACTTTTATTTCTTTCTCAATTACATTTTAACCTTGTTTAGACTGTAAATGACAGGCTGTGGTCTGTCTGACAACTCTAGCCTAAAGGATTTAAAGAAGGTGTCCAAAGTCACCAGGCAAAATAGCGGTGAATGTAGAAGTGGTCTCCAAGTGTTTTATCTCCTAACGTAATGCTCTTTCCAATATTATATACTATGAGATCACTACAAATAATAGTTTTCCAATAGCTGGTGAATCCTGGAACTGGTGTGTGTGTGTGTGCGCGCGCGTGCGCACACGTGCATAATTTTGAATGACTGGTGTTTTATACACTAATCAAATTGAGTCCCTAACTATAGATACTCTCCTGTTAAAGAGCCTAGAATAATTATGAGACTGTGAAAACAATGTATATTAGGCTGACAAGGAAAATTGCGCAATTTTAATCTGGAAAAACAGTTAAGATACCCAGCCTCATTTATTTTAATGCAATTAACAAATTCAGCAGGGACAGAAATACAACAACTAAAAGTTCAACGTAGTACATCTATAAAATGCCTCTATAACTGTGACATTCAATATTAGTCACCTTTCAGCAGATTAGTCTGTTTAGATAATAAACCCAGGGAACCAATATCTAGTCACAGTATGATCAAGTAACTTTAACTCTGTGAGGTTGTTTCTTCATTTGAAAAATGACAATGATACTTACACAACTTAACTCACAAGATTGTGAAGTAAATGCTTTATAAATCTTTCTTTTTTTTATTTTTTTGCTTTTTGGAGGGGAGAAGGCAGGGCAATCAGAATTAAGTCACTTGCCCAAGGTCACACAGCTAGTAAGTGTTAGGTGTCTGAGGCCACATTTGAGCTCAAGTCCTCCTGACTCCAGAACTGGTGCTCTATTCACTGAGCCACCTAGCCACCCTGCTTTTGTAAATCTTAAAGTATATATTATAGAAACATGAACTATTATTGTCAGTTGTTATTCAGTAATTTTTAAATTATGTCTGACTTTCTCACAGTCATACAGCTAGTGTTTGAGGCCAGATTTGAATGCAAGAAAATAAGTCTTCCTAACTCCAGGCCCAGTACACTGACCCACTGTGCCACCCAACTGTTCATTATTGTCAGTAACATCTCCAATTTAATAACTTTGAATCCAATGTTGTTTTTTACTATAAAAAACATATCTTTAATGCTAGGAAGAGGCAGTATGGTGTGGAAAGACCACACATTGTACTAGCAATCAGGAAAACGATTTTCTAGAAACACCTTACTATTATTTGTGTGATAATTGGGCTTGTGTAATTGACCTCCTCATCATGTAAAGTGTATAATAACACTTAAACTACTGTGCACCTACAGGAGAGAGGGTGGTAGAAATGGAAAGGGCACTGGCTTTGGAATCTGAGGACTTGAGTTCACGTTTTCCTTCTGACTCTTACTACTTGTATGACCTCGGATAAGGATCTTAACTTCTTGAGTCTTAGCTCCTCATCTGTAAAAGGAAAAGGTTAGACTGAGTGGCTTATGAAGTCTCTACTAGATCTAGCTCTATGACCCTATAACTAGATAGCACTTGAGATCCCTTTTATGTCTAGCTCCTATGACTAAACTAAAATTTGGGGTAAGATTAGAAAACAGAAATAGAAAAGCATAAAAACTTCCTTAAGTGCATGAAATATAAAAGAGTCACTAATTGTCTTATCTATCAGTCTTCAAACAGCATTAAATTTCACCATAGAAACATTTTTTAAATAATAAAATTGTTTCAACTTAAAAGTTAGCCTTTGGCATAAATTTAAAAACATTTTCAAGCATACACAGAAAAATGGTGTTTTTCTTAAAATTTTTTATAGATGGATACTTGAATCAATTACACTTTTATGTAGGGGACAGATGACAATAATGGTGAGGATTTTATTACTTATTTGGAACCTAAAACTACATCCATAGGTTCATTAACTTGGTTGGGAAAACAAAATTTCACTTTTATTTTCAATAACCTCTAAGTAAAATTCAACAGTGCCTTCAATTATGAATTAAAACAAACAAACACAAGAAGAGATCCATGGGTTTCACCAGACTGCCAAAGGGTTCATGACACAAAAAAGTTTTAAGAATTTGAACTAAATAGAAAAGACCTTAATTTTTTCCCACAGTAATATCACTTAAGGTTATTACATGGCAATTCACTTAAATAAAATATTCATCTATTGCTTGTGACCTCCATGCTTTATCACACCACACCACACCAATGTTAGTAAAATTTTTTTAATATGTTATAGTTCTTTAATGAAGAATGAAAAGGAATGTTATTCCTTTTTCCATTTAATCAAGTTGACAAATTTTAAACCTTTTCAAATTTACATTGTATCTAGACCACTAAATGGCATGTTACCAGACAAGAAAAGTGACAAAATGGTATTCTAAAAATGATGTCACATTTTGAAGAGTAATGTTCTCATTTTTTCATAGATACTGTTTAGTATTTTCATTTTTTGTTATTGTTAGTCTAGTGTTATGGAGACAAATAATATTATAAAACTGTCATTAGCATGGATTGCATTATATAACATGTCACTACTTAGAAATAGCTAGTCCATCTTATACGGGGACTCATAAAATAAAAAAAAGAATTAGAAGAAAGGCCCTAGTGATCTGAGTGGTTCCTACATGGAAAAATGAGGAAAGACAGGGACAGAAATTGCATAAGATGAGATTATGTGGAGTTAAGTGAACTCAGTACTCATAGAAGATATAATACAAGGAATCCATTTTCATATGGATTACAAAGGGCTTCTTTAATATTGCTGGAAGGTACAGTCAGCCCAGTTTTACAGATGAGTCAACTGAGTCTCCAAGAATTGAAACAGAGAAAAGACCTGAAGTTCAGTCTTCGGACTCTGGGGGCAGAGCTCTCTCTCACTGCTGCGTCCCACACTGCATGTCTTCTGATGTTCTTCTCCAATATCCATAGGCCACCAGAAATTTAAAGTAAGAATCTGTGACCTGTGGCATCAATTCCATTCACAAAAACATTTTTTCTAATTTAAAACAAATAAAATTTTCTCAGTGATATGATTTAAACATTTTCATGAGGGGTTTGTAAAATCTTCAAATCCTAGAATCTCAGTGCAAATACAGACAACTCAGATTTCTTACTGACATACAATAGAAATCAGTGCTATAAAAAATTCAGTGTCAAGTCTTCCTTTCTTAAAGCCTTAATCTTTTTTTTTTTTTAAAGGCTCATTGTTGGAAACAATATCTTCTTTGGGCTAGCTGTGTCTGAAGCATATTCTGCCGTTAAAACCTTTGCTCTGGCTTTAAGCTGACCTCTGAAATGCATTAGTAAAGTTTATAAGCCATATTAATAACACAAATGTGAAAATGCATATTACCGTCCCCACTAATTTCATCTGCAGATCCAGGTAGCATGCAGAGAGAGATAGAGAGGAGAGGGGAAAAACAGGGAAGGAAGGGGAAGCAGGAAAGAGAAAAGGAAAGAAAGGGAAAAATACACTATTAAAATCACAAGTAAATCAAGAGCAGAAAATCCCAGGTTTTTAAAAATGACTAGCTCAAGAGACATGAAATTGAGGGTAGTATTTAAATATTTTAAAACAAATCCCTGTTCCCACTTCCACCTTAATCCCCTACTCCTATACAGAAAGAGTAATCTTTAGATCACAAGGTAAGTGATATTTACTCTAGTAACCTGGGAATATACACTGGACTACTTGAATTCAGAGTTAGATTATTATGAAACATTATGTAGCAGTAGTGTTAAATTTAAATCAACCCTTCAACTACAAAATAAAATGACCTTGAAAGCTTTCTATAGTTTGATGTTTCAGATCTACCCTCTCTTCAATGAGATTAATTCTTTTGCTGATTTACTACTTTTAAGATCGGAAACAAGTGGACTATTCATTAAATAAAGTATGGTTTAAATAATAACCAACAAAAATAAGTCCACAGGATTCCTATTCAAATGAATCATTGATATTCAGAACAGGGCACCCTGGCAGCTGGCCAGACCTCATAGGATAACCTCTTCAGAGACTCCAGCCCTTTAAGCCCTGCTTACAAGTAGCAACTGTAGTTAAAATGAATACTGCTTGGTGAAATTCATCCACTAGTTATTATAAATAACCTTTACTAGTCCACAAAACTACAAGATGACAATAGATTTACCCACCATCCCTCTACATTCCTTAGAAAGAATGAAAAGCAATCTATTGGAATTCAGTATAACCATTCTATTTCATTCATCTGCATGCTGTTTTAGGGAATCATGAATTTTAAAAAAAATGCAGTGTTCCTAAGGAAATCCTAGGATTACACAAATGAAACTCCAAAAGTACTTTTTGCATTAACATGCATTTAAATGAAAACAAAATCAAAACTCCTAGTCAATAGCAGCCAGAAAGATTATGAGGCATAGCTCCTACGGCTCAATTCTTAGACAGTGGGCAGCGCATAAGCAACTACTGAATACTACTGTTCTTGTAGCGATGTTTGGAGCAAACTTGTAAACAAACAGCAACAAGGTTTGTTTATTTGAGGGTTTTCATCACTAAGACAGTCCTTGCAAATATCAGTGCAATACCCGTAGGCGGAGGTTCATGGGAACAGAAGACCAAAGGAAGAAAGCGCTTGGCTTTCTTAACTTTATGCTGACAGTGACTGACTCCTTCTTGGCAAGAAGAGGAAAAGAGAAAAATAGAAACAAATTATTTCAAAGCAAAAGAAAATTTATAATAGTCTTCAAACAAAATCTATAAATACTGAGGTATAAAAATCAAATACTTGCTTTAGGTTGGAAGCACACGTTTCCCATTCTATTCTACTTTGTTTCATTAATACTCCAATACTTTGAAGATCTGTTTTTTCAAGTTGTATTTACTGATGAAGAATAATGACAGATAAAGTACACATAGATCTAGAGCTGGAAGTGATTGATGGTATCTAGTCCAATTCCTTCATTTTACAGATTAGGAAACTAATAGACTAATAGAAACCAATAAGTAATTTGCCCATAGTTACACAGGTAAAATAATAAGCCTTCAAGGTGGAATTTCAACCCAGAGCCTCTTAATTTAATCAGTGCTCCATCTACTGCACCAAGTTATCTTTTATTAATATGGGAGCTTCCAGCACTTGTAAAGCACAACTCTGCCACATCTACTCTGATCACTCTTCTTGAAATAAAATCTTTGTGACCTGAGGCTGAAAAATCACTGAGGTTCATGAGTTCCTCTGAATTTAGCCAGGCTGCCACGCCTCTACTCAATAAATGCAACGGGATCCCTCTTAACTGTAGGATCAGATTTAAACCTTGCTTGGCATTTAAAGCTCACCACCACTTGGTTCCAATATACCTTTCCAGACTTATTACACAGAATCCTCCTTTACAGAATTTACAATCCAGTCAAACTGGCATTCTTATAGAAGGCCACACTTCTCATTTCCATAACTTTGCATAAATTGCCCCTCGGGCCAGCAATACACTCCCTCTTCATCTCTGCCTCTAAGAAGTCCTAGTTTCCTTCAAGATTCCACGGAAACTCTATCATCTAGTTGAAGCCCTTCATGGATCCTACCCCACTCCTTCCCTAACCAAATTACCTTGTATTTACCATTTTAAAAAAAAAATATACTTCTGTCTCCACCAGGAACTGTTCACACTTCATCTCATTTACTAGTACCGTGTCTGGCAAATATGGGACGCTTAAAAAATACTTATTGATTTACTGACAGTTTATCACCAAACCTATACTCGATGACTTTCCTGCTTGGTTGAACCTACCACAGCTTTAATTACACTGGCAATGTCTTTTGAGAAACTCGGGTGACCTCCACACCAGCTTGAGGACTGCATCTCTCTTAGCTCATCTTTAGTATTTTCAAACTTAACTTTCTGCTTTGGAAACAAGACACTTCCAAATAAGCACGACAATATTGTCCAGGTTTATCAAGAATGTAATAAACATTTTATTCAGCTAGTGGAAAACAAAGTAGTTGCTGGATGCAGCTCTCAAATCAAGTCCTGAAAAGATCAAAATTCTTACCATTTCAACACTTTGTAGTAAAAATGGGAGATTAGAAAAATTAGGATAACATATGTAGATAAGAAAGTGCTATATTAAAAATTTCCCCAATGCAACCACCATAAACGCAAAATTATTCTTAAACTGCATAACTCTAAAAAGTTGAAGCAATGGGGAAGTAAAAGTTAAAAAAGATCTAGCTTATAGCATAATATAAGCAAGAGTTTTCTGACAAGTAAATCTGTTCAATTATAGGGTACTATGAAAAACAGCAAATTCCCTGACACTAGAGATTATTCAAAAAGGACCAAGAATAACAGTGATAACTCATGTTTAGTAAACGCTTGAAAATTCGCAGATTTTCTTCAAACAACCATGTGAGCTAGGCAGTAAAAGTGTTATACCCTTATTGTTAATCATATAGCAGGCAAATGCCTGGGATAGAGTTCAAAACTAGGTCTTTGTTTCCAAGTGGAATACTATATCCATGAAGTTATAATCATAATGTCTCTCATTACACCAAAAAACGACAGCCTTTCTTGACAGGGAGTTTTCCAGATTTCTAGAAAAGAATCATGAATAAGGAAGGGTGTGTACTGGATCAGGTCCCTTCCACTTGTGACATTCTGTGAGACTACTTTACTATGTTTGGTGGATGTTTTAATAGAATTGACAAAGTGACGTCACAAAAGATATTGTAATCATCTTGCAAAAGCAGCAGAAATAGTTTTTAAAAATTATTTTTCCTATGTGATTCAATTAAATTAGGAAAAGCATAGGTCACAGATCTTTAAAATAAGCAATGCCTCGAACATTTTTCAACCTCAAATGGAGATAATTTTAGTTATATTAATTTCTTCAAAAGACTGTGGTGATGTAATGATTGTATAACATTTGAAGTACTATATAATCCTGAATTATGACTTTCTACTTATAAATGGAATCTATTTAACCCTAAAATTAGCATGCTAATTTAGTATTTTATTTAATTCTGCATTTACAGCTTAATAGGCTTAGTTGAGTTGCTTTTATCCAAAAGTTCTATTTTCTGACATAGATTAGAGGGGTCTCTAAACTGCTGATTGAGTAACCAGGGAAAAAATTTGAGCATGTATATTTACTTATTTGTAAATTATATACATGTACTTAAATGAATCATAAAACTGACACAAAAATGTAAATTAACAAGGATGAGCAGATGAAATAATATTTGATATTAGAGTAAACAGGGAGTCACTAGAATTTATTAAGTAGGGGAGAAACATGGTCTGACCTGAGTTTTGAGAAAATTACTATGGCAGTCATGTCAAGAATAGACTGGAGAGAGGAGAAAGTATATAGAGAAAAAAGAAACAAAATGAGAGCCCAGCTTCCAAGGAGAATCTGATGCAAGGTAATCTTGGAAGTTGGGGTAGATAAGCTGGGGGAGGGGTAGTGATGGGATTTTCCCAATTACACCTCCTGAGCTGCTGCTATAAGGATATGGTAACAATTAGTTTATAACTTCCCCAAGTGTGGTTTATAAGGGGGAATCTGGTTCAGTGGGGGATTGTAGGGATAAAGGCAGGAGTGGTTGTACTGGAGACAAGCTCCAGCACTGGCTATTGATTCCATTTATCTTCCCATCCTTTGACTAATCATAAAGAGTATTATTAAAGACAGGCATGGAGCCCTGGATCTCACTATGGAAACCTCTGGTCTACATTACCTCTTCAAATTAGATTGTATTGCTTCAGTTTTAATAATAATGAAGGTTGGCAAAGATATCAGTGTACAAATAACATTTCAAGTCTATTTTGTTAAAGGAATTTTTAAAAAATGATACAACTTTCTAGAAGATTAAAGAATAATTTGGAAGTGATTTTAATTCTGAGGGCCTATTTCTAGTCTTCTCAGTTAAAGTTACATTGCAGCCTTTATTTTTATCTAAATATAAAACTTTCATGAAGTTTTATATGAAATCTTAGATAAGGGCTTCCCCTGAAAGAAAGAGTAGCTCAAATGGCATTGTAAAATATTTTACTTTACAAACTATTTATGTCTTTGTAGGATGTTGGCATCAAGAGGCCTAATCATAAAGTTTTGATATTAGTGTTGATATAAAAAAAACCATATTGAAGAAATAAATTGAACATATTTATAGAGAAGCCCCCTGGCACAGTGGTCATGGTTTGGGATTTGAAATCACACTAACTAGGCTGGAATCCTAGTTCTAGCACTTGCTACAACTTACTTTTTCCTCTGTGATTTCTGGAAAGTCACTTCTTTTCTTTTTGGCCTTATTTGTAAAACAAAGATAACTTCTGAGGTCCTTTGCAACTCTAAATCTATGGTCTTATCTATCTGACCTGGGAAAACCAAGGGAAAAAAAGTAAATGGGAAAAAACCCCAAAACAAAACTTAAACTGCACAATGTACAGTTATAATATCCAAATTCAGTCCTGAAGGAGATGAGGAAATGCGTCACACTTAAAATTATACATTGTCAGGTTCAGATATATTGGTTTTGTTGAACTGCCTTTTTTTGCCCCTCTCTTTTTCCCCTTCATTACAAAGGGTAGCTCCTTGAATATGGGAAAGAGGAAGAAGAAGAAAATATATCTGGAAATAAGGGTGACATGCAAACAAAAGACAGAAAACATTTAAAAATAAAATCACGAGATTGGGCTGGATGATGTTTAAGATTTTTCAAGTTCTAAAGTTATGACTGTACACATAGCTCAGAACTATTAAATGAAAAAAAGTTTTAGTAAAACACTTTAATGTCCACTGAGTTGCTTAAATTGGGGATCGCAAAAAGCTAGTTGCCCATATAGTTAATAATTCAAAAGTCATACTTGATTTCACTGAGTTGATCAAGCAGAATGCTGTCTTCAGAATATTTCAAAGGATTTAGCATGGTAGCCACAGAAGACTCAGCCACCCTAAGATCTAGTCAGTTTTTAAATAACCTTTGAGCTTAAGAACTCTAGGAAAAGCATTTACAATAACATTTTCTCCATAATTAGTGGTCCTGCATTATCTGAGATTTGTTTCAAGATTGGCAAATCATTTCTGCAAAGGATCATCTCTTCAAAAATGACAATGTTAAGTTAACTTTTTCCTCATGCTATCATTAGAATTGCTAAATAACAAAATTTGAGATAGCATGGTAGCTGGAGCAGCACTGCATTTGGAACAAGAAGCTCTGGATTTGAATACTAACTCTGCCAACCTTATTGTGTAACAAGTAAGGGACATAAGTTTCTGAAGACTCAGTTTACTCCTCTGGAAAATTACAGAATGGTCAAGATGATCTTTTTAAAAACAAGTTTTAAATTTTTTTCTTTTGTTTTTACATCATCTACATTGCCAGTTAATTAATCACTCCCTTCTTCCCCAGGGAGAAAGTTATCCTTTGTAAGTTTAAAAGACAGGGAAAAAACCCCAACAAAATTAAACAACCCATCAAAAAAGTCTCACATTACAGGGAAGTGTTTTACTCTCTTCAGAGAACCTGTGGAGGTTTCTTTCTCATATCTCTTCTTTGGAACCAAGACCGGACATTATAATTTAAAAGAATTCAGTTTAAGTGCTTTGTTTTTTTAGTTGTTCCCATTCATATTGTTGTAGTCATTGTATATGTTGCTTTCCTGGTTCTGTATGCTTAATTTTTTATCAGTTCAGAAGTTTTCACATTTTCCTCCATATCTGTCACATTCATATTTTCTTACAACACACTGATGCTGCAGGAATTTAAGAATATCGAAGAGGGAACTAGAGTAGGAATCAGGAAGACCTGACTTTGAATCCTGATTCAGTCACTTATCAGCTATATGACTTAAGGTAAGTCATTTAACCTCTCAGTCTCAGTTTCCTCATCTATAAAACAGGGATATTGATAGTACCTATATCATATAGTTGCTGTGAGGAATTAGGGATATTATATACAAAATATGTATATATATACATATACACATACTATCTGTCTATCTTCTATAGCTATATCACTTTATTAACCTAAAAGTGATTTATATGTTAGCTGTTATGTAAACAATTTGCCAGCCATTCCCTAAGTGATGGACACCTACTCTGTTTCTAATTCTTTGACATTATAAAAAATGCTACTATGAATATTTTGGCATATATGATGCTTTTTTTGGGGGGAGAGGTGTCACTGATCTTTTTGGGGATATATTCCCAGCTGCTGAATCTCTGAATCAAAGTATGCATGACTTTTAATTTTTTATTTTTAAAAAATATTTTTTACTTTTAATTTTTTCCAATTTATTTATTTTGTTTTCAACATTCATTTCCACAAGATTTTGAGTTACAAACTGTTCTCCCCATCTTTCCCCTACCCCACCCCAAAATTGCTAGCCTGTTGAATACTCCTTTCCCCAATCTGTTCTTTCTTATATCCTCCCCCTTCCTCCCCCCTAACTTTCTAGTAAGGCAAGATATTCTATGTATATTTTTCTATACCCCAGTGCCTGTATATCTTATTTCCCAGTTGCGTGTAAAAAAACAACACTTTAAAAAAAAATACACATTTGTTCTTAAAACTTTGAGTTCCAGTTTTTTCCCTTCTTCCCTCCTCACCCACCCCCACTGGGAAGATAAGCAATTCAATATAGGTTGTACATGTGTAGCTACACAAAACATTTCCATAGTAGGTATATTGTGAAAGACTAACTACATTTCCCTCCATCCTATCCCACCCCTCACTTATTCTATTTTCTCCTTTGACCCTATTCCTTTTCAAAAATGTTTGCTTCTAACTATCCTCTGCCCCAATCTGACCTCCCTTCTATCATTCCCCCTCTTAACCCCTTCCCCCATATTTTCCTGTAGGGTAAGATATCTAATTGAATGTGTATGTTGTTCCCTCCTTAAGCTAAATTCAATGAGAATCAGGTTGTCCAATTCTCTTTCACCTTCCTGCTCTTCTCCTCCATTATAAGTTTTCTCTTGCCTCTTTTATATGAGATAATTTACCCTATTCTATCTCTCCCTTTCTCCTCCCAATATATTCCTCTCACCTCCTAATTTTATTTTTTAGATATCATCCCTTCATATTGAACTCATCCTGTGCTTTCTATGTATACATGTACATACATATGCACACCCTCACATATTATTTATACACACCTACACCATTCTATACATATATACATACATATGTATGTGTACATATATATACACACATATATTCCCTTCAACATTCTTCATACTGAGAAAAGTCTTATGAATTAAAATTATCATTTTTCCATGTAGGAATAGAAATAGTTCACCTTTAATAAGTTCCTTATGATTTCTTTTCCCTATTTACCTTCTTGTGCTTCTTGTATTTGAAAGTCAAATTTTCTGTTCAGCTCTGGTTTTTTCATCAAGAATGCTTGAAAATCCTCTATTTCACTGAATGACCATATTTTTCCCTGAAGCATTATACTCGGTTTTGGTGGTGATTCTTGGTTTTAATCCTAGCTCCTTTGACCTCCAGAATATTATATTCCAAGCCCTTCGATCCCTTAGTGTAGAAGCTGTTAGATCTTGGGTTATCCTGATTGTGTTTCCACAATGCTCAAACTGTTTCTTCCTGGCTGCTTGTAATATTGTCTCCTTGACCTGGGAACTCTAGGATTTGGCTATAATATTCCTAGGAGTTCTCTTTTTGGGATCTTTTTCAAAAGGCGATGGGTGGATCCTTTCAATTTCTATTTTGCCCTCTTGTTCTAGAATATCTGGGCAATTTTGCTTGATAATTCCTTGAAAGATTGTGTCTAGGCTCTTTTTTTGATCATGGCTTTCAGGTAGACCAATAATTTTAAAATTATCTCTCCTGGATCTATTTTCCAGGTCAGTGGTTTTTCCAATGAGATATTTCATATTGCCTTCTATTTTTTCATTTGTTTGGATCTGTTTTATAGTACCTTAATTTCTCATTAAGTCATTAGTTTCCATTTCTAATTTTGAAGGAGTTATTCTCTTCAATGACCTTTTGAAATTCCTTTTCCATCTGGTAAATTCAGCTTTTTAAAGCATTCTTCTCCTTATTGGCTTTTTAGGCCTCTTTTGCCATTTGTTAGTCTATTTTTTAAAGTGTTATTTTTGGGTCTCCTTTAGCAGGCTGTTGACTTGCTTTTCATGATTTTTTTGCACCATTCTCATTTCTCTTCCCAATTCTCCCTCCACTTCTCTTACTTGGTTTTCAAAATCCTTCTTGAGCTCCTCCATGGCCTGTTAACAGTTCATATTTTTCTTAGAAGCTTTTGATACAGGAGTTCTGACTTTGTTGTCTTCCTCCCATTCCATGCTTTGATCCTTTTTGTCATTGAAAAAGGAATCTATGGTAGGATTGCCTTTCTTCTGCTTGCTCATGTTGCCAGTCAATTACTTGACTTTTGAACTCTTTGCTATGGTAGAACTCTGCTTTCAGAATGGAGAGCTTTGTCCCAAATTACTGGGGTTTCTGTAGCTGCCAGAGCAATTAGTAGGACGCCCTTTCTGCAGCCCCCACAGGCTCTGGAACTTGGCTACACACCCCAGGACCTCCACCCAAGACTGTGATCCTGATCCAAGCAGGTCAAAGCAACAGAGATTACCTTCTGAATGGTCTCTTGGTCCCTCTACAATCTGCAGTCCAGGAGCTCCTGAAGCAGCCACGTGGGGCAGCTGCCATGCTTCTGCTGCTTCTTGCCTTAGAGGCAGGGGCCAGACCACGCTCTTCCATCTACCCCTGTTCCAACAGAGTTCCACACTTGCCTTTCACTTTGTCTTTGACATTTATGGGTTGAGAAGTCTGGAATCTGCCACAGCTGCTGGTGCTTCACTCTCCTGAAGTCTGCTCCTGCTGATGGCCTGGGCTGACCTGGGGCCAAAACCTGCTCATGTGGGGCTTGGCTCAGTTCCCAGCGCACTGTCATAGGCCCTCCTGTCAGCCTGCCAGGTTGCCTTCAGTGGGAGATTTGTTTCTCTCTGTCACTTTGTGGGTTCTTTAGCTCTAAAATTTGTTTAGAGTCATTTTTTGCATGCATTGGAGGAGGTGGAAGCTGAAGCCATGTGGAAGTCCTGTTTCTCCTCCGCCATCTTGGTTCTGCCCTTCAATGCATGATTTTAAAAATTTCTTTCCAGAATACTTGGAAATTTAGAGCTTCACTAACAGTGTATTAATGTGACTGTCTTTCTGTAGAATCTCTAAAATGATTATTTCCATCTTTTGTGCTCTTTGTTGGGTTTGAGATGAAAGAAACCCCAGTGTCATTTTGATTTTTATTTCTCTTTTTAGTGACCTCGAGAAATCTTACATATTTGTCAATTCTTCTGAAATCTGTTTATCTATATCCTCTAATCACATATCCGGTGGAAAATGGCTTCTAGTTATATATACATATATGGGTGAACATACTGCGTTTCCCCGACAATAAGACCTATCCCGAAAATAAGCCCTCCCCTTACTGTGTAAGATTCCTCTAAAATAAGCCCTCCCCCGAAAATAAGCCCTATTGAGATTGCTACTGTAGTGAAGGTGATCCCCTGCGCTACATGCTACATTACGTACCCTCTGTATGCACCGTCCCCCCCCCGAAACGCACGCCGTGCTCCGAGCTGCATCCAATCAGAGCTGCAGCAGTGAGTGCGTCATCCTGTTCTTCCCCAGTGATTTGCTTATTGAATAAAGGTACATTTTTTTGTTCACATTTACCTGAGTGCATCATCCTGTTCTTCCCCAGTGATTTGCTTATTGAATAAAGGTACATTTTTTTGTTCACATTTACCTGTTTATTAAAATTGCTGTCAATGTTCATTAAAATAAGCCCTCCCCTGAAAATAAGCCCTCTGGTGTTTTTCTGTCCAAAAAAAAAATAATAAGACAGTGTCTTATTATCGGGGAAACACGGTACATGTGTGAATTTTCTATGCATCTTAGTGTTTTAGAGCCTTCTCAGAGAAATCTGATCTAATGAATCCTTTTCCCAATATTCTCTTCTTATGCTAGCTACACTATTTTGTTCATGTAAAAGTCTTTCAATTTTGTGTTAACAAGATTATCTGTTATTGTTTGTGATTTCCTCTATATCTACTCCGTGTCAAATCTGTAAAAGGTACTTTATTACCTTTAGAATAGTAGAAGAATCCCTTCTACTATTTTCATGGTGTGATCTTTTATATGTAAGTCATGTGTCAATTTCTAGTTTACTGTAGTATATGGTTTATCATGCTGATCTAAAGCTAATTTCTGCCAAAATGCTTTCTAGTTTTCCAATAGATACTGACAAATGAGTTTTTCCTCAAGGAATTTATGTTCTTGGGTTTACTGAACATTGGGTTATTGTGTTTGTCTTTTGATATTTTTTAATCTAGTCTGATTTCCTCACCTGCTTTTCTATTTTTTTAAATGAGTACTGAATAGTTTTTGATGATTACTGCTTTATAATATAATTTGAGGTCTAGAAATGCCATTTCTCATCCATATGTATTTTTTTTTATTATTTACTTGAGCTTCTAAACCTTTTGCACCTGCAAATGCATTTTGCTGCTATTTTGTCTACCTTCATAAAGTATCCCCTGGTAGTTTGTATAATATGGCACTAAATCATATTTAAATACCATGTTTTTATTATTATTGGACAGAGGACCCTGAGTCAAACTGTACCTCTGCCACTTAGTACCTATGTATCCTTGGGCAAGTCATTTAACTACTGTGGGCCTCAGTTTCCTTAACTGTAAAAGAAGGGTGTCAGATTAGAGTCTATATTGTCCCTTCCAGTGCTACATCTATGATCCAATGAACTGTTAAGGCTTTCTTCTCTGATTCATTCTCCATTATCATTAAAGTGAAATAAGTCATCATTCATCTGGGAAATCAAAGTGAACCTTCTTTTCATCTTTTTGTTGTTCTTCTGAACCTTCTCCAAAATGGACATAGTATGTTCACTTTAATTTAATTTTAAAAAATCATCATTGAATAATAATGTTATTATTAATGTTATAATCAAATAATATTCAATATTAGTTAACAAATAGTTAACTAAAAACATGACATATAAAAATATCAGCAATCTAAGCCATAGCAATACTGTGTTCAGAGTAGATAACCTTTATGCCTGAGTCTTCTTCCTCTTTTCTACTTTCCAGATTATCAATATTCTTCCTAAAATGTGGCACTCAGATAGTTATCTAGTTTCCCACATTTTTTAACTTAGTGTTTTGGTGCATTACATTAATTCATAATTTGCTAGTTGTTCATTTGGATGTATTGTTGCTTCACAACAATGAAACAAAAAGCTTTCTCAACAAGAATTTAACTTTTCATTACAATGCTGTGAGCAAAATGGATTCACCGACCTTTCAGAAAGTATACTTCCATATTTGCCACTGCTCAGATTTACTTCAAAGCAAAGTTCTTAAGACTGTCATACTGTGCTACTTCACTTTACCTAAATCCCATGAGAGCCCTTGGGATGAACTGTGAGTTCATAAATGTGTCATAACTCCTCGAAATATATTAGAACCTCACTTATCATCTTTTTTTTTTTTTAAATGACACCTATTGCCAATATAATGAAAAGGTCTAGTAATTGTTCTCAGCTAAGAAAAACAATGAGTATTGGGGCTGGCAGGAGGGTTTAAAAAGTTGTCACCCAAAATGTTATAATTAATAGTAATAATATCATAATAGCTGGCATTGTGTAATAGTCACTAAGTGCCAGGCACTATGAAAAATACTTTACAAATATAATTTCACTTGACTTTCACAACCCTGGGAGGTAGGCCTTGTTATCATCACCTTATTATTATTTATAGCTGTGGACCTTGGACAAGTCACTTAATCTCTGGGTTTGTTTTTGGTTTTTTGTTTTTCAGTTTCCACAGCTAGTAAGTATTTCAGGTTTTACTGACTTTAGGTACAACACTCTATCCATTTGCCACCCAGATGCCTATTAATTAAAATGAATGAATGAATGTGTGTGTGTGTGTGTGTGTGTGTGTGTGTGTGTGTGTGTGTGTGTATATATATATATATATTTATATATAAAGAAAGAATACTTTGTAAAACCACTATCCCCTACCCCAGCAACCTTTCTAGTCTTATTATAGGTACACATTGATCCAATTAACACTGGCCTCCTTGCTCTTTCCCAAACAAAACACTTAATTCCCAGACTCCAGATATATATATATATTTTTTTTTTAATTAAGTAATCGGGGTTAAGTAACTTGCTCAAGGTTACAAGGCCAGTTATTTCTGGGTGTGGTGCTGAGTATGTGAGCCCGGATTTGATCCAGGTCATCCCGACACTGGAGCTGGTCCTCTTACTCGCTGAGCCACCTGGCCGCCCCAACTCCAGATATTTTTACTGGCTGTCCCTCTTGCTAGAATGCTCTCCTTTCTCAGCTCCTTCTGCTAGCTTCCCATCTAAAATTCCACTTTTTATAGGAAGTATTTTGTGATCCTTTTTAACTCCAGTGCTTTCTCTCTGCTTATTATTTCCCATTTATCCTGTACACAACTTTTCTTTACATAGCATTTTGCATGTAGTCTCTATAGACTACGATCTGCTTGAAAGCAGGGCCGTCTTTTACTTTCTTTGTATCCTCAGCATTTAGTACAGATTCTTGGCACACTGCAGACACTTAAATTATTATTGACTAAGATCAATAAAACCTAGCACTCTCCAGGGACTTAGTAAACATTCAAGATAAAAATAGTCAGTAACAATAAACTGTTATCTCCTTGAGGGAAGGGACAATGTCTTATTTTATCTCTGTATGTGCCCAAGCAGCTAGCAACATGGATTTTATTTAGTATATACTTAGTAAATAAATTAAATGATACAATAAAGGACATTAAAAAAATGTTGGTAATTTTTTTTGGTCTGTTCTTGTGACTTCATTGATGTGAGGAACACCTAGTAAGAGAACCCTCTGCACCAAGACCTGTCATGTATGTAATTTATGGTCTTATAGAGTTGAAAATGGCACTAAGACAAGTGAAACTACCAAAGTCACAAAATAAAAATGTGTAAGACATGGGACTTGAACGAGAAGACCAGTTCTCTCTGCACCACGCCTAGGTGCCTTTTCACTGGGAAGTCTCCTGTCTTCTCTCCTTAACCCTTCCTGCCCAGAAATCATCTGGGCTGTTTGATTCCTCAGATGGTTTGGATGGAATGACAGTCATCAACCCTATTCCTTCCAGTGAGGTGGGGGCCCTCTAGGTCTTCCCATCTGCTCTGCTTGGAGTCTCTGTGGAAGCTCTCCTCACTGTCATTTGACCTACTGACATAAACTAAAGATTTTTAAGCCTTGCCTTCTTCCCTGCTCCTGCATCATTAGGACTTGCAGGTTTTTCATCTGGTCTGCAGCTAAACTTTGCTTTACATGCTGTTTCACCCAATTACAATGTGAACATCTTGGGAGCAAGGGCTACGTGGGTTGTTTTGTCTGTGTCCACAGCATTAAGCACAGGGCTTGGCACATAGTAAGTGTTTAATAAATGCTTTTTGGGGGGGGCTTTTTTGGGGGGCAATTGGGGTTAAGTAACTTGCCCAAGGTCACACAGCTAGGTATTTTTGTGTGTATGTGTTAAGTGTCTGAGGCCGGATCCGAACTCTGGTCCTCCTGACTCCAGGGCCAGCACTCTACTCACTGCGCCACCTAGCCGTCCCCTAATAAATGCTTTTCATTTATTCATTCACTCTGAAATAAGAGGGGATATATAAATATAGATGTAAAAAGATATGCACAAAAAAGAATGCAAACAGCTGTTAACATACAAAGCCCACAGTGAGTTTAAAAGTACTTCACTGAAATCTTCCTAAATTGAATATTATCTTTGCATATAAGAATTCACAGATCAGAAAGTTTTTAATTTGGACAGAAACTACTTTTCCCATACAATTATCGAAACGATAACTGGAATGTAATTCAGACACAAGAAACTCTTTCAGTCTTGAATACAGGAAAGACTTTGAGTTTTAGCACTGGAGTCACAACAGAAGAGTTGGCACTATACCAGAGGTGGGGGGAGGGTGGAAAAATTTTTTATATTATCTTATTTGTCCTTAGTCTGTTGGTACTCTTTGTGATAAGCTTTTGGGAAATCTCACACACAAAGGATTTCTTAGATGTTACAATATCTTACAACTTATATTTTAAATATATTAATCAATTCTAAGGAAATGATAGTAATTCAAATATATAGTTTGTACTTTCAAAGTATACTAAATTACACACACACATTAGAACAAGAAGGAACTTTAGAGGTAATTTAGCCCATCCACCCCAATTTGCAGGAAAAAAGAAGTCATAGGGTCATAGGATTATAGATTTAATAGACAGAAAGGAGTCCAAGGTCATGTAGTCTGAACTCTTCATCTGACAGATGAGGAAATTGTTAAGTGATAACAGTTAAGTGACTTGCCAAAGATCACACAGGTAGCAAGTTGCAGAGGTAGGATCTGAATCCAGATCCTCTGACTCTAAATTGAGGGGTCTTTCCATTAACACATTTTGCAACTAAGTAATTTTCAAAAGAGTCTGGTTTTGGACTAGGGGAGTGTGAGACAAAAATTTCTAATAAAAGCTGTTTTCCTTTCCATCATAACCAACCCCCTAAACCCTTTCTGTTCTAGTCTAGTGAGATAAAACAAACAAAAAAAGTGCTCCCAAATTATATTAAGCCTTTACTGTTACACCTGCTACTTGATCCAGCACAAAATAAGCACCTATAATCTGTAAAGAATATGGGACTTGGGGATATTTAAAATATATTCCATTGCAAAACTGTACATAGGATATTTTGTTCAGTTATGGGTATGATATTTTAGAAGAGACACACTAAATAGGAGAATGTCCAAAGGAGAAAATCATGATGGCAAAAAAGCCCAACCACCATAAAATCCAACAAACATTTATATACTCTACACACACACACAGCCTATACTATGCTGCAAGGATGTACAAACAAAAACAATCCCACCCTCAAGAAGCTTGTATTCCATTGAAGAAATATAAAATGTAAATAGTTATATATATATACATATATATACATACATATATATATATATATATAGGATAATAAAACTGCTTTGAAGGAAGCTTGGCCAGAGATCAACCACGCCAACTCATCCTAAATGTATTTAAGGATGAAAGTGTAAGAAGCATAACAGAAGAAAAATGTAAAAGATCTATCAAGATTTTGACAATAACTACCTTCACCATTAAGGTCAATAGAGCCACTACATTCAAACACAAAGTTCTATATGTGCTTAGAGAGGAGGTTAAAAGGGCACCTATAGAGAACAAAGGTTAGAAAAATTGTTTTGAAAATTGGAACACTGATGCACTGTTGGAGGAGTTGTGAACTAATTCATCCATTCTGGAGAACAATCTGAAACTATGCCCAAAGGGCTGTAAAACTGTGTATACCTTTTGATCTAGCAATACCACTACTAAGTCTGTATCCTAAAGGGGTCATAAAAAGGGAAAAGGACCTACATGTGCAAAAATATTTATAGCAGCTCTTTCTGTGATGGCAAAAAACTGGAAATTGAGGGAATGCCCATCAATTGGAGAATGGCTGAACAAGTTGTGGCACATAAATGTAATGGAATACTACTGTTCCATAAGAAATAATAAGCAGGCAGATTTCAGGAAAACCTGAAAAGACTTACATGAACTGATGAACCAAGAGAACATCCTACACAGTAACAGCAACACTGTGTAATGACCAGCTTTGATAGACTTAGTTCTTCTCAGTACTACAATGATCTAATACAATTCCAAAAGACTTATGATGGAAAATATCCACATCCAGACAAAGAACTACGGCATCTGAATGTAGATTGAAGCATACTATTATCTCTCTCTCTTTTTCTTTCTCTTGGTTTTTCCCTTTTGTTCTGATTCTTCCTTCACAACATGCCTAATGTGGAAATATTTCTAACAGGATTGTTCATACATTGCCTATAACAGATTGCATGTTGTCTTGGGGAGGGGGGAGAAGAGGAAGGGAGAAAAAAAAATCTGGAACTCAAAATATTATGAAAGTGAATGTTGAAAACTATGTTTACATGTAATTGAAAAAATACTGTTAAGTGGGGTAAAGAGAAAAGTAGCTGAATGAGATCAAGTGTACATAAGAAGGTTGATGCTATAGGAGACAAAACTGCGAGGACACTAAATCACAAAGTATCTGAAGGAGAAGATGCCCAAAGTAGAGAAAACATGAAAAAAGAAACATACTTTAGGAACAACAACAACAAAAAAGGTGACCATGACTATACTGACAAAGACTGATCAGTTGTTCCCTGTTATCGCAAGGATCAAGTAACAAAATCCTCTGCTTAGCTTTCAAAAAACTTCATGAACTGGCCTCCTCCCACCTATCCACTCTTCTTACACATATTCTATGATTCAGTGACCCTGGCCTCCTTGCTGCTTTTTATATAACATACTTTACCTTCTGATGAAGTTTCTGATTTTTCAATGGCTCTCTCCTATTCCTAGAATCTTTTCCCTCTTCATTTCCAACTCCTGGCTTCTCACCAACTGTATACTAAAATCTCACCAATTAGACAAACCTTTTCCCGTTCCTCTACGAAGCTAGTGCCTTCTCTCTGATTATCTCCAATCTATCCTGTATACAGCTTATTTGTTGGTAGTTATTTGTATGTTGTTTTTCCCATTAGACTGTGAACTATTTATTTGAGAGCAAGGACAGTCTTTCACTTTTCTTTGTATTCCCACAGGACTTAGCACAGAACCTGCTACATAGTAGGCACTTAAAAATGCTTATTGAATGACTGACCTTACTTAAAGACCCTCTAATCCTAAACATCAGGCAAGGCACAAAAAAAGGAGATACATGCTTGCCAAAGATGGAGATAAAACAGAGTCCAAATTGAAGAAGGATTTCCTATACATGGTAAAGTCCTTCAGATGTTTCCATTTGTAGATGATGTAGGTGTTGGGTTATCAAGTCCTGGGGATAATGTAGTAGTAATGGGGAAGTGATCTGTAACCATTTAAAAGAGAACGGCTTGAACATCAATGCATGAAAAAAGAAGTGGATGAAGAATGGAAGAATGTTTAATGCTCACATAATGATATGTACTTGGCTAGCGAACCAATTGGTTCATTAGCACATACACTGGGAGGAAACTGGAGGGATTAGGACAGCAAATGGTTAATTGTGGGAACTGAGTGAACCACACTGACTCCATCTTATGACTGAAGTAGCTCAGCTCCCTTTCTATTTCAATTACAGGTTTACTTCAAATTCTGTGTTGTGAGAAAATTTTATTCAACTGTGAGAAATGGGAAAAAAACCTTATTATATTGTTTGGGCATAGCCCTGTGTGGCTAGGAAGCTGGACCCCTCTGCCTATTTAGAGACACTTAACTAAGGATGCAGGTTATTCTGACCAGAAACCCAGTAGATCCAAGATTGATGTAAGGAATTTTCTCACAACTGTACATCTCATCCAACCCGTATGTCTTATCTGAAAACTGGCCTTGTGCTGATTAATCAGTTATTGTTTTTACATTCTTTTGACTGTTTGCAGATAGTTGGGGGGGAGGAATCACTTTTTTACAACTCAGGGAATTGTACCTTTTTTTTCTCCCCCTCCCAACTTGGAAAGTTTCTAATCTTTCATCCAAGTAGATTCTTTAATGTTGTATTATTTCTCTTCAATTAATTGGCCTTATTTAATTAATTGTTTTATAATATGTGAAAGTCAGTCTCCCCCTGCATTCAGGGTCCAGCCCTGAAGTAAGGAAGGGGCCTGGTTCCCAATTTCTTAGGCAATTGTCATGTGCTGCTTAATAAAATGACATGCTCTGAAGCTTGAACCATTTTTTCCTGTCATTTCATCTTTCCATTTTTCATCTACCATAATTGGAGACATTTAGTAGAAATGGACAGTGACTAGTCCTGTAATTATATCCCTGAGACACAATGGTCATTCTTTTAAAAAGTAATATTCTCGTATTGTGATATGGCTTCAAGGCACAGAATTAAAATGACTTTTATATAAAGGACAATGGAGAGGTGCATAGTAGGTGTGAACTTGGGTGAAGAATGGGAAAAACAATATCATGAGAAAAAATACAACCAAAAAAATAAAATAGGTTGGTCAAGTGGCAAGGGACAAGGAGGTCCAACTATTCCACTGCTATGCTCCTAATATCAGGAGAAATTAAGGAAAACATGAGGAGCAGGTATGAATGAGTTGTAATCTGCCTTACTGGAAGCAATATCCAAATCAATGAGATTATCAACCCATAAAGATACCGTAAAGTTATCCTGGAGATCATGTAGGTCAAACCCTTCATTTTATAAATGAAGCACAGAATTTAAGAAGTGAAAGAGATCTCACTGGCCATCTAGTTATATATGAAAGGAATCCCCATTACAAGATATCAAGTAAGTGGTCATGCAGTCTTTTCTCAATCCACCTTGAGAGAGACTATTCTACTTTCAGACTAATCATCAGGAAGCTTTTCCTAACATGAAGTGTAAATGTGCTTCCTTACAACTTTAACTCATGGCTCCTGGTTCATTCTGTAAGGCCAAAGAGAACAAGTTTAATGCCTTCTTGGCTGCCACATTGCACTGTTAACTCATACTGACATATTGACATGAAGAACCCGGATATCTTTCAGAACAACGGCTATCTAATCATGACTCCCCAATTCCTCTGTTTATAAACTGGATTTTTTGTAACTAAATGTGAGATAAAGAAATTATGGTATAGAAAGCAAAAAATAATTTTCCATAATTATTCAGCTAGTGACTGGAAGGCCTAAATTAAAACCCAAGTACCATACATCTCAGGCCAGTTTCCATTTTACAATCTATCTATTATTATTATTATAGTTGCCTCTTACCAGTAATAGATAAAACACTATAAATATAAATGTTGATTTATTGTTACTGTCTTCATGACATATATAAAAATGTATATACATGCTGGCATACATTTACTTATCCAAATTCTATGACAATACAAAAATTAATAAAGCATCCATGAGATCCATTATGACTCAAGACACTGGCCTAAAAACAAACATAATAAGAATTAAGCAGAAAAAATTTCCTATTGTTCAGACATATGCAGATGAATGTCCAATCCACTGAGTATATATATCTGGAAGAGGTACAACATAATGAGGCCCAAAATTGGATAGAAAGATGAAAATGAGTTGGACTGCATTTGGAAACTGTATAGTACTTAGAACTGAATGGCTCCCAAAAAGAACATCCTGTTTATTTAACAGAAATGTATAAATTTGCAAATTTTAAATTACAGAATTCTCTGAAGCTGCAAGTGACCAGAAAAGTGATGGCAAGAGACACCATGGGCATGTGTTCCTTGTAGTATATTTCAAACACTGACCTCAGGATAAGAAGTGGTCTAAGGGATATACCATAACATTAAGGGAGTTGGGCTGATCATATGGCAAGAGTGGAGGATGACAGTCTGAAAGAATGAATGCTGCACTGGCATATTTGAAACGTAAACAGAACTAAAGGAAGGGTAAATTATTTGTGAAGGAGAAAAGAGACATTATTTTTTTACTATGTGTGAAGCAGTGAGTAAAGAAGTAAATGAGACAGTCCCTACCTGCATGGAACTTAATTATTTTTATTTTGGAGGGGGGAGGTGGGGCATTTGGAATTAAATGACTTGTCCAAGGTCACACAGCTAGTGTCAAGTGTCTGCAACCGAATTTGAACTCAGGTCATCCTGATTATAGGATGGGTGCTCTATTCACTGTCCCACCTTAGCTGCCCCAGGAACTTAATTCTAACGAAGAAAATCAATATATAAAGAGGAGCTAAGAAAGGAAAGGAGGTGTACCCACACAGGGAACAGGTGTCTAGGGAAAAGGTCAAGAAGAGATTTGGAAAGTTAACTGTTCTAGGAGTAAATTGAACATGGTTGGTATCTCCAGAAATGGTGGTCAACAGAGTCAGCAATCAGGACACTGGGGCCTCAAAGAAGAGGCTTCTCCAGGGTGGGAAGAATTGAGAAATGAAACATACATGAAAATAAGCTATAGATGTTTTGTGAGTGGAATTTCCAGGGAGATTTCAAATAATACATCTAATGATAAAATGAAAACAAATTTAGATTTTAAAGTTTTGGAAATCTCTGAGCTAACTAAGCTCTGCTGATTGGTTTAAAGACTCACTGATACCGAAAAAAGATAAAGAAAAGAAAAAAAAGAGTCCTAATCCAGAAAGTTAGAGAGGGACTATACACATATCCTAAAAACATACTTCTAAACCTTTTCTATTTGAACTTTAAATTCCAGAAGCAGAACATTATAACTAAGGAAAATTTGAAATCATGTAAGCCAAAACACTCATTTCACATATGAGGAAAGTGAGGTACAGAAAGGGGAAATTTATTTACCAAACTTAACAGAGGAACTAGGAAGATACTCCCTTAGGGCCATGATTCTTTAAGTCATAATCAACAAATCTTAATGTTCCTTGTTTACTAAGTTTAGAAAATACAAGTGCTTGCTTGCATTAAACATGCTCAGAGTTCTAATACATGTTTTCTCTAAGAAAACTATTACTAATATTTTTGAGTCCCATAACTATAGAGTCGAAAGCAGCAGTTCTTAACATTTTTCTGTGTCCTGGACCCTTCTGGCAGTCTTATATGGAACTCATCTCAGAATAATGGGTTTTTGGTTTGGGTTTTTTTTTGCTTTTTTGGAGGGGGGAGGACAGGCCAATTGGGGTTAAGTGACTTGCCCAAGGTCACATGGCTAGTAAGTGTTACGTGTCTGAGGCTGGATTTGAACTCAGGTCCTCCTGACTCTAGGGCCAGTGCTCTATTCACTGTGCCACCTAGCCGCCCCAATGATTTTTTTTAAATGTATTTTAGCTTAAAATAAAATACATATGATTACAAGGGAAACCATAAAGAAATGTAGTTATTAAATGAAAAAAAGTTTACACACCACAAATTAAGAATCCCTAGTCTAGGGGTGGCTAGGTGGTGCAGAATTAAAAGGGGTTGGGAATTCTTTCTGTAGAAAGTAGGATTTTAGTGGGAATCTGAGGGAAGCCAGAGAAACCCGTAGGTAGAGATGATGAAGGAGAATATTCGAGACATAGGAGTCAGTCAGAGAAAAAGTGTGTGTGTGTGTGTGTGTGTGACAGAGATAGAGAGAGACAGCAAGGCACAGAGAAAGACAGAGAGACAGAGGACGCTCAAGAAACAGAGTCAAAAGACTGAGGGGTCTTGTGGTGTGATAGTGAGAAGGCTAGTGTCACTGGATCCAAGAGTTTGTGGTAGTCCTCATGGTCCTCTCCAATTTTGGTTAGTCTCGGTGTTGATCAGAGTTTTTAAGTCTTTCAGAGTTATTTGTCTTTACGATGCTGTTATTATACTAATTTCTTCTAGTTCCTTTTACTTTACATCACTTCGTACAAGTAGATATGACTTCATCATCCTTATGTTTCTTATTTACATATGTATTTTACACACCCAAATGGATCTTAAATTTGTCTGGACAGGAAGCAACTCTTCTCTCTTTCTCTGTACTTCTAATCATAGTGCTCTGTGCTTAGTATATTATTAAAAATTGGTCATTAAATTTTGTTTCCATAGAAAAGATTCTACCTTTACTCTCAAATCTTAAGGCAGTTCTAGCAACCCCAGATAGTACTTTTAACCTTGGTTGTAAAATGAATATTCTTAAGAAGGGTATATGAAAAAGAAAAAGCAGAAAAGGTCCTAAGAACAAGAATGACACTAGTTATGCAGTACTCACTAAGAACCAAAGAATAAAAGGATTTGATCGTTGCAAGAGGTTTCAGCAGCCGTCTACACACACACACACACACACTCTCTCTCTCTCTCTCTCTCATTCCCCTTTATAACATATCCAGGAAGTGATCATTCAGCATTCACCTGAAGAGGGGAGACCTCTCCAGGAAATTTACTACACTCTGAAACAGTTCTAGTCACTAGGAAAGTTCCCCCACCCATATCAGGCCTAAATTTGCCTCTATGCAATATTCACCCAGTGCTCTTTGTTCTGTAGGTTCAGAGAACAAGTCTAAATACTCCTCAACATGATATCCCAAAGACAGCTATCAGCAAGTCAACCAGTATTTATTTAATGTTTACTATATTACGTGCTAGGAATATAATTCCAGGGAGAAAGAATGGTAGTGTCTGCATTTGAGAAGTTTAAATTCTAAATAGGGAATATGACACATAAAAGGAAGATGAAATAAGGGTGTTGTTATTCTGTTGTTCAGTCGTGTCTGATACTTCACAACCTCATGGACCATAGGATGCCAGGCCCTTCTCTCCTCCACTATCTCTCAAAGTCTGTCCAATTTCATGTTCATTGTTTCGATGATATCATCTGTCCATCTCATCCTCTGTGGTTCCCTTTTCCTTTTGCCTTAATCTTTCCCAGCATCAGGGTCTCTCTCACTGAGTGTTGTGTTATTATGTGGCCAAAATATTTAAGTTTCAGCTTCAGTATTTGACCTTCTAGTGAATTGCCTGAATTAATTTCTTTAAGTATTGACTGATTTGTTCTCCTTGCTCTCCAAGGGACTCTCAAAAGTCTTTTCCAGCACCACAATTCAAAAGTGTCGATTCTTCTATGCTCAGCTTTCCTTAAAGTCCAATTCTCATAGTCATACATTGCTACTGGAAAAACCATAGCTCTGACCAGAAAGGCTCAGAGTGGTGTGTGTTTTTAAGTTTTCACTCCTCTGGGCTAAACACCCTGGTTTCTTTAATCAGTCCTCATATGGCATGGTTGTAAGGACTTCTGTAAGTCTCCTTGTTATTTTCTGCACAATGAACAGTTTATCAATAGTTTTCTTTTTTTTTCTCCCAAGGAAAAATTGCAAAATATTATTCCAATATCATTTACAATTTTTTAAAAACTTTTTTTATCTAAAAAAATTCTGAGTTCTAAATTTCTCTCCCTCTTCATGGAGAAGGCAAGCAATTTGATGTAGATTATACATGTGCAGTTATGCAATACATATTTCCATATTAGCCATGTTGCAAAAGAAAACACAGACCCCTCCCCCACTCCTCAAAAACCTCAAGAAAAAAAATTTTTTAAAATTCTGCTATGACATACATTTAGATTTCATCAGTTCTTTCTCTGGAGGTGCACAGCATTTTTCTTTGGAACTGCCTTGGATCATTGTATTGCTGAGAACAGTGAAGTACATTACTGCTATTACTGTGCACAAGTCTCCTGGTTCTGCTCACTTCACTTTGCATCATTCATATAAATCTTCCCAGGTAATAGTTTTTTTTTAAATGTGGCATCCAGAAATGAACATAATGCTAGAGATTAGGTATGACCAAGGGAGAATATAATGAGATAATTACCACTTTATTTTTGGAAGCTATGGCTCTCAATATAGCTTAAATTCACATTAGGTTGTTTTTTTTTTTGGCAAGCACATAATACTGCTGACTCACAATAATAATAGCAAACAATTATATGGTACACACTAAGTTTTATAAAATGCTTTACATATATTATGTAATTTGATAATATATAGGTTTGTAGACCTTAGAAACCCACAAATATTTGTCAAAGCCTCCATCAAAAATACCTCTCCCATTCTGAACTTAATTCAGAACTTCAAAATTAAGAACTTAATTTTTTTATAACAAAGTATAAAATTTACACTTTTCCCTATTAAATTTCATCTTGCAAGATTTAGCCCAATGATCTAGCCTGTTAACTTACTTCTGGATCCTACTGTCCAGTATTGTCTATCCTTCCCAACTTTGTGTCATATACAAATCTGATGAAGATGCCTTTAACTAAGTAACTGATAAAAATGTTAAACAGAACAGGGTCAAATACAAATCCATGAGGTACTCTACTAGAGACTTTCTGCCACATTAACAGTACATCAACAACTACTCTTTTGAATCCTTTGGTGTAATCAATATTTACTTGTTCTAACTATATTATTGTCTAGTCCACATTTCTTTAACATCTCCACAAGAATATACGAGATTTTTTATCAAAAACTTTGCACACATTACACTGTATCCATAGCATTTCCATAGCACTTCTCCTCTAGCTTGTTTTAAAAAAAGAAATTACTTTGGGCCGTGAAAATATAAGGAAAAAAATGTTAATATTAGCATAGTTAATTCACTGATTTAAAGCCATGCCAATCAAACTACCAAAGGAATACTTTCCAGAGCTACATAAAATTATAAAGAAATTTATTTTGAAAATTAAATGATTGTTTAAAAAGGGGAAAAGATAAATGAGAGGGTAATGAGGGGACACTTCTAGACCTCAAATTATACTATAAAGTAGCAATCATTAAACCCATTGGGTATAGATTAAAAAAATATAAAAGTAGAAAATGGGAAAAGACTATCTATGAAAGAACCACAAATAATGGAATTCAATAACTTAGTGAAGAATAAACCCCAAAGCACAAATTACCTAGTAAAGAACTTCCTGTTTTTTATACCCTTTGCCAATAAGAGAAACTTTACTTCATTTAACTAAATTTATTTTTAGTTTCTAACATTCACTTTTATAAGATTTTGAGATCTAAATTTCCTCCCCTCCTCAAGACAACACACAATCCGATATAGGGTATACATGTACAATCATCTTAAACATATTTCCACATTAGTTATGTCGTGAAAGAAGAATCAGAACAAAAGGGAAAAATCACAAGAGAAAAAAGTAAAAATAAAAACAAAAAAAGATAAAATAGTATGCTATGATCTGCATTCAGACTTCATAGTTCTTTCTGTGGGTATGGATAGCATTTTCCATCATAAGTCTTTTAGAATTGTCTTAGATCATTGCATTGCTCAGAAGAGCTAAGTAGTCTATCAAAGCTGGTTATCACATAATACTGCTGTTACTGTATACAGTGTTCTCCTCACTTCACTTAGCATCAGTTCATGTAAATCCAGGTTTTTCTGAAAACCATCTATTACATTCACACACCCCAACTTGTTTAGCCATTCCCCCATTGATGGGCATCCCCTCAATTTCCAATTCTTTGCCACCACAAAAAGAGTTGCTATAAATATTTTTGTACATGTGAGTCCTTTTCCCTTTTTAATGATCTCTTTGGGATACAGACCCAGTAGTGGCATTGTTATATCAAAAGGTATGCATTTTTATAGCCCTTTGGGAATAAAATTTCCTGTTTTATAAGACCTATTGGGAAAACTAGAAAGTCATGTGGCTTATATCAACATCTTATGCCATATTTCACAATATATTAAAAATTATGCGACTGGAAACTTAAGCACCATGACACATCAAGCTATGAGTAGGGTATAAATTCTTAACCAAACAAGGGATAGAAGCAATTATAGAAGATAAAATGATTATTTTTGGAACACGAAATTGGAAGGCATTCTTAAATAGAAAACTAATGCAGTGAGGCTAAAAGGAGAATGGGTAAAGTGGAAATCATCTTTGCATAAAATATCTTTGATAAGGGTTTAATATTTAAGATAGAGACAATTAAGAAATTGTGAGACTAAAAGACATTCCTTAATAGAGAAGCAGTCAAAGAAACAATTCTCTAAAATAAGAATGGCAAATTATTAACAATCACATAAAAGCAGCCACAAATCATTAATTATATGAAAAAATGTAAATAAAAACCACACTGGGCTTTCATCTCATACTCATAAAACTGGCAAAGATGACAAAAGATAGGAATAATAAATGTTGGAGAAAGGTATGGAAAGACAGGCACAACAATGCATTTTTGGTGTAGCTATACAACTAGGTACAGCCATTCTGAAAAGCAATTTGGAATTATGCAAATAAAATGACTAAACTGTCCACACTGCTAGATATTACTGCCTCCCCACACCCTTTTCCTAAGGTCATTGACAAAGAGACTCCATACACACTAAAAATTCATATGAGCACTTTTTGTGGTTGAAAATAATTGGAAAATAGGAGATACCAGTCAACTGGGGAATGGTTATGTGGCACATGAATGTAATGGAATATTTTTGTGCAATAAAAATGGACAAATAAAATGAATACAGAAAATATATAAAGATTTATATGAACTGATATCATTGAAATAAGCAGAGCTAGAAAATAATATACACAATGACCCCAACAAACTAAATGAAAGAACAACCACCACAAAACAGGCAAAACTGAACATTGCTGAATTATAAAGAAAAAGTCTGGTACCAAAGGAGGTATGAGAAGCCACTTTCCATCTCAGCTCTTTTGAAGAGGCTGGGGCTCAAAGGTGTGGAATATTGCATAAAATATGAGATTTTTTGGATACATTGGTCCTTTTAACTAAAATTGGGACCTCTGTCATTCTCAAACCTTGTGCTACTATTCTCATTTTTCATAATCTTTCAAATACTACACACAGTGCTTCAGCAATCACTAGCTTTTTTAGTACCAAGGAATGTAGCTCTTCAGGGCGAGGCGATTTGAATTCATCATGGGCAAAAAAATATTCTCAAACTATTTCTTTACTTGTCCTAGATGTGAGCTCTCACTAGTCATTTTTCTTTTGTCATTTCTAGCAAAAAGGTAATTTTCCTCATCAAAGAAAATGGAAGCAAAATACAAATGGAGCAGCTTGCTTCTTCTTTTCTTTTGTTTATATTGTTGTCCTAACCACACCAAACAAAAGTCCTTAAATCTTACTTTTTCTCCCAAGAAAAATTTTAAAATGTCCTTTTTGACGTCCATAGCTTCCTAGCCCCATGATTCTCAATTGCTAGGTAATTAGTGATTAAACAATATAGTTACTGTGCAAAGACACTGATCCCTATCCTCCTTAGCCCTGCCCAATACCTACTGAAAATTTAAGAAAAAATTACCTATCAACTCATGGGCTGGTGACCAGCTATAGTAGTGCCGTAAGGTAATAGAATTTATGTCTATGTCTAAACCAAAGTACAGAGTACTTTCTAAGTCAGTTATATCAGCTGAAGTCCAGAAGGGGATGGGCATTATCAAAATCAGTTTTATACTTCAAGCTCTTCAATTTTCACAGAATTGTAAGGAATACTTTAGGAATTAGTTTATAAACCAATAAGGCCATCATAGTCCTACACTACTATTTTATTACAAATTGCAAATGAATACTGCTTTATATTAAAATAAAATATACAAAATTAAAAAATTCATGTTTCTGCTATTTTTCAGAAACCTATAAACACAATTTTAATTTTACTTATTTCTTGTCTCCTTAAGACATGAATTTTGACTCAAATCTTTAAAAATCAAAATGTTCTTAGATAAATCAAAATGATTGGTTTAACTTTCTACTGGAAAAATACTTCTGAAACGCACAGCATTTCTTTTACATTTTCAAATCACACTCACATAGCCTTGGTTTAAAAAGTATATTGGCCAAACTCATTAAATCTGGGAGATTATAAATATCTGTGACACCACAACAATACTCAAGTGAATTACAATTTATTGAACTTAGTAATAAACTTCACAATTTTGACTCTTACCTGATACAGAGACTGTATGTGTCCTTACTCCTTGCTTCTCATTGTTGGCTAGCCTGTAAAACAGAGTTTCAAATCTTTGAATGCTGTACATTCTTCATAGTTAGACAGACTGGGAATTCATTCTAACAGCGAACCTTCTGTAATTAGCAGGACTGATCCATCTTTCATGGATATGGAATTATAGAGGGGAGGATATAATAAGAGAAAGAAAAAATTGGATTCTACCATTCAAGTCCACCTGAGCAATTAAAACTTGAGTGCTTAAAAATGTTTATTTCTTAAAAATTAATTAAAACACTGTGTCAGGCATAAATGTTTGAATCAAATTTACATAATATTTTAAAAGGTACATCAATTTATAAAGCCTAGCTAAAAATAATGGACATTTGGGTTAAATTAAAAAACTATATGTGAGAATATAAGAGTGTGCTAAAATGGGTGTAAATCAACAATGGAAAATTATAACTAAGGTAGCTAAAATAAAACTGGAAATATTACTTAAGTAAGGTTAGGAATTCTCAAGTTTGGGTACATTCTTCAAAGTATAAAAGTATATAATATGAATAATTCTATTCCAAATAGAAATAAAATATCCGGTTGCAAGTTACTAGCAGCCAAAAAAGGAAAAGCATTTTCTGCTTTATATATGCTGTTTATTTCATATTTTTTTATAATCAGAGAATCAAAAATCATATGAGTATTTACAATGGCAATTCTAACATTTATTAATTTTCTAAATAATTGTTTTCTTTTGAAATGAAGGAAGCCAAAATGGATTAGTAGTCTTCATTTGCAAAACAGAATGTGAACTATAAAAAGGAAATGTTTTCCAGATGTATAATACTTCTGCCAAAAGTCTCATTTCAAGAGTTTTAGGTAATTAGCACAAGAAAAAAACATATTTGTTATAACATTATTGAGTATATATGAAAAGGAATGAGTTGAAAAAAGTGCACAATTTAAAAGCACTGCCTGAAGCATTCAACAGAAACTATTCAAAAACTAAAACTAACCTATGGACACATTTTCTTTAAAAAACAGACAAAAAAAAAACCCCTAGACTTCCAATAATTTCATTTTGTGGAAATAACAGAGGATTTAGATTCATATGACTCAAAACTGAACCCTGGCTCATGATGACCAATGCACATCCTTGGGCAACTCATATAATGGCAGCTTCCTCATCTGTAAAATAAGGTAGGTTTGCAGTAGATAGCTTCTAACATTTCTAAATTTCTTATATTCTCAAACCATTCAGTCAATAATAATGGAAGTACATAGAACTTGAAGGTTTATTAAACATATTGTTCATAACAACCTTGTGAAGCATTAGGCATGTACACTGCTATTATTATGTATCTCCTGAATGGTGTCTTTTACCTGAGGGCTAGACTTCAAATCCGGGTATCTGGGTTAAATCCTAGCTCGGATGTTTATTGGTGATGGCAGGCATGTTGCTTAATGTCTAAGCTTCAGTTTTCTCATCTGTGGTAGGCCTCCGAGATGTTTCACAGTTTTATCAGTGACTTGGATAGTCAGTCTAGAGGGCATATTTATCAAATCTAGAGATGCTACAAAGTTTCTGGCAACAAGGGGGTTATAGTCCCCTTATGTGCTGTGCCCTCTTTGGACCTTATTTGGAGCACTGTGCTGAATTCTGGGAGGTACAGTTTAAACAGGACGTCAAGAGCTAGAGCTTGTCCAAGGGAACGACTAGGAGAGTGAGAGGTTCTCAGTGCTTGTCTGTCATATGAAGATCAGTGAGGTAATTGGAATCTATGCTCTAGCCTGGAAAAGAGTTGGGTAGGAGGAATATGATACCACAGAGAAAAAGCATGTGCTAGGTGCTTACTGTACGTATGTCAGTAATACTGTGTTGTCTTCAAGTATCTGAAGTAGAAGAGAGATTAGATGTGTACTTCACCACAAAGGGTAAGACTATGAGCTGTGGGCAGAAACTTCAGAGACAAATTTGAATTTCACATCATAGAAAATTTCTTAACTATTAGGAGGGTCCCTGTCACTGGAAGACTTCAAAAAAAAAAAGATGTGGCTTGGGGAAATCACTGCACCTCACTGGTGGGCTCATTTGCTAAATGAGTACAGCCATGTTCTGTACAGGGCTCTCTTTTCTTCCTCAGTTCCTATGGGTTCAGTTATTTCTGTGTAATTTAGTGGTCTCAAACACATAGCCCACAAACACTCCTGAGTCTGACCCAAAACAGATTAAGATGTAGTTACTATCTGATTTTGATGTGTTGATGTGTTAATGATAAAAGAAATACAAAAAGGTATGTGTTTTCTAAGTCACTATGAGGCCCACAGGGATCATATGTATGTTCAGTGGCCCCTGTTTCTATTGGAGCTTGATGACACTGATATAAAGGACTTTCACCACTATATGTCCAACTTGAGTCTCTCATCTTACATTTTTTAACTATCTATATTAGAAATTTTCAGCTGGCTATCCTTGAGATCTCTTCACTCAAAACATCTTAAAGAGGAATTCCTTATCTTTCCTCCTAAATACAGACTTGGCTCCTAATACCTCCATTTTTTGTTGATGACTCCACCATTCTTCTGGTCATGGCGGTTCACAAACTCAAACTCCTTTCACTCTCTCATCCCATATGTAAACTTAAAAAAATGAAAAAAGCATAGTTGAAGTCTTTGCTAAGCACTAAGGATACAAACAGAAAAGCAAAACAGTTCCCACTCTCAAAGGGTTTATATTGTAACGGGGGAGGAGAGATAACACATATAGGAGAGTTCATCTGAAGGGTGGATGGAAAGGCCTGGTAATTCTAAGGTGTTAGGAACAGGGTGAAAAGTAAGGCTCAAGGGGCCAAAGGACACAGTGTCAGAAAAAAAATGTTAAGGCCCGGTTAGTTTTCATCTTACTGTAAATATGATATTTGTATATCCTAGTAATATAGGAAACAATATCCACCTCATAGAAAATGGGGGTTGGTCTGGAGGGCTCAGGTCCATAAATCTTAGGAAGGAAGGAATAGATCTGAGAATTGGAATGGGCCATGGATTGTTGAGTTCTCTACTGTAAGCATGGAGGAAACACCAGTTACTTAGTCTTGCAAATTTTATGAAATGAAAAGACTGGACTAGATATCTACTGATATGTCTTTGAACTCTAGAACTATGATTCTAAGATCAGATTATTCTACTTCCACAATATCTCTCCCATATCCTCTATTCTCTGTACTCATAAGGCCTTGTCTGATGATGTTCTGGACTAATGCAAAAGCTTCCTTGCCTCATGGTTCTCCCCACTCCCATCCAAACAATTACCAAAGTGATATTTCTCAAACAAAAAAGTCTAACCACACTATTCTGTTAAATAAACTCCAGTGGCTCCTGATTATCTCTCAGTGCTAATAAGAATAGATGACATTTATATTGTTGCAGGCAGTATGCTAAGCATGTAAGATACCTTATTTAATCCTCACAACAACCCTGGGAAATAAGTATTATTATTCTCATTTTACAGATGAGATAAACAGAGGTTGAGTGATTTGCTCAGGGTCTCATAGCCAGTAAGTGTCTAAGGTCAGATTTGATACTGGGTGTTCTTGACTCTAGGCCTGGTGTTCCTTCTGTTGTATGACCCAACTACACTACAGATGCCTCTTTTCAGCATCAACAGCTGTTCAACAATCTGGCCTGAAAACATGCTTCCAATTTTATACATTACCACCCTTCACAAAGTCTATGGTTCAGATAAACAAGCCTTTTGGCTGTTCTATACACATAATGTTCCATCTTCTGTCATTGTGTCTTTGTAGAAGCTATAATTACACTTGCATAAAATTCATACATTTCATTTGCACCTCCTAGGATCCCATATTTCCTTTCAAGCTCAGCTTAACTACCTTCTATATGAGATTGTTCTTGAAATTCCAGGTGTTATTACCTCCTGCCTTATACTTAATGTGTATATGCTTATTTATGTACATTTTACTTTGCTCAAAAAAATGTAGGTTCCATGAGACTTTGGAGTATTTCATTTTTTATTTTCTATCTGGAGTATATAGGCCAAAATACTTTACAAACAATTGGTATTTAATAGATGGTTAGTGATTGCATTTAGTATGGGGGAATCCTTTTAGATTTAGGTTGGATTAGATGGCTACTGTGATTTCTTATAACTCTCAACTTTGTGATCCTATGAAAAAAAGAAAATAGTATTTATACTTCTTACCTCTCTATATTTACATGAGGAAATTATAGATCTTAAATAAAATGTGCCATTATTATTACTGTTGTTGTTGGCACTAATACTAATGGATAAAAACAACAACTATGTAATTCCCCCAACAAAGTTTCTTTTATGTACCTCAATGAATTCTCAGTTCAAACCATTATTAACTATGGTGTGTATATAAACTACAAGTTAGTCTAACAATCATTAATTTATTCAATTTAATTCAGCAAAAATTTGCTGAATGCTGCATACACACATATACATATACGCACAAACATACTAAGCACTGTTAGGCATGGGGAATAACAATAAAAAAAAAAGGAAGCAGATAATTCCTGCCTTCAAAGAAGATACACTATAGAGTAGAGGGGGAGGGAGGGAGATGGGAGTGAGAGAAGGTAAAATATGTACATAGATAAAATATAGAATGCATACACAAACAAATATAACTTTGAGGTGATCCCATGCTGCGGTCGTAGGGGAGGAACAAGTGATGAGAACCATAGCAGAGGAAGCAAGAATATTTTTGGAACAGTGTGGCTGGGGCAGTCTAAGGCTGCTTTAGGGGAAGAGAAGAGTACCTGAGGTTGAGCCCCTGGACAGAACTCAGAAAATAATAGTAATTAGGACCAGAGACCTAGGGAAACATTACTCACAATTCAGGATTAAAACTTGAATAGTAAGCTGCCAAAGATAAAATACAATAAAAATAAAAATGAATAAGCAAAGGAAAAAGAAGTTGACCATAGATAGTTACTTTAGTGTAAAAGAAGATAATAGGTTCATATTCAGAGTAAAGTAGTAAGGTTAGAAAAAGAAAAAGCCATTCCTACCCCAAAGAGTAACACAAAATGGTCACAAGCTCAAAGAGTTCTTGGAAGAACTTAAAAAGGAATTCAAAAATCAAATAAGAGAGATCAAGGAAAAACTAGCAGAAAAAAAGTAATCCAAAATAACTATGAAAAGAAAGTTAACAATTGGAAAGAGGTACAAAATCTTAAGAAAATACCTCCTTGAAAACTAGAATTGGGCAAGAGAATAACAAAACTAGAAGAAAATGTGAAAACATATCATTAGAAAAACAATGAACTGGAGAAGAGATAGAGGAGAGACAATATAAGAATGTAAGAATGACTGGACTACCTGAAAGTCATGATTAAAAAAAGAGTCTGAATATAATATTACAAGAAATTATTAAGGAAAACTGCCCTGAAGTTCTAGAACAAGAGGGCAAAGTAGAAATAGAAAAAACCTATTGTTCACCACCTGAAAGAGATCTCAGGAGGACAACTTAGAGGAATGTCATACTCAAGTTTTCAAATTCCCAGGTTAATAGGAAAATATTGCAAGCAACAAGGAAAAAAAACAATTTAATTACTACAGAAATACAGTCAGGATTTCACGAGGCCTAGGAGGTTCCACTCTAAAATAGCATAGGTCTTAGAATATTATATTTTGAAGAGCAAAAGAGCTGGGGTTGTGTTCAAGAATAAGCAGTTACTCAGCACAGTTGAGTATAAAAAATGGACATCTGATGAACTGAAAGACTTTCAGGTATTTGTAACAAAAAGACCAAAATGCAACAGAAAATCTGATATAAAAGATCCAGAAGAAACATAAGGAAAACATTAAAGACTAATTATAAGGCACTCACTAAGGTCAAACTGTGAATTTATTACATATATATATATATATATATATATATATATATATATATATATATACATATGAAAATGTTATCAGTATTCTTAAAATTTTCATCACTACCAAGGTAGTTTGAAAGAAAAGTTGGGGCAAAGTTGTGTAGGATAGGGTGACACTGAAAAACAAAACTGGGTAGGAAAAGGTAAAAGGGAGCAATGATTAAAATGGGGGTATGAAAGAACTAATACAGAGGGAGCAGGTGAAAGTGAGGGGCTGGTAATATTGGAACCTTACTTTGATTTGGGCTGAAGAGTAAAGAACGTGTACATCTCCAAGGGTGTAGAAGAGTTCTGAACACACAGAGGTAAGAAATCTGGGGGACAGAGTGACAGAGGAACTTCTGGAGCAGTGTGTGGATTGGGATTTCGGAGGGTCAGTACAGAATTGATGGGGGAGACTTTTGGAGGGGTGTGTCAATTGAGACTATCAAAAATGGAAGAACCATCAAGAGAGATTTCATTCTCACAAAGAAAGAATAACTGGTTGTATGGGTGGAAATAATGGAAATCCTATAAGGGAGAATGCCATCTTATAATATTTCATCTTAGAATTTGAGATAGAGATGGAGAAGAAAGTTGGGCATGGTCTGACATGCATGCCAGATTTAGGGAAATCAGATTTGAGAAGCTTCAAAGACAGAATCCTACGGCCTAAAGTTCTCTAGAGATAATCATACTGGGAGAGCTGTAAAGAAGTAAGAATTACATTCTAAATTAAAAGTAATACATGTTAGTGAGAAATAAATGGGGAACTATATAAAACAGATGTAAACAAAGAGTAAACTCATCAAATGCTTCAGATTTTAAAAGGAAATATACTGAACAAGGAAGAAAAGACAGCTAGCAGAAGATAAAAAAAAAGAAACAAAAACAAACATTGTTCAAAGGAATTATGTTGGGAATTCCAAAGTTCAAAATGAGTTGAAGCTACCACTCCCCCAAAAGTCAGAGCTAACAAAAACTGTCTTTTAAAGCTATACTGGGGAGAAATCAGAAGCTCAACAAAAGATAGGGATAATTGTCTGGGAGATGAGAAAATGAAAATTGATGACCAAAGGCAGAACTCTTCAAATCGTATGACATCTCTGCTTTCTCTCCCAAGAAGAATGATCTTTGAGGAAAAAAAAGGTTAACAGAGATAACATGGCTAAAATGGCTAATAAGTTATGAACTTGGGTTGATAAGTAAGGATAAAGTCAGTGAATAAACATTTATTAAACACCTATTATATACTAGGCACTGTGGTAATAATTGCCGAGGATACAAATATGAAAACTAAAGTCCCTCTCTCAAGAAGTTTATGATTTATTGGGGAAGACAACACACAAAAAGAAACTGGAAAGGGGTGAGTGGATGAGTTCAGAGGAGTGCAGCCAAGTGAGAAATGAAAAAATGGCTGGACTTGGTGTTTTCCCTAAATAAAGATTTTGAAAGGACCTCTCTGTTCCACCCTCCATCACACTAGGGCAGATGTGAACTTGCAGGATGAATAGATTCCTGGACGTATGATGGAGAAGTCCAAAGTAATGCATCTAGGCAGGAAATAAAAGATAAGAAAGCATCTATCTACTTTCACTGTTATGAGTAGGAGATATATTTTTCAGCAAACAAATAACAGAGGCCATTGTAAAAAATAAAAGATAACTGACGATGTGAAACTAAAAAGTTCCACAAATTTACTCATCTAGGATAAAAGGAGAAGCAACTGAATGAGAAAAAAAATCTTTATATTATAATTTTAAGATAAGGTCTTGATATCCACAAAATCTATATCAATAGCTAACAGATAGCTATATCTATATGTAGATAGAAATACAGCTATGACCAAAAGCCATTCTCTAACATGTAAGTATTCAAAAGACAGGAACAAAAAGTTCTTAAAAACAAAGGTCACAAATGAAAAAATGCTGAAAGTCACTAATAAGAAGACAAACGCAAATCAAAATAATCTAGAGGTTTCACTTCACGCTACATATATTAGCATATATGATAAAAGATGGGAAAAGTCAGTGCTGGAGATAATGAGAAGGTAGTCACACTAGTATAATGCTGACATAGCTGTGAATCAGTATTAATTACTCTTTTGGAAAGCAATCTGGAATTACATAAAGCGGTAAAATATTTATATGCCAAAATACTAATGGCAGCACTTTTTGTGATGGCAAAGAATTGGGAACAAAGTAGATGCCTATGGATTGGGGAATGGTTAAAAAAGTTGTGGAACATGGACTAATGGAACATTACTGGGCTATGAGAAATGACAAATATGATGAATACAGAGACATATGGTAAGATTTACAGTAAATGATGCATAATAAAGTAAAGCAAAACCAAGAAAACGATATACACAATGACTACAACAATGTAAATGGAAAGAACAACCACAAAATAATCAAAAGTAAATGTAGCAAAATTACAAAGAGCAGGGCTCCAAAGAAGACTTATAAGAACACAGTCCCACACTATTCCTTTGCACAGGCGAGTGGAACATGAGTGTGGTACATCGTACCTATTTTCAGACTTTTCCCATGTATTAATCAGTTTTGCTGGATTTTTTTTTCCTTTAAAATATACTATTGTTATATAAGATGACTCTGTTGGAGAAGAAAGGTGGAGTAAAACTGGGAAAAATTCAAATATTACTTTAAAAAATCAGGGGCAGGTAGGTGGCACAGTGAATAGAGCACCGGCTCTAGAGTCAGGAGGACCTGAGTTCAAATCCGACCTCAAACACTTACCACATACTAGCTGTGTGACCTTGGGCAAGTCACTTAACCACAACTGTCATGCCTTCCCCCCTCCAAAAAAACCCAATAAAATTATTTTTAAAAAATTAAGGAGAAAAAGAGTGGCATCTAGCTGCCTTTGATGTAATCAATTCACCCGCCTACGTGAACTATAGTACATAAACTAGAGTGCTGAAAGAACTTTCAAATATGATTACAGAATCATTGTAATACTTGAAAAATTGGGGAGATAAGGAAGTACTACAGGATTAGAGAGTGCAAATGATCTGATTTTCAAAAAAACCCAAGTTTGGGGCCTAAAGACGAGAGGTCAGTGAGCTTTATTTCAACTTCTGGAAAAATTATGGAACATATTATCAGTCAACATCTAGAAAAGGAAGTGATATATGCAAATAGTATGCTTTCATGAAGAACAGGTCATAACAGAACAATTTTACTCCCCTCGTGGTCAAGGTCACTGTAGTATTTATTATTAGATGTAGGAAGTACTGTAGACGTAATTTACCTAGATTTTAGAAAAACATTTTTACAAAATCTCTCATGAAATTTTTGTGGACTAGATGATGATATAATTGAGTAGATTTGGAACTCAAAAATGGTTGCATCTAAAGAACTAATATTTAATTAAGGTTTAATGTCAACTTGAAATGTCATCAGAGGAATACCTTACTGATTCATGCTTGGCCCCATACTGTGTATTAATTTATTTGCACATTCACTTAGTTATTTATTTTGAAATTAAGTCTCCTGATAGTGCCCAAGATCTAAGTTCACTAGCCACTTCCAGGCCAGATACAATTGTGGTTGGCATAGAAGCTTTGTTCTGTTCTGTTTCCAACTTGGGTTAAATCTCCCCCTCCTTTGGCAGCTTGCTAGCCTCACAATCCCTCATGCTTACTATACTGGTACTGTACTTAGTGTGAATACCAGCTCAGCTTTAGTCCTAATAAAGCTAAAAACTCCCAACTCAAGCATTTCATCAGCTTCAACCTCTCCCAATAGCAGGGTTTACAGGCATGTAATCACTAACATGCAGGGTCCTCTATATTATTTAATATTTTTTTGAATGACTTGTACTAAGTCAGGGAAGTTATACTTATCAGATTTTCAGGTATTACTGGGCCAAATTGAATAAGATAAGAATATAACAAAGACAAATCCAAAGTCTTACATTTGCGTTAAAATTATAAACTTCAAAAATATAAGATGGATAAGTCATAGCTAGAGAGCAGATGTTTTAAAAGATCTGGAAGTCTTAGTGGACCACAAACTTCATATGAATGAATAATATTATATAAAGCCAATAATTGTTGAACAGAGTATCATGACCTGAATTTGTACTTTATTCTGGCAGCTGTCTACAATGGAAAAGACTGGAAACAGGAAAATCAATGCTGTAGTTTTTGCAATAGTCAAGGCATGAAGTAATGAAGTTCTGAGCAAAGGTCATAGCTGAATAAGCCAGGCTGGGGTGAGGGGGAAGGTCTGAAAGTGACAGGTATTGTAGAGTCGGAAATGAAAAGACTTGTTAAGTAGAACAGACGGGAAATAAGGGATAGCAGATAGTTGAAGACTACTCTAAAGTTGTAAACTTGGGCAAGTGGAAGGATGAACATACTTTCTTCCTAGAAATAGGGAAGTTTGGGAAAAAGTGGGTTGGGAGGAAGAAAATGAATTTCATTTTGGACATGATAGTGTTAGTATGCTTCCCTTGTAGGGATTAAAAAAAAAAGATTTAGTCAATCATTTTGATGCTAATTACAGATCCTGAAAAACCATAAATAATAAATGACTGAAATAGTACTTACTTTGGTATGGATGGTAAGGCTCTTTCACCTTCTGCAAAAACAAACAAATAATAGAGAAGAGGTGAGTAGGTGAGATTAGCTTTTTAATGAATTGTTTTTCAGATAAAGATCAACTTTTGGTGCTTACAATGCAATAAGGTAATGTGAGCTACATTCCAGTATTTTAGCAAGACCACTGCTAAAAACTTCTTAAGAGTACTTACTTTAGGCTTTCCAAGTTTTATATTCAACTTCAGATAATTCAGAGCTCTAAATTTAATTTTAACTATCTAGACTCATATTACTTTTAAAGCATCACTTGATTCAAAGGGACAAAGCAAAGAAATATTATTATAACATTACACACAAGTTCTATATCTATGAAATATATCATATTTATAAATATACATATGATATATATTATATACAATATATAAATAACATTTATTTGGTAATTTACTATTTACAAAATATTTTCCTGACAGCAACTCTACAAAGCAAATAGTACAAAACCCCCAGATTTCCTTCTAAATTTGATTGTTTTAAAATCTGAAAGGCATCTTCTGGAGAAAATCAGCCTACTGTTTGCAATTATATTCAGTGATCCTTCTAATCCTTACTGTACTAGGCAAATAAATATGAAGAATAAATAGTCTGGCTATGCTGGATCATAAAAACAGGTATAATATTGCTGAGATTATATACTGGAAATCATTCGGGTGTATAACTCCAATGTGATTTGATAAAATAATTTACTTTTATACAAAGAAACCTAAGAATACTGCTAATTGATATATTAGTCACAAAAAAATCCTGGTCAATGGAATAAACACTCAACCATATGATAAAGATAATAAAATAATGGAATTTATTTATATTAATAACTTACTAATATACCTTTATCACTTAAGACAGATACTATCAAAACCTATGCAGGATTTTTTTTTTTGAAACAACAGTCAATGCAAATACACATAACAAGGACTGTTCAGATAGCATGAATTCTCCTAGTAAGTATAATGGTATCACATACATTAACGGGCAGGATGCCTCGAGATAGGGATTGCTCATATACTAATGACAACAGAAAGATGATTTATTTCTATACAAGTGTCATCTCTAGTTTCCTTACTCAAAAACAGATTACTGCAATGGATCTGCACAGTGTCTTACACACTAGAGGAATTTAAACATTTATCAAATGAGTGAAAAAAGGATAACTATCTTATATTCACTGAACTTTAAAAAATAACAGTAATGATGGATATACTGTTTAAAAAGAGTTTCTAAGTCATTTAATCAAAATATGTTTGCTTCATCAGTTAGACTAAAGGCACCCAGTTAATTGCTCTGTCTGACTCAACTCAAGTTACTTCGCACTCAATCTAGCCCTTCATAAAGAGGCCAAAGGGATTTTCCAAAAGTACAAATCCTACCATGGTACTGGCATTCTCCTACTCAATAAACTTCAGGGGCCCCAATGCCTTTAGGGAAAAATATAAACTCCACTGCTTGGCTTTTAAAAATCCTTCACAACCTGGCGACTATCTGCATTCTCAACTTTATTACTCCTTTCCTACATTTTATGGTCTAACCACATTGGCCTTTTTGCTATTCCTCACACATGGCATTCAATCTTCCATTTTCATGCCTGTTTCTAATCCCTAGAATGTTCTCTGTCTCACAGAATCTCTTATTTCCTTCAAGACTTAGATCAACCATCACCTTCACCAAAACTGTTCCTGATTCTCCCAACTGCAAGTGTCACTGTTTCTTAAGCTAGCTTGAATTCTGCATGTAAAGTGTGTGTGTGCACACGTGTGTTGTCTAATCTGATGGGAATTAAACACCTTGAGAGCAGTAACCGTTTCAGTTTTGTCTTTCTACCTCTGGCATGTGATACAGTGCTTGGCACATAGTAGATGCCTAATACATTTTTGTTTTAAAAAATGATCGAATCTATTATTAACAGTTATATACTAACACAAACCAATATCTGCCATCTTTTTCAGCAAGATGCAATCTTTTTCTTCCCTTTTTACTTTCTAATCTTCACCTCTTATTTATTAGTTTCTTCTCTACTGCCTTCAAACATGGTCAAGTCTCTCCAGTCTTAAAAAAACTTGTATTAGATGCTATCATCTTCACAAGCTATCATTATATACCCCTTTTTCTCTTTCTCAGCCAAACTCCCTGGCAAAGCTGTCAACATTTGCTGCTCTTTGTCCAACTACAATTATTCCCTTTGCTGGATCTTCATCCATATCATGCTCATGCACACTAATTGTGTGTGTGTGTGTGTGTGTGTGTGTGTGTGTGTATGTTTTAATTTCTCCAGCTCTAAGGCTAGTCTCACACCAAGCATAGTCCTCTGGATATAACACATCTAAAAGGGAACTCATGATAACCTCCCCCTGCCCCCACCCCACGCTCTCTTCTGAATTCCCCTCTTACTATCAGGTGAACTATCATGGTCACACAGCATCAGTGTCATCCTTGACTCTTTACTCTTACTTGTACCACACAACTATCTTTTTATTCACACAACCACAGCCTTGGTTCAGAGGCTTTCGTTACCTAAAACCTGCTCTAATTAGTCTCCCTGCCTAAAGTCACTCTTTCCTCCAAAACATTCTTAGGTGATTTTCCTAAAGGATAAGGTCTGACCATGTCACCAGCCTGCTCAATCAACTCCAGTAGCTTCCTATTAAATCTTTCATCAAATAAAATAATTCCATCTGGCACTAAAGCTCTTTATAATCCTGCCTTCTTATATGTTATTCTCCCTCATATACTCTTAAAACTAGCCAGATTGCTCTACTTGCAGTTCCTGGAACACAATATGCCACCTTCAATCTCTGTTCCTTTATGCTGGCTATCTCCCATGCTTGGAATACTCTGCCTCCTCACTTCCACCTCTTAAAGTTTCCCTGGCTTGATTCAAGACTCAGTTCAAATCCTGACTTCTGTGAAATTTCTTTCCCACTCTTTTCCCCTGTTGTTGATGACTTTGCCTTTAAGAGAGCTTTTTATTTACCTTCTCTATGGCTTACACGCACCTGGATCTTTATATGCTATCTCCCCATTAGGATGCAACTTCCTTAATGGCAGGGGCTATTTTTGCCTTTCCTTTTCATCTTTAGAACTTATCACAATAGTGGGTACTTCATAAGTGCTTGCTGACTTGACTAAGACACTAATGAGAACAGAAAGAAGGACATTTTGGCTGGACCTCAGACTATGAGATGAGGAGTTATGAACAATAAATTTGAAGAGGTATGTTAGGACCAGGTTGCCTTAGCAAGAAGAAGGGCCCTACTTTGTCAGAGTTTGAAGCAAAGGAGAAGAAAGTAGGAGATTGTGTAAAGGGGTTCTGAGATAAAAAGAATGGGAGAAGAAGGAGCTGATGTCAAACAGACTCACTTCTCTCAGTAAAGTAAGAGGCAAAGTCCTTGGATAGAGATGAAAGAAGGGTATATTACTTTAAAGAAGGGTCAGTAAGTCAACAAATACTTATTAAGTGACTACTATGTTCCAGTGTTAGAGATACAAAGAAGAAAAGATAATCCTTGCTTTCAAGGAGCTCACATTCTAAAGGGGGATAGATATAACATGAAAACAACTATTTACTCACAAGGTATACAGGACAAAAGAGAAAGTTAGGAGTAGTTTGCTTGTAGGGAAGAGAGACAGAATCAGGGAGGAATAAAAAGGTTAACTTTCTGAGGTGAGGGCCCTAGTTGAAGTTGCCTAAAAAGAATTTGTAATGTACTCAGTCATCAGGGGTAGGGAGATTCTGTGACTGTGTAAGGTTAGGCAGAATAATCTACTTCAAGTGTATCTGTGAACTGATTCAAGCATTAGGAAAATCAAGTTGCAATTATCCTAAGAAAGTGACTAAAATGTTCATATTCTTTTGATTGAGCAATTCCCCTGCTAGTAATGTATTCCAAGAAGATCAAAGAGAAAAACAAGGGCCACATTGGCATAAAAATATCTGCAATAACACTTATTGTAGTAGGAAATGACAAAACAAAATAGATGCCCAACAATCGAGGAATGGTTAAACATGTTATGGTACATGAATGCCATGGAATATTATGGTGCTACAAGACAATGTATTTGATGAATGGGAAAACACATAAAATGACTGAAAATACAGTAAATGGAAGAAGAACAACAATATATAGAAGGACTGCAAGTAAATGAAGAGAACAAAAAAAAACTAAACAATCAATAAATGCTGTGTAAATATCATGATCAAAGCTGCATTAAGAGGTACGAGAAGGCACCTTCTCTACCTTCTTTGCAGACAGCTCGTGTATGTGGGACATGCATAGATAGAACTTCGGACATTTCTGATATGTTGCTTAGTTTTGGTGAACTGTTCCTCCCCTTTCTTTTAGTTCTTTATTATGAGGGATGGTTCCCTTAGAGGTAAAGAGGAGAGGGAAACACTACAAATATAAATGATATCAAAAGATATCAATACAAATTTTAAAGAAATGGTTACAATGCTTAAAAGTATCCATTGCAGTGTTTGGTATACTATGTATTGTCGAAAATACCAGAACTTATTTATTTCCACAGCATTTCAAGGTTTACAAAGAACTTTCTTCATAACAGCCCAATTATTCCCTTTTTACAGATGAAGAAACTGATGCTCAGAGAGGATAAGTGACCAGTTTCAGAGCTAGGACTTAAAATTCAGATATCTCCTGACTTCATGTCCAGTACTGCTTCCATCATACCACAAAGCCCTCACCACTCAATAAGTATTGTTGGTCAATGCTTATGTTGGTATTTATGTATCTGTAATTCAAAAGTTGTGTTTGCCAGCATGGGAATGGTTAAACCTAGTAATAAATATATGCCATAATGACATAGCCTCTGGAGGAGCTGAAAAACTTCTTATAGACAAGCATCACTCATGCTGTGAATAGAGAGCTATCATTTTTATGACCAGATGACAGTCAAACCACATTAATATCCTCTCTGAATTAATATCTTATCTGAAGGCAGGAGAGGTTGGTGAATATTTGGCTTTAAAAGAATTTTCTCATGGTTAACCTAAGGTTGAAGAGAAAAAAAATTACAGCTTCAGGATCTAGAAAGACTTCAAATTACTGTCTCAACTACTTGACAACCAATACATAAGGTGGTAAGATGATGTAAAATATATGGATTAATGATTATGTAAGATATATGGATTAATGATTATATAAAATACATGGAGAAAACGAACTATTTATTAACCAATACCATGTAGTTCTGATAATATAACTTTTAAATACACCTAAGCTCTAATATATTTCATTGCCCATAATTGTTGGGCAATGATTTTTATACTATTTTGTTATATTTTTCTTACATTTTCTTATTCTTTTTTTGTATTTTAGTTTAACCTCTTCCAATTTTACAGTAAACACCCTTTGTCCTTTCTATGAGCCTTTAGTGCTTGCTTACCCGAGTCCTATGGATGTACTGACAGAATAAACATTTATTAAGTACCCACTAAATGAAGAGAAGAATTTATCATTTACAAAGTCCTTTTTCTTTGCCTTTGATTCCAGACTTGAGGTAATCTCATGTGATCCTTACAGCAAATTCAGAGAAAAAGGTAGAAAAAAGGTAGGGAGAAAACATTTTTCTCCCTAGTTTACAGAGGCAGGCACTAGGGCTCACAAGGGAAGTTGCTGCAGGCTAAAAAGTATCCCAGCGCGTAGAGGCTGAGGCGGTCTGGCTCCAAGTTCAGCGCTCTTCACGCCATTCCTCACAATGGACCCCTTACCTAATTTCATATCATTCTGAAGCTTCACTTTATAAAGTACTTTATTCTAGGAGGCTCAATACACATGATTAAAATGTGTACCAAGGCACTATCTTTCTATCTTTAATAGGGAATCTTGAGCATCAAAGTTGATTCATCAGGTCAAAAGCAGAGCCTACAGTGGTAGATAAGCCTTTCTGGTCTCATTTGGACTCTATTCCTTACTAAGTATGGGGCCTTAGGTACTTAACCTCTTTTATCTGCAGTTACCTCATCTAATAAAATGAGAAGATGAATTGATAAAAAGAGCACTTATTATTTGCAAGGCACTGTGTTAAAGCAGGATAATAGTTTGAAAGGAAATACCATGTTTTGGAACTAGCACCCAGGAAGTATATTTATGCTAGTTTCTTAATGGGGTTATTATGAGACAAATTAAATAATGAACATGAGAATATTCCAAAAACTATAAATCACTATGTATGTGTGTACAAATATATGTTATGTGTATGTATATGCATACATGTATTATGTATATTGCATGCACATGTACACACATATACATATATATTTAAGCTACGTGTTTTTTTTTAATTATGTCAACAGTATACTAAAAGAGTAGACAGTTATACAACTAGCCTCTGTCCACTTCACACTTACCTTCTCCTGGAGGAATATAACATATACAGTTAAACATACAACATATGATATATTTGTGTTTATACATATATAAACACAAACAGGTAGACAAGTAAACATATGTGTTTGTGTGCATAAAACAAATCTAAAGTGTTTTTTTTTAAGCAATTGGGGTTAAGTTACTTGCTCAAGGTTACATGGTCGGGTGTTTCTGGGTGGGTGCTAAGTATCTGAGCCCGGATTTGATCCCAGGTCTCCTGACTCTGGGGCTGGCTCTCTTACTCATTGCGCCACCTGGCCGCCCAATACAAAGTTTTTTAAACAAGGAATTATAAACTGGAAAGACCTCTTATAGGAAGGAACACTTGAATCTTGAAGAAAGGCAATAAGTGAAGTTGAGAAGAGTGTTTCAGGAATAAGGGATTACACAAAGGCAAAGAGGCAGATGTAGTTTATATATAGTGAACAGTTAGCTGGAATTCAAAGAGCATGAAGGGTAATGGGAAATACATCTGAAAAAAACAGTCTAGAGCTAGACTGTTGTAAACTTTACATGACAAATAGAAATTTGTATTTTGTTCTAAAGTCATAAAGGAGGCAGAAAAGAAAACAAAGGGTGGGAATGGGTTAATGAAGCTGGAGATAAGAATATTAAGGGAACTGCTAAGGTCAGAGTTGACCAAGAATTGGAAATATAGTTGCAGGTGGGAGTGCAAAGGAAGAAGTAACCTATGAGCCATCTTCATATGTGAAATTCTACATATTATTCTTTGGTGTCATGAAATATTGTCAGAAGAAAAATAATGTAAAATTAATTATTAAATCCTTAGTGGTAAAATGAGAAAAATATTAACTCCCATTTTTGTAGTGCTCTGTAGTGAATGAAGCACTTTTCTTAAAATAATCCAAAATCCTAGAAAAGAATGTTTGTGTTATAAATAAATTAATAAATGACAATAGTTCTAGCTACAATAAAAGGTTTAAATATAGACCTTTACATACACATGAATCAACAACATTAAAGAACATGTATTAAATTTGTATATCAAAACAGAGCTCTCTGAAGAAAGAATAAGAATCACAGGTTATTGTCTTTACATTTCTCTCAGTCCCTATATTACATATTCATTCATCAAACCTTTATTTACTAAGTAAAATAAAAAATGATTTTCTTCATAACTTTAACATCTCCTCAAATCTTCCTCATGTGTCTCATGTATTTGGATATCCTTCTTAGATAAAGAATATAGGCTAAAGCTATGCTGAACTATTGTTTTGCTGAACAAATTTTGTACATTGCCTAGACTTATCTTTTAGAAAGGCTAAAGCCTACTGAAAATCTGCTAGTATAATTAAAACACAGAAAAATAAGAAACAAACACATATGGCACTGTACCTTTCTGGGGTCTAATGATAAAAGATTGTGTGGCTCCATTAACTAGTCGGCAATATCCATCTATTAAGTCAGCCATATTCTCTGCAATGGTTAAAGATGGGGCTGTCACTGTGAGAGGCTAAAGGGGAGAAAAGAGACATTATTGTTGTTACCCATACTCAAAGGAACAGCTGTGCTATGACATCAGAATTCAGTATAAATTTAAAAACAGAGTAGAAGCTGTGGTCAGACATAAAATATTAGAATACGTGAATGAAAAAGGAAGTATGACATTTAAGTATACAATCCCTGAATATGTAATAATAGGAGAAATAAAATAAATATAGAGCCACCTCTTAGAATAAATGACAGGAAAATCCTTTTTCTTATCCAGAATGTATACAAGTATAAGGAAAAGATAATAAGTCTAAAAGCTAAAAGTTCTGAATTTGAAAAAAAAAAACAATTTGGAAAAACGCAGGTGTGATACTGTGCAACAAAATACACACTGGTTTTGAATTTATAGGATCTAAGCTCACATCTTGTCACTGCCATTATCTTTATGGCCTTACCTAAATCACTTAGTATGTTCAGGCTCACTTTCCTTGTGTATAAAGTAAGGGGGCTGGCTGGTCTGGATGATCTCTAAGAGTACTGCCAGGTCTAACTCTATGATCATATGATACAACCACCTTGGCAATTGCTGCTGTTGTTCATTCATTTCAGTCAAGACCCCATTAGGGGTTTTCCTGGCAGAAACTGGAAATGGTTTACCATTTCCTTCTTTAGCTCATTTTTCAGATGAAGAAACTGGGGCAAACAGAGTTAAGTGACTCGTGAAGCATCACATGGTCAGTAAGTGTCTGTGGCCAGAGTGGAACTCAGGAAGAGGAAACTTCCTGATCTCAGCCCTGGTACTATATCTACTGTACCATCTAGCTGTCCCCTTGGGAATTAACTTTGGGACCCCCCACCCCCACTCAACTACTTTATTCAATCCAGATAAGTATCACCACCTGATAGTTCTATCTAAAGGCACAGAAGTCATTATTTCCAGAATCTTAAAGAGTTATAAGTGTCTAAAGTAGACACCTAATCAAAACCAAACTTAAGAAGAATGTCCTCCATACCTGTCAAATTTTAAGACCTCAAGTGGAGCAGAACCCAGAACCTCCTGCAGAAGCTCACACTATTTTGGGATAGTTGTAGTAAGTTTTTCCTCATTTCAGGCCTACAGTTTCTACTTTCTAATGTCCATCCATTATGAGTCATTAAAAAAAATACTCTTTGGTTCTCTTCATTCAATTTGTCCTGAAAACATCTAATGCCTACACTGCTCCATTTTTTTTTTTTAGCAATTGGAGTTAAGTAACTTGCTCAAGGTTACACGGCCCATTATTTCTGGGTGGGTGCTAAGTATCTGAGCCCAGATTCGATCCCCAGGTCATCCCGACTCTGGGGCCGGTGCTCTTACTCGCTGAGCCACCTGACCGCCCCTAAGCAACTGGGGTTAAGTAACTTGCTCAAGGTTACACGGCCCATTATTTCTGGGTGGGTGCTAAGTGTCTGAGCCCAGGATTCGATCTCCAGGTCTTCTCAACACTGGAGCCGGTGCTCTTACTCGCTGTGCTACCTGGCTGCCCCTAGTGCTCCATTTTTTTTTTTTTTTTTACAAAGGACAGCATCATTTCAGGCAAACTGCAGAATCTTCCCAATCCACCAAATTAGTACCATCACCAAAAGGGAAAAGATTGTCTGGCATGACCTATACCTGAAGAAGCACTGCTGGTTCCATGTGTTTGAGGCTTCCTTTTCTAGATATTCATTATCTTTAAGAAGACAATGATGCAATTTGAAATTATGAAAGGAACTTAAGTCAATGAATTAATCAATAAGAATTTACTAAATATCTATAATGTGTCAGTCTCTCTGCTAAGTACTAGAGATATAAACAAAAATGAAACTATCTCAGCTGCCAAAGAGCTTATATTCTATTGGAGGAGATGTGTGTTTGTGTGTGTGTGTGTGTATAAACACAAGGTCACTATGGAGGGAGAGTACTAGCAATAAATACGAGGTCTTCATGGAGAAGATAGTGCTTGAGCTGGATCAGGAAAAAGGTGAGAGATGTTTTGAGGCAAAAGGTAAGAGCGATTATGGGCAGGGGAGGGGCAGGAAAGAAGGCAGTGTATATGTTTCTGAGTGACGGAGTACTGTATAAGAAGAACACAGATGAGGCCAGTTTGGCTGAATCATACAGTGCCAGACAAGGAGCTGTGTATAAAGACCCTGGAAATATAGAGCTTACCGAGTTATGAAGGGCTTTAAAAGACAGATAAAGGAGTTTATATTTTATCTTAGAGGAAATAAGGTGGTGGCTGGATGAATAGAGAGAAGGGGTCAGATATAAGAAAGTTGTAGAGGCAGAAACAGCAAGGTTTGGCAACTACCTGGATATGTGGGAAGAGAGAATAGGGAATTGAGGATGAAGCCAATATCACAAAACTGGAGATAATGGAAAAAATGTGAGTGCCCAGAAGCAGTGAGAGTTTTGGGAAGGGGGGGAGATAATGAGTTCTGTTTTGGACAACATGGGTTTTAGATAGACAGATAGATAGATAGATAGATAGATAGATAGATAGATAGATAGATAGATAGATAGATAGATAGATAGATAGACAGATACATACATACATACATACATACATACATACATACATACATATAGATATGTATCTGGTACATGCAATTTGAAATGAACAGTCAACAGTTGCTGGGGTAGGTATGGAGAACAGGAGAAATTTAAGCTAGATAGGTAAGCATATGATTCACCTGCCTGGAGAACCCATGACTGAACTAAAGATAGTTTTTGAAGTCACTAAGAGAGAAGAGGTAAAAAGGAAAGAGGTCCCAGAGAACAGAGTCTTAGGTAATTGTAATGGTAATGGAATTTGAAGATTTTCCCTGCCCCTTAATAAGCCTAGGGGAAATTGAAGACCTTCCCAGCTTGGAAAATAAACTCTGTTCCGTAACAGGCTGAATGTACTCAAATGGAGACTGTGGTAGGAGGAGTTTGCTAAAGGGTTCAGTCAGTCTTGTGGGTAAAAGCTAGGCTTGTGTTGGTTTGTGCGAAGGCTAAAATGGTATGGTTCTCTGCTACATTGTGGTGCATTAATTTCTATGTTGCTATGATGGGCTGGGTTTCCTGGTGTTGAGATTTGGTTTTTTGGTGTCTGAATAAATGTTTCAATTCTGCCTTATATATGGAGAGTCTGCTATATTTTTTGATCCAGCACCATGTGGGAATATTTATAGTCATGGTTAGTGCTGTAAATATTGCACTGGCGCTACAGTAATATAGTTAAGTGACATGATATGGATGATGACCCAGCAAAGAGGACTGAGAAAGAGGAGGTAGGTCAGAGAAAAACCAGGATTCTATGTCATGAAAAGTGTCATTAGAAAACCAAAGGAGAGATGATTCATGAGAGCTAGAGAGAGAGAGATGTGTAAAATATAGCAGAGGTTAAGAAGGATGGGTGAAAAAAAGACTATAAGACTTAGCAATTAAGAGATCACCAGCAACTAGGAAAATAGAAATTTTAGTTGGAAGATGAGGTAGGACAGAGAGACTAACAGGAAAATAATTGGCAGCAAAGAGTAAAGATAATTTTTTTTTGTATGTTTGATCCATAGTCCCTCACTCAGCTTTGTTTTTTATCTAAGTTACACACCTATTCAATATTGATAGGCTTCCCACTGATCTATTTCAACTTAAAAGTTATCTAAGATGATATGAAAATTTTAAATGGCTTTCAAAAATAAGTGTAATATAGAATTGGAATAACATTTTCAAACACATAAAATTCTCCTTTAATTGTTGACTAATCATTTTTCTCGTATCTATGCTTCTAAAAATTTTAGGGTAATCTGCGGAAAATGATTAATACTAAAAGAGGTAAAGAGTCTTGCATCAAAGGGAAAACATTTACTATCTGTGGCAAATATTTAAAGATTTTACACTTGTATTAAAAAGTATAGGATATTTAACTTAGCAACTAATTTTTCTTACATAGTTAAATTTTATGTATTTAGTAATCATATGTGTATTCTCCATATTTTTAGTTATCTCATTAACATTCTTTTTTTTTAAGCAATTGGGGTCAAATAACTTGCTCAAGGTTACACGGCCAGGTGTTTCTGGGTGTGGTGCTGAGTATCTGAGCCCAGATTCAATCCCCAGGTCATCCCGACACTGGGGCTGGTGCTCTTACTCACTGTGCTACCTGGCCGCCCCTTCATTAACATTCTTAAAGGAACCATTTCCTCACTAATTCTGTCTACATCTTCCACTTTGTACCCACCCAGAAGTGCTCTCAGTTATGTTCCACTTTCTCCTAGTCTTTCATAACTTTTATTTTTCTCCAAATCTCATGTTCTTCTCCCCTTCAAATTACTTTGTAATTGCTTATCTTGATACAGAGGAGAATGGAAGCTCTTCCTTCAGAACAGGGACAATTTTGTCTTTATCCTGCACTGTCAGTGTCTCTGGTAATAATTAGTAAACATTTGTAGAACTGAGAGTATATCTGGTACTGATGATTTCTACAGCTCCTTCCAACTAACTTAATGATCTTATTTTGTCATAAGACATTTTAATAATCATTGAGTACAGGTATCTTAACAAGTAACACTACATCTGAAATTCTTAATTGTAATTTTTTTTAAAAGGCAACACTTGTGTGAAGGACAACACTAACTTGACATGGTAAATTTTTTAAAAGCCTCTAATATTCAGTTAATGTCTTGGGTGAAAATTGTTAGTGATCAGATGTCTGAATGGGAAGATCACCAGTTATATCCTGAATGTATCACTGGCTTGGAGTCTGTTTACAATCAATCAGCAACCAGTAGACTGGGGGTAGAGTTCTTCTTTTAAAAATCGACATTATATAAATATTGTAGTATTTGTGGTCTTGTGTACTACTTGTAGGACCTTGTCCAAGTCCCATAACCTCCTTGTGCCTTGGTTTCCTTAGGTATTAGGTATTGCACTAGTGACCTCTGAGGTCTTTTCCAACTCTAGAACCATACAACCCAGGTCAATTAAGAAACCATTTCGACAGTGACAAAACTGAAACAAAGGAATAAATAAATAATCTAGCCTTCTTCTGATGTTCTACCTTTAAAATGCATAGATAAGAAGAATTAGTGAATAAGAAAGATAAACACAAATTCTCTTCTCTTTCTAGAATTATATGTTCATAGTAACATACAAATATATATGTAATTTCACATTAATGCCTTGTTTCAATGAATAAATACACCCAAATACTTAACTAAAATTATATCTTCATCTTCTGTCACTGAAATTCATAGCACCTTTCTTCCATCATCCATTTTTTAATGCAGGTAATATTTAATAATACAATTACTATCATGTTGGGAAATCTATGAATTTTTTTGAGTTTAATACTCTAAGAGACTGGGAACTGAGTAGGCAATAATAGTCTTTACATTTGGGACAGTGGTATACTTAATGTATAGGTGATGAGTCCTGAAGTTGGCGTTCTAGTAAGTTTCTTTTTAGGTTCTAACACTTACTAGCTCTGTGACTGTGGCAAATCACAATCTTTAAGAGCCTCAGTTTCCTCAAATGTAAAATGGGAATAATAATAATAACACTTAGGCTACATCTGTCTAACAAGGCTGTTATAAAGGAAATCTTATATAACAACAAAAGGCCATATGAATGTGAGTCATGATACTATCAGCATTGTTAGTCTAAGTATAATCCCTAAGTCTATTATTTCAAATATTATTAATCTCTAATAGTGATACCTGCCAAAGTTTTTTCCTTGTTTCATGATTGTATCATTTATTATTTTATCCTTTTTGGTCTCTTACCTCTGGTGCTCCTGCTATTTTGAGTTGCAGCATTCCTTTTCTGTCTTTGTCCTCACTGTTTGAATACTGAATGGTCTGAACTTGATTGAAGTCTGCGAGATGTGTAGGCTGTAAAGGTAGAGACTCTCTAAATGCCTTTATACACACCTAACATACTGTTTCACCAAAACATATCCTGGCTCAATAACTTCTTTTGATATTCATTTAAAAAACTGGGAAGAGAGTGATTTGCCCTCTTGCTTTTCTGTCCACCAGACTAATCAGAATTTATTTAATCTCTTGCCAATTTTTGATGTACTGTCTTTCTCATCACAATGATGTCTTAGCAAATGAAAAAATGAGATTTAAAAATTCAGTGATATCCCCTGAATACAGAACCATTCTTAAAAAGGCAGTCACAACACCTAGCAGAATAATGGCTTCCATCTGCCCTGGGAATTAAAGTAAAATAACTGACTTTCCTTTACCTAAAACACATAGTATTAATGATACTAAATGTCATTCAGTTATTAGTAGTGAAATTATTAATATGAGTAGCATAAAAATATTAAGCTAAACTAAGTCCTTAATGTTTAAAATAAATCTCCAATAATATTATATTTATGAATATAATATATAACATTTAAATATTAGTACATAATAACAGGATTATTTGAAACATGTCAAAGTACTTTAAGGTGAATGGTTTTAGAGGGGAACATCTACTACGGTAATGACTCTTTCATTTGCCATCACATATTCATCTTCCCTAAACTGAAGTACCTTAGGACAAGTCAGATTCCAAACAGAATAATGGTTGTGGGTCCTCCTTGTGATAAAATGGAGACAAGGAGATTTGTACCTACTGCCATGGACATAAAGAATAGAAGGCAAAAAATGGACAAAATGGAGGTGGGGTGAACTTCTTGATGATGCTAAAGTACTGAACATGTAGGAATCATAGGGATCACCATTAAAGGCCAGGATTCCTATTCACATTTCTACTGATGCAAGACCCTTGAATTAATTCAATGTATCCTGAGCCAAAACTAGGAAATGCCTCTGAAATATTTTTTTTAAACAGTTAATAAAAGGAAATTTAGCCATATCGGGACAATTTTTAACCAGGATATAAATTAAGAACACTCTGCATTTATTCAACTAAGCAAAGCTTCCCTGCCTGACTTATTACTCACTGTGGTCCAAAAGTCAAACATCAGAGAGAGCACCTTATGGCTACTTTGTACTCAGGTGACCAGGAAATGATTTTAAAAGTCAGGACCTTTAGTGTCCTGAGTCAATCAAGTCTTAAAAGATAGTTTCAATACCATTTAAGGAAAAAAAAAAACTAGCTTAATCTACATAAGTGTGTGGGAGTTAGGATACTGTTTCCATTACACTATAAGCCCTTTAACTGAATATAGGACAACAAAGGTAAGAAATCCCAATATATCAGAACTGACTGAAAGTGGTAGTCAGGTGATGACAGAGACAATGGAGAGAAAGTAAGGATCCCATTGACCTTTTTGACTGAACACTCTGACCAACCATATCTGGAAGGGTTTATATATATACACACACACATATATATGTAGTAAGTTTTTCTATGGACTCTTTATACTATAAAACAAAGAACTTTCTTTTTTACCCTAATTAATAGGTCCAAAGAAATAAATATACATATAATTCTTCTATCATTTGATTCATTAAACAAATATGTACTGAGAATCTATATGATGTCATGCTATGTATGAAGACTAGTAACAAGCAGGTCGCATCTTCAAAGAGTCTATAATCTCATATGGAAAAGAATTAGTTGCAAATGGCTATAATAAAAGAGAGAGCATAAAAATACCATCAATATAGAAAAAGTATAGACACATCAGTTCATACAAGAAAAGATTACAAAAATTAACTACACTTCTATGTGAAGATTCCAGAATGCTTTTTAAACCAACTAAATTGTTTAAACAATCAGGATTAATCACTGTTAATGTATAAGGTATACAGCTCACAAGAGTGAACTATTATACTAGATCTTAACTACAATATTTTGGTCAGGGAATGATTTATATTGTTCTCCTGTCACAGAATGGGTGGCCAATAGCAAAATAGCTTCATTTAATGAGGTCTGAGAGCAAGTTATCCTCTCCCTTCTCTTATTTACAAGTGATTTCTTCTTCAGAGATCTACTAACTTGTACTTTAATAATAATGTAATTTCTATTATAAAGATAAGGGCAATGTCATGTGTTTATATCTCCCTCCTGTTCAGTTTTATATACAGTAAGCACTTGATAACATATCTGAATGAACATACTGAATAATAATTTATATATATCTTGATCTACTCTTGCAACAATTATATCCTAAATGTACTTGTAGTTAAGAAAAATTGCTTCAAAGTATGAAATAAAAATACCACAATGCCATAATTATGTGCAGTATATACAGTAGCTAAGTTTGCACATGAAATGAGAAGGTTCTAGCATCACTATTAATTAGCCCTGTGATTCTGGTAAAATCAAATGGGTTCTCTGAATTCACTTTCCTTATCTGTAAAATACAGATGATACCTGTCCTTCCTACCTAAGTTGTTGAAGGTGAGAGTTTTATTTAACTTTAAAGTGCTAAGGAAATATTAATCATAATGTAATTTAATTAGAATATACAAATTTACAGAAATATGACTAACCTGACTACATTTTGTAAAAAAAAATACACAAAAAGAATCACTGAGTTCACCCTGCAACTAAGGAATTTCAGTGAGTCTCTAGTGGGTCTTTATTTCTGTCTCACTGCACCGGAAACCTTTCCATGACAAGCATCAATGGCAGAATTACGGCTTCTGCTAAGAATGACCTAGTTTTTCTTCCTTTGATTCAAAGATTAAACTACTCATTTGCCTTTGAGGAGTGCTGAATTGACAATGCATGGGGCACCCTTGCATGGGAAGTTACAGTGACAAAATAATAGAGAGAGAGACTTACATTGGAACCCTTGTCCGTAAGGTAACTGATGCCTTCTTCTGGGCCAATTGCCAGCTCCACGGAAATGATCCAACTTGACTTTTTGGGGTGAACAGATGAAAATTGGAGGTCGTGGGAAGAATAAGCACAGGAGCATAAGCACAAATGAATAAAGGATTTGAAGAGGCCTAGTTTAATTCCTAGTTCATAGACCATTTACATATATGTCACCAAGGTTAATAGCCAAAGTGGTATCATGGAATGAGCACTAGGTGATAGAGCCAAAGTACTTCAGTTTAATCCTGGGTCACACTACTTATGCAACATTGTTAAATAAGTTAGTTTAAGCAGCCTGAGCTTCTTCATCCATAAAATAAGGAGGTTCATTAAGATGATCTCTGATGGTCTTTCGGGTCTTATTTGAAATCATAAAAAGTCCTATAAGTTACAATGATCCAATGAGGCTTCATAGAATCCTAAGATCCTGCAAAATTCTCCAAAGAAAACAGTGACTTAACACAGTGTATAAGTTATGGTAACTTTTTGTTTGTTTTGCTCTGGTAAATGGGCTGGACCTATGATTTTATTGTTCACAGGAAAGCATGGTGAGGAAATTCCCTTCCCCTGCTCTCATCTGCAACTGTTACAGAAACTATAGCCTTAGGAAATTGCTTAGAACTTTGAGATGGCCCACAATACCAAAGGTATTGTTTTAAAGGTAATGTTTTAAACCAAAGTTTTTTGATTCCGAGACTAGCTCTATATCTACTTTGACACAACTAATAAGTGATAAGTTAATACTTTTTTTTTCTCAACCAGTAGTTTGATTATATAATTTCTACTACCTTTATTTGCTTCTTAAAAGCAGTTTGCTGAGCTTGCTAATCAACTATGTTTACATTTACTCTCATAATTAATTTTATTGAAAAAAACTACAATTTGGATATGTTGAGATTTTGAGGAAAACAGTTAAATTAGCAAATAAACCATATGGTTAAATGAAAAGAGAAGTGTCAACACATAAACAATTTCATGAAAAATGAAATAGTTTCATTTCTTATCCGGACAGTGTCACTAAAAATTTTCTCCTTTTTGGCTAATCCATATAAATAAAATCAATACATTTTGTGGTTAAAAAACAGTCAAGGCAATTCTTCAATCAGAAATGAAAGTACAGATACTCTCCATATATAATGTTTCAATGTGGTTTTGCAATAATGTAATAAATAATTAACAATCCACACTGTAATATTGTTCCACCAAGTAAAAAATCAAAATTGGGCTTAATGGTTATTTCGTTGTTCAATTGTGCCTGACTCTAAGTGATCCCATTTGGGATTTTCTTGGCAAAGATACTGTAATATTTTGCCATCTCCTTCTCTAGCCCATTATAAAGATGAGGAAACTGAGGCAAACAGGGTTAAGTGACTTGCTAGAGTCACACAACTAGTGTCTGAAGCCATATTTGAATTCACTGAGTCTCCCTGACTCTAGACCTGGTACTCTATCCACTGTGTTATGTAACTGCCCTTCTAACTAATAGCTGAGTCTAAATGGATTTCCTCTTTGCTTATTGCCACCATTAGTACATGCCTCAATATCATTCCTATAGAAGAAAGTCTCTGCTGTAATGGTGCTTCATTTAACACCATGTTTTCACGGAACCAATTAAGGAGATTGGATAACTGTGAACACAGCCAACTGACTGCAAAAGAAACTGGCTTCCCAGTAATATTATCGCCCACTTTGCCGATTTTTATTACTTACCCCAAGAGCACATTTGAAGCATTCTTTATCAAATCTGTACACAGGAGAAAGAATCTCAAAGAATTTCAGAATACTTTCTTCTCTATTAAGGTTGGCAAATTGACGAAATGTTTGCTGTATCAGTTTTCTGAGGGTTTTGGCCTGCATGAAAAAATAACATTAAAAGCAATTCATATAAGCAATGTTTAAAAACCACCATTCCATTAGACACAGGGGATGCCCAGAGGTATTGATATATCTTCTGTTAGCAGCCTTTTTCCTTATTTCCAAACAAACATCACAAACTGCCTATTGTATATCTTGACCTGGAGTACCTAACAACAAATACATATCTCTTTCTAATCTAACATGGTGGCAGTTTATAGAGTAACATTTACATATGTAACATATGTCCCTTTAAGCTCTATGAATCTACAAAATTACAAATAAAAAGTGATACTGTTAAATTAAGAAATCATTTATAAGCACTTTAGCTTTAAAATGTATTTCTTACAAAGTGAATAGCTTTACAGTGGTTTTAAAGATCCTGGACTAAGAGGAGACCCGGGTCCTCATCAATAAAGCATTTAGTCAGTCAGTAAACAAACAGTTATAAAGCACTTATTTATGTGCCAAGGCCTCTGATAAGTGCTAAGGATATAAAAACATGTTTCCTACCCTCAAGGAGCTCACATTTTAATGGAAGGAAATCACATGCAAAAAATAATGTACACAAACGATATAGAGAGCATAGATGGAAGATAATATCAGATGGAAGGCAATAAGGGGGGAGTGAGGAAGGGGAGACTGGAAGAGGGCTCTTACAGAAGGTGGAATTTAATCTGGGTCTTGAAAGATGCCAGGAAAAGTCAAGAAATAGAGGAGAGAAAGAAGAACACTTAAGGTATAGGAGAAAACCAGGGAAAAGACATATTGTTAGGAGACAGCAAGAACAAACAGGTCATTGTTTCTAGATTGTAAAGTATGTAGAGTGGAGTAAGACATAAAAGAAGAACGGAAAAGTAGAAAAGTGCCAGGTTGTGAAGGTCTTTAAAAGCCAAGCATGGAATTTCATATTTAATCCTAGAGGTTATAGGGAGCTCCTGGAGTTTACTGAATAAGGAAGGGACACAAATGCTTTAGAAAAATCACCTGGGCAGTTCTATGGAGGATAGGAAGAGGAGAGACCTGAGACAAGGAAATCAATCTTAAGTTCAATATAGGTAATCCAGGTGATAGGTAATGAGATCCCCACAAATATGGTGGCTATGTGAGTAGATGAATGGACAAACATAAGAAATGTTGTGAGGGTAGAAATGAGCAGATTTGGCAGTGGATAAGCTATGTGGGGTGAATGTAAGTAAGACTAGAAAAATATTCTAACTGGGAGCCTGGGTTACTGGGAGGACGATAATGCCCTTGAAGTAATTCTCCATCAGCACCTCTGCTTGGTTTCCACTCTGGAGACCATCATGTCTTCTCCCAGATAAGTGGATCACCTGAAATCTCATCACCATACTGACTGACTCAGTTTTTAATAATCAATACCTTCTGAACTCCCTCAGTTGCCTCCCTCTCTGACTGAAGGCCAGAATAGTAAATTCTTCCCAAAGCCTTCCTTTAGAGAAGAATGAAATTTCAGAACTTTCTAGGTTACTCTATTCTTCATCAACAGCTCTGCTTGGTTTCAACTGCATGAAACATCATACCTCCCCTGCCCATATACCCCTGGTATACTCTGCTTCCCAATTTTCATCTTTTCATTGTTGTCTTTTCCCATCAGATTATAAGCTCTCTGAAAGCAGGGACTATTTCTCTTTTTCTTATATGTATTTCCAGTGTTCAGTACAAAGCCTGGCATATAGTAAGCATTTAATACATTTTAATAACCTGATGTGGGACTCTAACTCAGACAGAAGTTAAGGCTTACATAGATCTGGGAATTAGTTACATAGAAATGATAACTAAATCAAGAAGAGTTTAAATCATTAAGTGAGATAGTACAGACCAAAAAGAAGGGCCGAGACAGAGTCTTTGGGTATACCCACAGATAGCAGGCATTTGCTGCCTATGAAGATCCAGCAAAGGACAAGCAGGAGAGAATGGTGTCATAAAAACCTAGAGAGGAAAGATTTCCTGGGAGGGGAGAGTGATCAATAGTGAGAAATGTTACAGATAGGTCAAGGATGACAACTGAAAAAAACTCATTATATTTCTGGCAAACAGGAAACTGAGCAGCTTAAGTCAAATGATGGAAGTCAGATTGTGGATGGTTTTGAAGAGGAAGAAGTGAGAAAGTGAAAGCATTTATTGTAGATGACTTTCTCAGGGAACTCAGTTGGGAAGGGGAGAAAAGATACAGAATGACTAGCTAGCAAAAATGGCAGGATCAAGTAAGGGATTTGGGAGTATGAGGAAGAAAAGAATAGTTGTTAGGAAACAGGGAAGAGCCAACAAACAAGCAGAGATTGAGGACTAGACAGAAAATGGGCCTGACAGAGGCAGCTATCTGCCAGAGAAGACTAAAGGAACAGGATCAGGCAAGCACCTATTTTCCAAGCACTTTGTTAGGTATTAGGGACACAAAGATAAGAGCAAAAGAGTTCAGGGAGCTTGCATTCTAAAATGGGAGACAAAACACACACACACACACATATGTATATGCAAAACACATAAAAACCAGTACCAGATAACTTAGGATGGGAAGGCATGAATAACTGGGAGGACTAAGAAAAGCCTCTTACTGAAGTAGTACTTGACCTTAGTCTTCAAGGAATGCAGGGATTATAAAAGGGAGGTGAACAGAGCTAGGACACTAGGTATGGAGGGACAGTCAGTGAAAAAGCATACATCCTTGGAGGAATGCCTCAAAAGAATGTGAAATAAGGAAAAATAACTCCCTTTCCCACCATTTATTATGAGTAAAAATAGTGGCAGTTTATTGGAGGTATACATAAATGGTTTTTTAAATGAGGAAGCCAGCTCTTTGTCAGTAAAACTGCTCAGTGAACTTATTGGGGATGTTGTAGAAGAGATCACTATATAGAACAGGGAGGTTACATCAAAAATGGTCCCCTTGGTTCCTTCCAGTTCTGAGATTCTTTGCTTATAAGTACTCTGTCTACCTTAGCATATCTGAACTGTAGTCACTTGTTTGACTAATATTTTATATATTCAAAAAATTACAAATGGATAAAATATGACACACTATAAGTTTCTGTTAGAAAGTAAGATGTAGGGGTGGCCAGGTGGCTCAGCAAGTAAGAGCACCGGCTCCAGTGTTGGGATGACCTAGAGATCGAACCCCGGGCTCAGACACTCAGCACCACACCCAGAAATAACTGGCTGTATAACCTTGAGCAAGTTACTTAACCCCAATTGCTTAAAAAAAAAAAGTAAGGTGTAATACTTAAATTCAAGCTATGGTAATAAAAGATTCTGCAATCACTGTAGAACATATGAAAGTGAAAAGGAGGACTAGGAAAATTTTAAGGTAGAAATAAGAAGAGATAAAGCATAAGAAGGATCTTAGTTCTCGAGAAGTACTGAATGTAACAGCTGCCACATGTCTGTAATTTTCTCTTCTTGACCCTTTTCTTATAATCTCTGGTATTTTCAGAAGAAATTTCATGAATTATCACAAGGTATACATATGGCAGCAAGGTGAAGGTGAGAAAAATTTAATTTCAGGGACAGTTTTTAAACCAAAACGGGTATTACTTGTAGATATCCTGAGAAAACTGTGTAGTATATGTCCTTGTTTACTGATAACATATAGTTCAGGTTTAGTAATCTGGATACCTAGAAATTTCAGTGATTTCTTACTGCTGAGAATTCCTACCTTATGCTGCCCTACATACATTACTGTTCCACTGTTGTTGTCTGGTTTCTTCAGACAGATGAAAGGGAAGGGAATTAATCCTATTCCCAAATCTTTTCTAAGAGCTAGCATAGTTCCCCTCACAAAATCCCTGAGGAAACATGTAGTGAAAGAATCATCTCTATTTTGCAGACTTGGAAACTGAGTTTTAAGGAGGTTTCGTGATTTGTCTAAGTTTCCCACCTGCTAAAATAGGAGTTGGTAAGTCTTCAGTCAGTCAACAAGCATTATTTTGAGACAAGCACTGTGCTAGGCAGCAAGGAAACAAAACGAAGGAAAACATCACTACTTGAAAAGAGCTGGCGTTTTGATGGGGAAGGGGGCAAGAAAATTAGTTCATATATAAATAAATGCTGCACATATGCAAAGTGAATGAAAACAAATGTATACTAAGCAGTTAAACGTAAGTCAAGTCAAAAAGCATTTATTAATCACTACTATGTGCAGAACACTATGAAAAATGTTGAGGATAAAAGAGAAAGGCAAAAACAGTCCCTGACCTCAAGGAATTCACAACCTAATGGGGGAGATAACGTACAACTATGTACAAAGAGATCATGACATATCTTAACCTAGAAACAAGAAGCCAGGGCAGTTTATAGAGTAAGGGGATGACACGGTCAGAGCTGTACTTGAGGAAGATACAGTTATCTGACAGCTGAGCGGAGTATGGACTGCAGCGGGGAGAGAACTGAGGAAGAGAGACCAGCTAGGAGGCTACTGCAATAGTCTAGCTGTGAGGTCATGAGGGTATGTATAAGGATGGTGAGAGGGTCAAAGAAGACAGGGTAGAATGTTTCAAAAGCAGAATTGAGAAGACTTGGCAACATATTGGAAAATAGAAGTGGGGTGTGGAGAGAAAATGAGGAGTCAAGGATGGTAACGAGGTTGCCAACCTGGTACTGGGAAAATGGATATGTCCTCAATAGTAATATATAAGTAAGGAAAAGGGAAGGGTGTGGAAGAAAAGATGATGGGTTCAGCTCTGGACGTGCTTAGTTTTAGTTTAAGTTGTCTGTGGCACCCCTAGTTCAAGCTGTGGTATGGCCACTGCAAATGGCAAGTAAGCAAGAAGTATTTATTAAGTGTTTACTAAGTGCCAGACACAAATACAAGCAAAAAGAAACACTCTCTCTGCCTTCGAGTAACTTAAATTCAATGAGAAAAGACAACACATAAAAGGGAGCTGAAAAGAAGAAAGAGAAGGTACCTACATGAATCATGGAGGCAAAGTCCAGAGTCAGAAGCACAGCCAGGAGGGGAATGAAGTAAGGTTGACTTGGGCTGGTCCCCCAAAAAAGGAGATCCTGGAAAGAATTCACCAATGGGAGAGGGAGTCAGAAAGGTAAAGTGATATCCCAGGGTGAGAAGGACCCAGGTACTGAGGGAAGTTCCAGGCAGAGAAAGCAGCTGAATAATGATGGCAAAGTTGGAGTCAGAAGCAACAGTCAGGTGGGGAATTAGAGAGAGACTGAAGATGAAGTGTACATAGTATGTAAGTAATAGAGAGGCCAGTTTGTCTACATAATAGAATATGGGAGGGAAAGAAATGAACCATAAAGTTGAAGGACAGATTGAGACCAAACTGTGATGACCTTTATAAGATAAACAAAGGAGTTTGTATTTTATCTTAGAGGCAAAAGGAAGCTATTGGAGTTGAATGAGTAGGCAAGTCACACCGCCAAATACACGGAAGTCTTGTTTACTGTAACTCAATACCAGCTCTCACATCTATTCCTTTCTCATTATCCACAGGATCATCATGCTAATTAATGTCATCATCTCTCTTCCAGACTACAGCAATAATTTTCTAAATGGTCTTCTTGCATCCAATTTCCTACCTTTCCATATAGCTGCTAAACTGAAATTTCTAAAGTAAAACATCTGATCATGTAACACTGTCTCCCTGCTTCCATCCAGTTCCCCTCCCCATCCCCCTCCACTCACTCCTGCCTTGCTCATGCTCAAGAAGCCTCAGTGACTTCAAATTACCTATTGGATAAAATACAAACTCCTCTATTTGGCATTTAAAGCCACTTAAAATCTGGAGTCAAACTATGCCTCTAGGTTGACTGCCTATGATTACCTTCTCATACTCTCTATAGTTCAATCAAAATGGCCAACTTATTTGTTCCTCATAAATGATTTCACTTCCTATCTCCATGTCTTTTTTTTTTTTTGAGGGGGGAAGGCAGGGCAATTGAGGTTAAGTGACTTGCCCAAGTTCACACAGTTAATAAGTGTTAAGTGTCTGAGGCTGGATTTGAACTCAGGTCTTCCTGACTCCAGGGCCAGTGCTCTACTCACTGCGCCACCTAGCTGCCCCTCCATGTCTTTATACAGGTGTAGAATGCTCTTGCATCTATCTGTACTTAGCTACCTGTTAGAACTCTGAGTTCCCTTCAATCAGCTTAAGGTATAGTTCTTAGAAAAGATCTTTTTTGATTCTCCACTTTCTTAGTGCCCTTTCCACCATATTTTATTGACTTTGTACATATTTGCATTTACTTATCTGTGAACAGTTTAACTGCCAATCCTGATCTGCAGACAATACTCCTCAAAGGCTAGGAATGTTTCTTTTTTGTCTTTTTCATCCCCAGTTAGTTAATAAACCTAAAACAATCTAACTGAACCAAATGTTCTTTTTATTATACCACATTGCTTGCCCTTTGTGGAAGAAGTGTTATTTAGTTTGAGCCTTGAATAATGGGTAGGATACAAACACATACAAAATGGAGGATGGCATTTCTGGGTTGGAGACCAATGGTGAGTAAAAACATGTAACATTCTGTTAAGCCGGAATTATTTTCAAAGAAGAGTAAATACTCAAGCTTGCCTATAGTCAAGTAGTAAAGGGGAATAATATGGGATAAATTAACAAATGTTTAAAATTATACCGGAGAGTGACTTAAGGGGGAGGCTTATTTGTCTGACAATGGAACCACAGAAAATCTTTAAGTAATAGAGTAATGTGATCAGACTAGGATGTTAGGAAGACTGCTCTAACACATACAAGGACAATCAGAAGTGAGTGGGTGTGAAGTGAAAGAGGAAAGAACAATTAGGAGATTAGGGTAAGTAACATGACTGTAATTGAAAGAAAATGGCTTGATCAAGGCTGATTGTAGTGAAGATGGTAAGGTAGTGATGGATGAAAGACATATTGTGAAAACTAAGTAGGACTTAACAAAAAAGACTGGATAAGTAGGACAAGAGAGACCAAGAAACCAAAGACCACTCCAAAATTACAAACATGGATAACTGGGAAGAAAATTGTGCCATTAATATAGAAAGAAAAGGCAAGAAGAGAGGCAAAACTTTTAGAAGGAAAGATGTATTCAGCTTTAGACAAGCTGAGCTTGGGAAATGGCAGGCTAGCCTAGTAAAAAGCTGGCAGTTAAAAATGAATCTAAACCCATCTTGTGGTGTTGAAAATGAGGAAATGGGGTCAAACAGAACGAAATGACTGGTAGGGTTATACAACTGTGTCTAAAGCAGCATTTGACCTCGGGTCCTCCTGATTCCAAATCTGATGTTTTATTGATAATGCAATACCACAGATTACTATTTCTATTTTATATGAAGAAAATAAAGCTCAAAAAGGTTAAAAAGACACAGTATTAGTAACCAATAAATAAGATCAGAACCTACATCTTCAGACTTAAATCTTTCTCTTACCATTATACAACCCTACCTCTTTTGTTGATGAACTTTGGTCTTTTGGATTTCAAAGAAAGTTGAGAAATAGGATAGGAGATTCCTATTTCAATACTTTAAATATGGGTCCTTTCTCAACTGCTTCAAATCAAAACCCCTCCGTGCCTTAATAGCCAGTTTAATGAATTACTATGGTCAAAAAAAGTCATCACCTGGTAAAAGCCAACTCTGGGGGTGAGACATTCTGAACCTAGCTAGGATAATTCACAAATGACAGATAAACAACTCATCACTAGGTTTTTAATCAAAACCTTTCCAGCTTAGTGGGATCTGTCAAAGTCAATGTTTTGTGGTTATAGACTTTAAGAACCCAGGGCCACTTACACACCAAGATGAGACACTGGAAGAGGACTTCTGTAGGGTAAGCAATTAATAGCTTTTTAGTATCTTAGTATTTTCCCTATCAGATTCTAAGGACTTATATCACTGCTATAATAAAGTTACTATAATCATAATAATAACATATTAATGATTATAATTTTACAAAGCATTTCATTTCACACAACTCCATTTCTGTGTAGCTGGGAGCCATGGTCAGTAATAATGAGGCAATGTATATAGGACATACATGGAATAATCCTATCCTTATCACCTGACAAGGCGCTTAATGCCCTAGCCCTGAAGTTAAGACAATCTATAGAAATTAACCCACCTTTTTACCAACACTCCTGGTTCTGGCATTCAAATACACAAAGTGTCAGAATTAGAAGGAACCTCAGAGGTCATCTATTTCAGTCTGTACCTGAATAGGAATGCCCAAAAAACATGAGAAGTGGTCATCCAGCCTTTCTTTGGTTGACTTCTGAGTCAACTCATTCCACTTTTGTATAGCTTTAATACTTAGAAAGATTTTTCTTACATTAAGTTTAAATCTGCCCCTTGGAAATATTCACTCATGTTTCCTACTTCTGCTGACTGTGGGCAAGCAGAAAAAGTCTAATTCTTTTGCTTTAGGGTCTCCCACAAAAGACCTCTAATCTACCTTCAACAGTTTCTTGTTTAATCCAGTGTCTGGAACATAAAAGTATTTAATAAATGGTGTCTATCTCATAATCCTATCCACGTAATTTATATTACAGCTAGAATGGACTTCTCACCATTTCCCATTCAGGTCCTATCCACTTTAATCTCTGTGCCTTTGCTCACATCATCTGCTATGCTTGGAATGTATTCCTCATTTCCTCCTATGAAAACGATTCCCTATACTTTAAGGCCAAAATTCAGTACCACATCCTCCATGAAATTTTGCGTAATATCCTCAGTTTAAAGTGACTTTTTCCTCTTCAAATTTCTTAATTTTCCTCCTCATATTTCTCAAATTTGTACTTTTATACAAGACATTTCATAATTCTTTGTGTACATATTTTCTGTTCCCATTAGATTATAAGTAAATAGTAACTGTCTTTCTTTTGGCCAGCAACCCTGAGGGTTATCCCCTCCCAGTTTGAATTTTTCTTTAATTAAAGGGGCCATCCCTTGACTCACTTCTTAAAGAGGCCTATCCACTGAATGGGTGTTGCCTCACTCACAGTGAGAATTGAAAAGCCCCTTGCTTAAAGGGGCCAAGGTCTCCCACTGCATCCTGTGCCATCTTCAGTCATCTTGACTGATATTAGGCAACTGGACCCAGATGGTTCTGGAGGAGAAAGTGAGGCTGGTGATTTTGCACAGCACTCCCTCACTCAAATCAAAGTCAATTGTGAGTCATGTCATCATCTCCCTGATGTGGTCCTCTTCAAGAAGGAAGACCAAACCACACAATAAGCTCCTTAAAAGTTTATTTGATATTTGTATCCCTAATGCCTCAAAAAGTACTTGCACATAGGTGATATGTAATAAATGCTTACTGATTTGAAATGAATTGCTTTAAGGAAGAGTAGTTGTTGCTTCTGCCGAACAACATTCTTGTGGATCTACAGATTAAAAGGCAGTGACATGATATTTTTGAAACATATAACACAGTTAAATAAAGGAAATGCACTATCAAATTAAAATAATTTTGGATAACATTAATAAATGGCATGATGAGGCAAATGACAGCCTTTCAAGGTTAAATGTGAGGAAAAATGATGAAATGAAAAACAAAACACTGAGAGTAGAGTTGGTAAATCTAGGATTTAGTCCTAGTTCTGCTAATAACTAAGTGGCCTTTAACTAGTATTTCTTCACTCTAAACCTCAAATTCCTTGTCTACAATATGGAATTGAAACCCTTGGCTGGCTGCTTTATCACAGCTCTAGGGGATTTAGTTTTCACTGTTTTGGGCAGATCTAGCACAGAATTAATTCCTGTCCTGAGCCAGGCCCAGAAGTTCATTAAAAAAAGGTTAAAATAACAGAAGGTCTGTGGGTGGTTTTTTTCATTTAATAATATTAAGAGAAATAAAAACGGGAGGGACAGAAAATTATATTAAGGAGAAAAGGAGAAAGAAGGAGAAATAAATCACTATTGCATAATATAAAATTAAGAGGACATGCATAAAATGAAGAGGATATCATCATAAATGAAGGACTGAACCTCACACTTATTTGAACTGGATAAATGAAGATTAAATACAACGAAAATCCCTTTCACCACCACCCCCTTCCAATATTCACACACTGAGATTTCAATAAAGAAATATATTAAACTCAAAAGGGAAATAGGAGGGGACAGGAAGAAGGGAATGACACAGAGGAGTCTAATTGGGAGGGCAGGATAGGTAAAGGTAGAGGCACAAGCAAAAAAATGTTTCAGGGAGGAATGTGAAAGGAGGATTAAAAGGAGAGGAAAAGAGAAAGTAAAAACCTAGGATCAAGGGAAGAACTGCAACAGAGAGGAAACAGTTATATGATTATAAGTGTCAGGGAAACATCCTCTCTTCTATCACCTTATTTGTAAAAGAGGTAGAAGAAAAGAGGAAAAATCCTAAGACAGGACGGAGGAAAAATACATAATTAACAATCATAACTGTGAATGTGAATGGGATGAACTCACAAAACAGAAAAGGATAAGCAGAATGGATTAGTGAGGAGAATCCAATAATATGTTGTTTACAAGAAACAAATCTGAATCACAAAGATTTACAGAGCTTAAATGAAGGGCTAGAGCAAAATTTATTTTGCTTCAGCTAAACTCAAAGCAGGGGTAGCAGTCATGATTTCAGATAAGGATAAAGTAAATATAGATAAAATAGGTAGAGAAATTATATGAGGTTTAAAGTCACCAGAGATAATGAATTAAAATCCATACTTAACTCATATGTACCCCAAAACAGTATCTAAATACTTAAAGAAAAAGTTAGTTAACATGGAGGAAGAAATAAAAAGAAAACTAATAATAATGGGAGGGCTTACTGCACTCCTTTCAGACCAAGATAAATTTAATCAAAAGATAAGAAAGAAGTTAAAGACCTGTTCTAAGTTCTAAGAACAGAACTTTAGAAAAATTAGACATGATCAATCTTTAGCAGTTACTAAATAAGAACAGAAAGGACTTTATATACTCCTCAGCTTTCCCTAGAACATTTAGAAAAACTGACCATAGGGGCGGCTAGGTAGAGCAGTGAATAGAGCACCAGCCCTGGAGCCAGGAGGACCTGAGTTCAAATCTGATCTCAGACACTTAACACTTACTAGCCGTGTGACTTTGGGCAAGTCACTTAACCCCAATTGCCCTGCATTCCCCCCTCCAAAAAGCAAGCAAACAAACAAACAAACAAAAACTGACCATGTCCTGGCATATAAAGACTTCATCAAAAAGAAGCAGAAATACTAAACATATAATTTACTGATCACAATGAAATAAAAATTGCATTCAATAAAGGGCTCTTAAAGAATTAAAAAGTAACTGGAAACCAAACAACATAATTTTAAAGATTTTGTGAGTAAAAGAAACTATGGACTATGTCACTGAAGAAAACAATGATTCAACATACCAAAACTTGTGGGACACAACTAAAAGCTATTCTGAAAGGTACATTTAAATCTTTAAAGACTTTCATAAAAAAAAGGATGTCAATAAATTAGGCACATGAACTTGAAAAACTGAAAGAGAACAAATAAAAAATTCCCAACTAAGTAATAAAATAGAAATTATGAAAATTAAAGAGCAATAAAATTGAAAGCAAAAAGATCAATGAGCTGGCAAATAAAGGCCAGTTTTAAGACAAAAATAATAGATAATAGTAAACTAATTTGATATTTTCAAAAAATAGAAAGGAAAAACAAAACTATCAAAAGTGAAAAAGGAGAACTTACAACTGAAGAGGAAATAAAAGAAATTATCAGAAACCATTTTGCTCAATTATATGCTAACAAAACTTTTAACTAAGAGGAAATAGATGAATACTTACAAAAATATAAAATACCTAAATGAAAGAAGAAATAGATTACTTAACCCAATATAGAAAAAGAAATCAAACAAGCCATAAATGAGCTACAAAAGAAAACAGCCCAGGATCAGATGGATTCACAAGCAAATTTTATCATTCAAAGAATAATTTAATCAAAATGGGGCTTTAACTACTGGCAATAAGAAGAAATGATTTTTTCCAATCTCTTTTCAAGATACAAATATCGTCATGATAATCCTAAACCTGAGAAAGACAAAACAGAAAGAAAAAGCTATGGACCAATATTCCTAATGAACACTAATGAAAAAATTTGGCTGACCCCATACTTCCTGTGAGTTTGATACTCTGGAATGGATAGAGAGCAGGCCCTGGATTCAAAAAGATCCGATTCAGCTCTTGCCTCTTATGCATATTGACTGTGGGATCTGGACAAGAGGCAAGTGAATTAGTGACCCAGGAAATTATCTAAGAATGTAAGGTATAAAGCAAATTTTTACACTGGCAAAGGAAATTTTCCCTCCAGGATTTCATCAGTGACATAATCATAAGGCTGGTAATACTTAAACAAAATCTTACATTTACAAAGCAATATTTCTTGTAACCAACCTGTCTGATACATGATGAACACTAACAAATGCTTCTTCCAGTGCTCTGCCTCTTTACTGTTTTGCACTGAGGTTTTATTTATTATTTTTCAGTTAAATATTTTAAAATTAATCTGCCTTTCCTCACTATCTTCCTGACTCCTTCCACCCCCTTATATACATACTGAGCAAATTAAAAACACAAATCTGAACAATAAAGCTCTCAATACACATGAGTAGTCCAGAACAACTTCCAACGTTGGCTATATTTAAAAAAAAAATGAACCAAATATACTCTGAATTTTGGGCCACCTCGGAATTAGGGTATCAATCTGATTGCCATTTTCTAGACATTCTCCACTTCATCAGTGCCTTTCCTAAAATGTGGTACCCAGAACTGAATAGAGTACATCAAATGTGGTCTGAACAGGGCAAAGTACAACAGGACTATGATTTACTTCCAAGTGCTGTGGGTAGCTTAATGTAGTCTAAACTTCCATTAGATTTTGTGACTTCCTTATTACACTGTTGAGGACTCTTTTTACCATCAAAACCCCTAGATCTTTTTCAGACCATCTGCAGCCCAATGACACTCCTTGTATCTTATACTAGTGAAGCTGACTTTTAGGTAACAATGTGGTTCAGTGGATAGTGCTAGGTTTGTGGTCATGAAGACCTGAGTTCCAGTTCTTCCTCAGATACCTGCCAAACACCAGACACCAGTCAAGTCACTTAACCATTCTAAGTCTCAGTTTCCCACTAAGTAAAACTGAGAATAGTAACATCTACCTCACAGGATTGTTATAGAGATCAAGTGAGATAATATATGTTAAGAACTTTGCAAATCTTAAAGCACTGTATAAATGTTAGGCATTATCACTATTACTTTTGAAACCTAGTATAAAAGTCTATATTTATTTCTGTTAAATCTGAATTTCATCTTATGAGCCAAAGGTTCTAGATTATTAGGATTGTTTTGAATTTTCTCATCGAGTGAGTAGGAGCTGAATTTCTCACCCAGCTTTTTATCTTCTGAAAATCTGATAGGTATGCCATATATACACCTTTTACCAAGTCACTGTTAAAAGTATTAAATGGTACAAAGCCAAGTACAGATTAGTGGGGCACTTCACTAGTGACTTCCTTTAAAGCTGAAACTGAATCAATAAGGATTACTCAATGAGAGCTAGTTTGGAAACAGTGTAATTATACTATTATCCAATTCTAATCTTGCATTATTTCCACAAGAAGAGCAAGAATCCTTTTCAAAGGCTTCAACAAAATCTAAGCCATCTATACCAGCACTCCCATGATCTATCTGTAACCCTGTCAGAAAAGGAAAGAAGTTTAGTTTGGAATGACCTGTTCTCATTAATGAAATGATCTTGGCTCTTTGTGATCATAGGTTCCTCTTATGGAATAATAATCCCTTTAATAGTATATTGTGGATTTTTGGTAGGACAATCTGTACTCAAGTTTGCAGCTTTTATCACAGGATCATAGAGTTAAGGCTGAAAGGCATGTCAAAAAAATATTTAGTCCAATCCCCTGATTTTGTAGATGAGGAAACAAGAGTTGCTTATTCTTCCTTTAAAAAAATAAAATAAAATAGACGTGTTACTTTTTATTAATGGACCCCCACAATAGATAACTCCATTTCTTCTCCTCTCACTCTTTTCGTAACCCCTTACAATGTGGTTTCTCATTTAATCATTCTACCAAAATTGTTTTTTCCAAGTTACTAATAATCATCTGTCACATCCAAAGTCCTTTTCCCAATTCTCATTCTTCACGACCTCTTTGCACTTTTTGGCACTATCTTCACTAGGTTTTGGGACATCGCTCTCTCCTATCAAACCATCCTTCATTATCTTTTGCTGGATCTCTATCCAGGTCATGTCCTCTCACCACGGGTGGCACAGGCCTTTGCCTCTAGACTTCTTCTCTAATTCCTCTAGTCTACTTCTCTTTGTTATCAGCCCCCTGTGGATTTAATTATCATACTTATGCTGAGGATTTTAAAATCTTCCTATCCTGCCCTAATCTCTCACATCTCCAACTGGATGTCTCATAGACATCTTAATCTCAACAAATCCAACACTGAACTGATTATTTTTCCTACTAATTCCTTCCCCTTCCAAACTTCCCCATTACTGTCTAAGGAAATACCATCCTCCTAGTCCCTCAGGCTCACAACCTAGACATCAGCCTCAATTCCTCACTACATTTCAACCCCCATATGCAGTTATCAATTCCTATCGTGCTACATCTTTCAAATATACCTCTGTCACCTCTGATATTGCCAATACCCTGATGACAGCCCTCATCATCTCACACCTAGACAAATGCAATATTCTGTTGGTTGTCTGAATGCCACAACTCTCCCCACTCCAATCCATCTTCCATTCAGCTATCAAAATGACTTTCCTAAAATACAGGTCCAAAAATCTTACCTACCTATTCAATATACTCCAGTGGCTACCTATCACCTACAAGATGAAATATAAAATGCTCTGTTTAGCATTCAAAGTCCTTCATAACCTCTTCTCTCACCTTTTCACCCTACTTATATGTTACCACCCTCCTCCATACTTCTCAATCCCATAACACTGGTCTCCTTGCTGCTTCATGGACAAGACATTCCATCTCTCAGCATCACTTGGATCTGGTAATTTTCTCTAGTTATCTCCCATGCCTAGAATGCTCTCCCTCCTCATCTTAGCCTCTTGGCTTCCTGATTTCCTTCAAGTCACAATTAAAATCCTACCTTCTATAGGAGGTCTTTCCAATCATCTAAATTCTAGTACCTTCTCTTTGTTAATTATTTCCAATTCATCTATACTGTATATAGCTTGTTTGTACCTATTTAGTTGCTTGCTATCTATCCCATTTGCTTGTGACCTCATCGATGGAAGTGAATGTCTTTTTTTTCTGGAGGGGGGAAGGCAAGGGTTTAAGTGGCTTGCCCAAGGTCACACAGCTACTGTGTCAAGTGTCTGAAGCTGAATTTGAACTCAGGTCCTCCTGACTCTATTGTGCCACCTGGCTGCCCCAGAAGCGAATGTCTTTTACTCTCTTCCTAGCAACCTCAGTACCTGGCACATAGTAGTCAATTGGCTATTGAGTAATGAGAATACTACAATTCTCATGTAGACAGTTTATAGTAAATAATAATGCTGTCAGTCAAAATATTCCCTTTTGGTTTTTTTTTTGTGAGTCAACCTGATCCCAGTAGGGTAATCCATATTTTAGCTTTAGATGTCCTTCATAGTTAGCATTTAAAAAGGCTTTTAAGGTTTGCAAAGCAATTTATAAATGTTATCTCAATTTATCCTCATAACAATCCTGGGAGAAAGGTGCTATCATTATCCCTATTTTATAAATGAGAAAACTGAAGCAGACAGAAATTAAATGACTTGCCTAGAGTTAAGTTATCTGAGGCTAGATTTGAACTCAGGCCTCCCTAACTCCAGGTTTAGCATTTTGATCACTTTCCTACCTAGTTGTTTTAGTGAGAGATTATTCTCATAAAAAGTTTATAGCTATGGGAAAATAGGAATAAACTATTAGGAGGTATTATTATTCTCTGACATCTTTCTTACTGGAATAGGAAAATCCTGAGCTTTTCCCCATGTCTTCCATATCCTTCCCTCCTTCAGATAACTTGGAAATTCTAACCTTTAATGTATTCAAAAATCTACATTAAAAAGAAAAAAATCTGTGTTTGGCATTCAAAGCCCTTCATAACAGAGCTTCCTACAGACCACTCCAATCTACTAACACTTTTTACCCCATTCTGCTCATGTACAGTGACACTGGCCTCCTGGTAGTTCCTCAAACAAGACACTCTGTCTCTCCAACCTGGGTATTTTCTCTGTCTGTCTCTTATGCCTGGAATATTTGCCCTCCTCCACTAAGACTGCTGACTTCTCTGGTTTCCTTTAATTCTCAGCTAAAATTCTACCCTCTAAAGGAATCCTTTACCAATTCTTCTTAATCCTAGTGCTGTTCCTCTCTTAATTACTTTCTATTTTTCTTGTATGTAGCTTGTTTGTACATAATGGCTGGTTTGTTGTCTCCCCCATTAGATTGGAATTCCTTGAGGGCAGGGACTGTTATCCTTTCTTGGTATCCCTAGCTCTTAGTATAGTGCCTGGCACAAAGTGGTGCTTAATAAATGTTTATTGACTGACTGATGTCCTTTGTGTATTTTTTTTTTTTAAGCAATTGGGGTTAAGTAACTTGCTCAAGGTTACACAGCCAGTTATTTCTGGGTGTGGTGCTAAGCATCTGAGCCCGGATTCGATCCCCAGGTCATCTCGACACTGGGGCCAGTGCTCTTACTCTCTGAGCCACCTGGCAGTCCCTCCTTTCTGTATTTTTAATTCAGCCCAGCTGATCTTTTCATCTTTTTATGACATTTCTATTTTCTTGCCCATCATTTGGGGGATGGTGAAGTTGAAGTCCAAATGTGGTGGTTCCATTTGTAATTGATGGAGAAGAGAGTCTGTTACACAAATACTTACACAGTTTTTCCATCTCCTGTCTGTGTCACCTGTTCAGTTTCATGCTTAAACAACCTTGAGAGGATCTGGTTTAATAAGGGTCTCTTCGTCAAGCTTTCTTCAAATTTGTTTTTATCTCCAATGTTTCCTTTTGTTTTATGAGGTCATTTTTATTGATGCCTTATGTTTTTAGTACCATAATCTTTTTTTCTGAGATTTTGCCTATCCCATAGAATTCTTCATTGTAAAAAATAAAAATAAAGTAAAACAGACTGACAAAGGACCACATCCCATAGCATGAATATCAGGTTCCCATTTGGAGTCTATCAACTCTCTAATGTGAATAGGGAAATGTATTTCACCATCTGTTTTCCAGGACCAAGTTTGGGTACTGGAATCAATCTGAGTTTGGTTACTTTTGGGAGGTTATTTTAATCAGTATTTTTGTACTATATTTTAACCTACTATTTTAAGGAACAAAGCTGTATTTGTATAAACACATTTAATGCTTCTTTAAGTGAACCTTTATGACTATAAATAAAGACTAAGGTGGAAGTAATTTTAATTTTTGCAAAGCATCTCACATTTAGGGAAATGTGTTTGCCTGATTTGATTATGATAAAGAAGACTATAATTACCTTGACAGATTCCAGCAAACTCTTAGGAAAAAATCTCTTTAAACCAACATCTTTTCTGAAATACAAAAAGAAGTATATTAACAAATAACACTACCAGCTGAAGGAATAAAATGAAAATCTTTCAAGGAAATTAAAAACATAGGTGCACAAAAGGATAAAGGTACAATAAAATCTTGATTAAACAGTAAGTTTGGAGAATGGTAGATTCTGGTAAAAAATTTCTAAGTTATGCAAAGAGAAAAGAAGGGTCATAGAAATCACTGCATATCAACCTGCATTGGAAACCTTTCTAAAATATATTATAGCATGTGCTAGAAAATACTATGTGATCAAATCCTGATACAATAACTTAGAATAAGATTAATCAGCATAAATACTATCCCAACTATATAATGACTTAGATGTAGCAGGCTAGATGGCACTAGCACAGACTTCGCATGCTCACAGAATCACAGATTTAGAGCTGAACAGAACCTTAGAGATGTGACTAGGAAGCTGAAACAAGACTACACATCCAGTGCATGTTCCATTATATCATACTTGTTACTTAAATAAAATTTCATTTAAAAACTGCATTTTTTAACATGAGCTTAGACCATAACATAAGGCCAAGTACAGATTATAAAATCTGGAGTTTAAAGATCATTAGATCTCCTTATTCTTTCAAAAAACTCAGCAGGGCCAAAAACACTGGGTAATTAATAGCAACTTGTTCAAGGGTTTAAGTCAGTTAGAAGTCATCTTTTCTTTCTTTTTTTTTTTTAAAGCAATTGTGGTTAAGTAACTTGCTCAAGGTTACACGGCCAGTTATTTCTGGGTGTGGTGCTAAGTATCTGAGCCTGGATTCAACCCCAAGTCATTCCAACTCTGGGGCCAGTGCTCTTACTTACTGTGCCAGCTGGCCATCCCTAAGCAACTGGGGTTAAGTAACTTGCTCAAGGTTACATGGCCAGGTGTTTCTGGGTGGGTGCTAAGTGTCTGAGCCCAGATTCGATCCCAGGTCATCCCAACTCTGGGGCCAGTGCTCTTACTCACTGTGCTACCTGGCCGCCCCAGAAGTCATCTTTTCTATGAAGTATTATGTGTGTGTGTGTGTACACACACACACACACACACACACACACACACACACCACTCTTTACATATATACACATATGTGTATATATGTGTGTGCATTTATCTATGTATGTATGTATGTATGTGTATGTGTGTATGTATGTATGTATGTATGTATGTATATAGTCTCTGAAGGACACCTCTATGTCAAGTTGCCCTTTTTTGCCATAAAATATTCTTGATTACATAGAAGAAAATAACGCGCAAAAATTAAATCACTTCCCTCCATGGAAAGTTGTGGTTAGAAAATGTGAACAATAACAACCATAACCACAGTAACAATAAGAATAAATTAAATATATTTTAAAATAGTTGTATATTATCTCACTTAATTCTTTCAAATTATAAAGCTGACACTGCTCAGCTACTAGCCACTAGATGGAACCTGTATACAGGAAAGCAGAACTACTTCTTGTATTTGCTTTTTTGCTGTTTTCTAAGACCAGTAGGGATAGAAAAATGAACAGCCTATAGGAAAGTAAAATAAAAACAGATAAATTAATGTGCCCCACTCCATATTTACCTGCCTCTTCCACTGTGTTCTTTGTAATGCCTGCTCCATAGTTAACAAATTTGTTTTCATCTCAAACTTTTCCTTTATCTGGCCCTCTCTGGGACCTAGTTACCTCCTGATGACAATGCATCCCTTGCCAGCCTTTTAGCACCACTTATACTTTCACTCATAATGCTGGACTCACTGTTTGTGGTGGAAGTGTTGGAATACTCTTTACTTCCCATTGCCACATCAAGATTCTCCTGTCTACTATCATCATGTAGACACCTCTCCTTCCCCAAGGTTCAAACTGTTCAAATTTACCATCTAATCCAGATATTGGTGGCTATTATTAATCAAATAGTAAGACACTCTCTCTTTCCTTCCTCAATGTGTTCAGGGCCTGACTCATGGTCTTTCTCGAAGGTGCAATTTCTGCACTCGTAATAGGTGAATTCATTATCCGTTTAGGGTGGGAGATCATATATAAGGTAGTGGGAAGTGAAACTGAGAAAGGCCAGTGACTTGCTAAGTGTTACATAGATAATAAGTATTTGAGGCAGGCTTTGAACTTAGGTCTTCCTGATTCCAATTCTAGCACTTTTACTCACTGTGCAATTTAACTGCTTCCAAAACAGAATCCAAATGTCCTAATTCCCTTACTCTAAAATCTAAGTATGAAAAAAAAGGCTGATATATTGATGAAATTACTGTCAACAACTTCCGGTGAGTATGAGAATGACAAAAATCCTAAGGATTTATGTAATAAAATAGCTCACTTTTCTATAACACCTTACTATTTTTAAAGTGCTTTATATACAACATCCTTGTGAGGCAGTTAGTATGAATATATCTGCATTTTTTAAATGTATAAACTGAGGTTCAATGAGTTAAATGACTTGTTATTACACAGTAATGGCTAACATAATATAACATTATAAAGTCTGTTTATATTATCTTGCCTCAACTGGTCCTCACAACATTCCTATGAGATAGGTACTATTATTATTTCTTACACATGAGGAAAGTGAATCTGGGGGAGATTAAATGACTGGCCCAGTGTCACACAATTAGTCAGATGCAGGATCTGAACTCAGGTATCCTTGACTCCAAGCCCCACGCTCTATCCTGTACCACCAGCTGCTGTGTCAGAGCTACATTTTACAACTCCAAGTACTTGTTCCATTATGCCATGGTAGTTTTTCAATTTATTTTTAAATCAACTTTAATTGGTTTATCCACATTATTCTTGCATGTATCGATATTCTTTCTCTGCCATATACTCTGTATAGATGAGGAAATAGGCATAACCTACTTGAATAAGTTATCTGAAGATATTGCAAAGATCCAATGAAAGATTCAGGATTTTGATTCTTCTATCAATCAATGTGCCAATTCAGCCTAGGAGTCATGGCACAGACTTTTTAGGGTCTCAGATAACTGCCTAAGGTGTCACATTCAAAGGTTCACTTGGTGCTTATTATAGATACCTGAATTAAAAGCCTCTCTCAGGAAACAAGGCAAGGTACACATGGAGCTGCCCTGTTTTAATACAAGGTCACCTTCACCCTTGCTTTAGCAAAGCATCTGGCAGTGTTTTATGACATACATTGTTCTTTTCAGTGGGTTAGCACTGTAAAGGATAACCTTTCTTTGGGCCAGAACAACCAAAAAAAATCCATATGTTCCCATCTTAGGAAACTCAACACAATAAAACCTAAATGTATTAAACTGATAAGGAAAGGGATGATTATCCATGATTAAAAAAAAGTTAATTTTACTATAAAAAGAATCCCAAAACAGTGTTCATCTTTACAAAGCAAGCTTCTGAATGCAATACAGCAATATATTTTGCACACAATAAGTGCTTTTAAAAAATATTTGCTGAACTAATTTTACATGTACCCTTTTTTTTACCAGATGATCCGTAAGATTCCTTTTTAGCCCCCACATTCCTATAATCCTGTGAATAATGGTAGGCTAAACTTAAAAACAGATTGTGTTTCAAAGGTTTATTTGTGAATTGGTTGTCTGTATCTCAGAATGCATTTCTCTCCTTCCCATCACTGTAAAAAAAAATGTTAGAAATGCAGACCTGTCCATAAAATAGGATTTTTGCCTATTTCTTTAAAAACAGGTCAAAGTGAATAGCCCTGAGCATTTCTAAGTTCTAAGACTTCGAATCCTTTAAACTTTAAGCATCCATGAGACTTAATTCATCAGGTAGAAGGTTTGAGACTCTGGAAGCTGGACAGCTCCTATGGTATCACCATCATTATACAAAATTATACAGTTAACATTTACATGTCATATTTACCTATCTAGTGGATCCTTTCCTGATGCCTATAAATACATCCATGTCTCCATCAATTTAAATAACTCTCACTTGATGTGACTATCCCTGCCGGGTATCATCCTATATCTCTCTTCCTCAGAAAAAATTCAGCAAAACTGCTTGAGAAAGATGCCTATAGTGGGTATCTCCACAAACTCTTCTCTCACATGGTTCTAGACTCACTGCAATCTGGCTTCTGAACTTATCATTCAAGTTATACTGTTCTCCTCAAAGTCACCAATGGTTTTATAATTGTCAAATCTAATGCCCTTTCCTAATTCTTCATCCTTCTTGACCTCACTGTATCCTTTATTACTCTTGATCACTGAATCTTTCTGGAGACTGTCTCCTCTCTGGGTTTTCACAACACTGCTCTTTCCTGGTTTTCTCATCATACCCACCAATGACAGGTAACCAACTCTTCCAAGTTTCTGTTCTGAGTCTATATAATATTTTCTGCTACTTGCTTGCGGATCTCATAAGTTCCCATGAGTTCAATTATCATCTCTGCAGATGATTACCAGATCTATATAAACAACCCTAACCTCTCTCCTTATCTTTAGCCTCACATCTATATCTTCAACGGACTTTTTTTTTGACATCTCAAAATAGATATACCACTGACATCTCAAGCTCTGTATGCCTAAAACACAACTCACATCTTCAACTGTATCCTCTTGTACATCTTTTAGACATCTCAAATGGATATTCTACAGACATCTCAAATTCTACATGCCTAAAACAGAACTCATTATGTACCCCCATAAACCCTACCTGTTATTGTCAAGGGCATAACTAAATTACTAATCACCCAGGCCTGAAATCTCAGCATCCTAGATTCCTCTTTTGTACTCACTTACCATATCTAATCAGTTGCCTAGTCTTGCCAATTCTACAATCTCTCGTATACATGCCCTTCTACCCACTTACACAGCCATATTACTTATACTACCCTGCAAGCTTCAAGTCTCTCCCCAGATCAATATATTTCACACTAAGATGCCAAAATCATTTTCCTAAGGTGTAGGTCTGACTATGTGACCTTCCTCTCCCACCCCTCCTTCAGATTCTTTTGTGTAGGTCCCTTCCCATACCCATACTGACAATTTTCTTACTCTTTATACCTCTCCCAAGTACACTATAACTGAGCAACACCTACTTTCTTACTATTCTTCCATCTCCCAATTTTGTGCCTTTTCACTGGCTGTCTCCCATGGAATTCTCTCCATCTTCACTTCTGCCTCCTGGCTTCCCAGGTATCCTTCAAGATTCACATTAAATTGCCTCTTCTGCAGGAGGTATTCCCATGCACTTCTCTCCTTTTCCCTTTACTCTTATTGTCTTTCCTCTCAGATTACTCTCTCTCTCTCTCTCTCTCTCTCTCTTTCACACACACACACACACACACACACAGATAGGTATATATCTTATATGTATACAGTCATTTGTATGTTGTCTTCGTCACTAAAATCTGAGGTCTTTGAAGGCAGGAACCACTCTCCCTGGGTTGCAAATGATTGGCATAGTGCCTGGCACTGGCCTTTAGTAATGTTTACTTATACTTGACTAACATACCATTTTAAGATTTATAAAATCTTTCCCATAGGTGGCTCAGCGAGTAAGAGCACTGGTTCCAGTGTCGGGATGACCTGGATCAAATCTGGGCTCAGATACTCAGCACCACACCCAGAAATAACTGGCCGTGTAACCTTGAGCAAATTACTTAACCCTGATTGCTTTAAAAAAAAAAATAAAATAAAATCTTTCCCTTAAAACAATCTCATGAAGGTGTTCATAAGCACATCATTATTTATGCTCATTTAACAAATAAGAAAACTTAAGGCTCAGAGACTAAAGTGGCATGCTTATCTCTGAGCCCAGGTAAGTGCAGAACAGTGTCACACAAATCTGATGACTACAGTTTCGATGCTGACAGGATAAAACAAGTTGCCAGGAACACAGGATAAAGTTAGTAGCAAAGAGCTAGGGCCTAGTTATAACATCTGATTGACAGGATCACAAGGAAGAGAGAAGTTCAGTGGCACCATAAGACATATGTAGTGAGGAAAGGCTAGGGTACAAGAGGATATCAAAAGCATAAATAGCTCACTCAGAAAGGGCTATCATTGGCAGATTAAGACTCCCCCAGCAAAGGACAGGACCTGTAGGAAGTACTCAAGTGTGTGTAGGAATGAAAAATAGATGGAGTGGAAGCAGTGATTTCAGGAAAAAAGCTTTAAGAGTGGAAAGAGAGGAAAGCTTACCATGGAAATAGCTTAAGCAGAACTGATGTCAATGTTTGGAAAAAGTTCAGGTAGAAGTATATTGATGATAAGAGGATTCCAGTGAAATATTGCTCAGAGAGAAAGTGATGTCAATGAGACAAAAGGCTCTAAATAACAGAGCAATAGGGGCACTGACATTCTTTTTAAGTCTGGGAGTTGCTACTGTGTAAAGTAAGAAAAGCCTCTCTACTTCTAAACAGAAGTTCTTTCTTCTACTAATCTCAAAGATCCTTTCTCTACCCAATCTTCTAAAAGATAAATTGCTCTAGGTTACAGTCAGACATGCCCTCTGATCATTCCCATTGCAGTATGTGTGTGTGTGTGTGTGTGTGTGTGTGTTTGAGGGTGGGGTCCACAGGCTACATTTTTATACTTCTTTAACTCAAAAGGGGAAAATATCTTAAAACACCAATGACTTTATTTGAAGCCAAGTATTTGTGTTTTACTTTCTCAGCATTTTTCTGTGACCAATCCCAAGTCATTTCTATCTTTCACAAACTTAAGTAAATGTAATCCTGAGGCTTCTTTCTATACACTATCACAGTTTCCTATTTTATTTCTCTCTCTCATATTCTTTGGCTATTTAAACTCTTTCTCATCCTTTCTAGTTTTTAGCCAAAAATGTCTTTCAAAGTCATACTATTGATGTGATTCTTTACATATTGGGTTAAAGAAATGAGAACTCCCCTCTCTTATCTTAATATGGAATATCAATAACTACTGTTAATATGGTTGTTAAACCAAGTTAATAAAATCTAAGAAAAGATCTCTATGAAATTCTCCCCAAGATTTGCAAGTGTATATACATATGAGGGATTTTCCATTATTGAAAGAGGAATAGTATAGTAGGAAAAAACAAACAAACTTGATTTAGTGTCAGAGCACTTAGGTTCAAACTCTGATTGTGTTCCTCACCAGCATGGTCTAAGTAGAAAGAAGATTCCATTTGGCACAGAGAACATGAGTTTGAATCCAAGCTTCATCACTTACTTTCTTGGGTGACCTTAGGCAATTCAACCTCCCAGAGCCTATTTCTTCATCTGTAAAATGAGGGGGTTGGACTAAATGATTTCTAAGTCCCTTCTACCTTTAAATCTGTGACGCTATAACCATATACATGTATGACTTTGGGAAAGTCTTTAATTGTTAGCAGAAAAAAAATACAAGTTCCTCAGTCTAAAATTCAAGACCCTTCACAATTTGGTAGTAACTTCCCTTGGGAGTTTTATCTTATATATTTGTGTTGTTTGTATGTGTGTATGCATAACGATGTGTAGACATGTAAATGTATATATGTATACACATTCATACACATAGACTATTCACCTTTCACTAGACATCTTTTATTCTCTCTCCTTCGTGACTCTGCAAACTGTTTTTATCTGCTACTCTTCCACTCAAACTCAGAAACCACAGTCTTTGCCAGCTAAAATAATAACAGCAACCCTTCAAGACCCATTTCACACCTTATCTCCTCCAATAATATTGCCATTCATGAAAATACTTCCCTCTTGCATCCTCAGACAGCACCTTATATCTCAGCAAGGTCCAGGAAGATTAAATGATTTCCCTTCCTTTTCTAATTTCAAAGTGAAATTTTTAAGGGCACATTTCTTGGGAAAACTTTCCTCTGCCTTAAGACTTGGCTCTCAGTAAAATTAGAGCTTGCTGGTAAGAGAGGAAGCAGGCATTTAAGTTTTCACTAAAGTACAGGACTGGGGCAATGTAGAGGGAGTTATAAGAAGGTAAATTTGGGGACCCAAATAAAAATTCCTACCAATCAGAACTGATCAATAAAGGAACTTGCTGCTTTGGAAAGCAGCATACTTCATGTTACTACCAGTGTTAAATCAGAGGTTGAATAACCCTTTTAATAAAAGTTTACATTGACATGATTCCTAAATTAGGAAGGTGGATATATTAATACTATTTTCTAAAATAGTATTTTTCAAGAAAGTATCTTTCAAGAAAGATACTATGGATTATATTTAAGTATGAATTATTTGTATATATGCTTATGTAAAAGTAAATTTCATGAGAGCAGAAATTGTGCAATTACACATATTTGTAGAGAGCAAACATTTACTGTCTGTTGAATGAATGAATAGATGAATGAATTTTAAACCTGGCTTTTCAGCTGTATTGTTAGTAGGGAAGATGTAACACTAAACCAAGACAAAACTTTTCAAAGAATATTTAATCATCCAATGAATTAACTTGTGATATAAAGCAACTCAATGAAGAAATGATCAAAATATTAAAAAATTAGGGTTTCATAATGTAACTTCAAAAGTTAAAAGGAATAAATTTAAAGCAATCTTCTTTTTACAATCTGAAAATGCCATGATATTGACTAGTAAACTAATTTAATTGCTGTATTAAGTTAATTTTGGTTTCTTTCTCCATCAGTTCTCCTAAGGAGTTCAATCTTTAAAGACTAACAACAAAAGATCCTGAATGATCTGCTCTCATTTGGAAATTGGCCTTCCATCCCAGTGCCTCAACATCACAATTCCCAAAACTGCAATTGATGTGTCTGCGTTATTTTTAGCCTAAGAGTTCTATAACACTGTATATTCTCCTCAAGGAATAAAGCCCTGAAACTCATATCCCGAAGGTATAATTCTGCTTTACCTATACAGAAAGCACAGAGAGATCTTGCTTAAGTTGAGAAGATATGAGAGGATAAAATCAAGTTATTGTTTATCACTTAATTTATGCTTAGAATCTCAGTTTTCTCGTATGTGAAGTAGAGATAACATTTGTTCTGTTTACCTCAATAAGATAATGCACTTGAATGAAACTTCAAACTATAAACAGTAATAATATATATAAGGGATCATGACTATTTTGTAAATATAAAATCTTATAACTGGAAAGAATTAAAAGGACATCAAAACCTACAAAAACCTGAAGAGGTATCTTTTTACCACAGAGGTTTCAAAACAGGCAGTGGTAGCTGAACCAGATTAAAATTTATCTGGGAAATATTTAACAGAATGAACAAACAAATAAGTAAGGAAATAAACAAAAACAACAATGTTAATATGTAGTTTTCTAAAACAACATGTGACCTGCAGGGATCCTTATCTATGGTTTTCTGAGTTTGATAACACTGTTTTACAACAGTCAATCAACTGTTCCTGATAAATGGTATTTATCTTCTACTTAGAAGAAAATAATAATACCTATCAGGGGTGTTGTAAAGATAAATCAGATAATATAAGTTAAGCAGTTCATAAGCTGTAACATACTAAATGCTAGATATCACTAACTATTATTATTAGATCTCCAGTGATATGCAATCCAATTCTTCAATAGTTCAGGGATCTGTGGTTCTATCACAGTAGGTATTCCATTCACTGATACTGACCTCAATTCTTATAGAAAATGTTTGAGGGTTGCTGTGTATGAAGACTTCATTACTTATAGGCAACCTAATGATGAGTTTCTTTGAAATTAGATAGATTGATCTTTGGACCAAGCACAAAGTCTGTATTGGCAGAATTAGAATAAAAATTTTTATTATTTGATATAAGTGATAGCTTGGCTCCCCTGGAACAAGAGGTTCTTTGAGAATCTAGCATTACAGGGGCTGCTAGGTGGCACAGTGAATAGAGCACCGGCCCTGAAGTCAGGAGAACCTGAGTTCAAATTCGGCCTCAGACACTTAACACAAAAAACTAGCCATGTGACCTTGGGCAAGTCACTGAACCCCAACTGCCCTACCTTCCCCCCTCCAAAAAGCCAAGAGAGACAGACACAGACACAGACACAGATACAAACAGAGAGAGAGAGAGGGAGAGAGAGAGAGGGGGAGAGAGAGAGAGAGAGAGAGAGAGAGAGAGAGAGAGAGAGAGAGAGAGAGAGAGTCTAGCATCATCTTAATAACGTAACAATGCATCAAAACTAAATCTTAGTGGATGGAGAAACTCACTACCCAAGTATTAATATTCCAAGTACTTATAAAGAAAGTATTTAGGGTTAGAAAGTGTTTCTCATTTCTTTGCCCAACACATTACCTATTTATCATTTATCATTTATCATCACAGATTTTAAATTTAAGAAAGTATGTAGATAGTAAAGCTAAAGTGTCTCTGTTCCATTAGTCTGCGAGTTATGATAATTTTTTTTTCCAATTTGCCAATTGTATCTCAGGGGTCATAAGAATTCACAATAATATTAAAAATATACTACCATTTGCACATGTATAAACTATGTCTGATTGCTTACCATCTCAGGAAGGAGAGAGGAGAGGGAGGGACAGAATTTGGAACTCAAAACTTATTAAAAATGCTAAAAAATTTTAAAAATATATGATCATATGGTCAAAGAAGTAAACAATCTTGAATTAAGTGAATCAGCAACAAATATTACTACAATTAAATGCACAGTCATTATCAATTTGAAGATATTAAAATATACATTTAGCACTTTGTGTAATTCATATTACATTCATCCATTTAACATTCATTTAATAAGCATTTATTAATCACTTTCTATCTACCTATCCCTGTGCCAGATGCTGGGGATACAAAGACAAAAGCAAAAACCCTGGTCTACTGGGGCTTACACCCAAAGAAGACAGCACTTTCATGTGCAAATATTTACAAAACAGATACAAAATGAGTAAACTTTATAATAATTTGTATGCATGCCTTATCTCCCTTATTTGATTATAAATTCCTTGAGAATGGACTGTCTTAAATAGTAGGCACTCAAAAACAATTTTTTTAATTAAGTAATATGCGTACAACACTTTTCAAAGTGTTCCAAGTTTGAAGTGGTGAGGTAGTATAGGAAGGGCAATAGCTATAAACAAGAGAAATGAATTAGAATGTTGGCTTACTGATGAATAAGGTCAATGCCTTGTAGTATTTGACATTATCAATCATTTTGTCTTCCTGGATATTCTCCTCTCTGGATTTTTGCAACACTGTTCTCTTTCAGTTCTCTTATCTTGGAAAGTGCCCTATTGATCTTCTTTGCTGGATCATCAACCCCATTCTTTCCACTTAATTCTTCCTATATCCAAAAGCTCTACTCATTTGCCTCTTTACACTGTCTCTCAGTGACCTGATGAGCTCATACATGGGTTCCATTGCTATCTCTTCATAGTAGATAACTCCCAGATTTAAGTATCTAGGTCTCCTGTCTCCTATTATCAACTAGCAAATTATGAATTAGGTGAACTAGATTCCTTTATACATTTCATATTCAATATGTCCAAAATAGAACTTATTATCTGTCCCCTGCCCCCAAACCAACCCTGTTCCAAATTTACCTAATTCTTTTGAAGGAACCATTATACTTCTAGCCACGCAGGTTAGCAGCCTTGGAGGCATCTTTGATTCCTCATTTCTCTTCACGTCCAAATACACAATTAATGGCCATGTCTCATCACTGTTATTGGTACAATCCCTTGCATCTCTTATACAACCAAAACCCTACTTCAGGCCCTCATCGTCTCCCACCTGAGCAGCACTAAATGTGTTTCTGACCTCAAACTGATTCTCTTTCCAGTCTATCCTCCACACAACTGACAGAGTGATATTTCATAAAACAGTTTTAACTCTTATCACTCTTGTTCATTCATTTCAGTGGGCTTCCTGTGATCTTTAGAATCAATAAAAATTTCTTTCTGGCATCTGAAACTCTTTACAAACTAGTCCCAACCTATCCTCCTAACTTCATTTATATTTTACTCTCTTTCCCACACTATGTGGCTCAAATTGGCCTATTTTCTGCATTGTGTAAAAATATATTGACAGTTAAATGGAAGACACAATGGAGTAAGGAAAGATTTGAGGTAGGGAGACCAACCAACCAGGAGATTATGGCAATAGCTGAAGTTAAGAGGTAATGAGGAACTGTATCTGGTTGGTGGGACATATATAATGAGGTGAAGGTAAAGATCAAGAGACTTGGAAATAAATTCGATATTTAGGGTGAGTTTAAGTGAGTATTTGAGAATTATAATGCCAATGGATGGGAAGATAGTGGTGCTTTGAAAGAGAAGTCTGAAATTATAACATAAATGAACCCTTTGGCATTTTGATTCTAATAGTAATACTTATATGGAAATGGTGATAGATGCTAATATTCCCATTTGTCTTCATTTTCTTTTTAATTCTCCCTTAAACTACCCACATCCCTGTAATTTCTGGATTAACTCAAAATAAGTGCAAATTTGAAAATAATTTCTGACCCTCACTCTGGGAGTGGATTAGAACTGAAGAGTTATATTAACCTACCAATGATTTTTGGATTTCATACAGCTCCCCCATGTTATCCCTTCAAAGACTACTTTAAGTAAATTATATCCATGGTTTCAATAGTCTTACAATGTGTCTCATAGTTATTATGGGGCAGCTGGTAGCACAGTGGATAGAGTGCGGGGCCTGGGAGTCAGAAAGACTCAACTTCCCATGTTCAAATCTGGCCTCAGACACTATGTCCAAGTTGCAAGTCCCTTAAACCTCTTTCCTCAGTTTTTTTCATCTGTAAAATGAGCTAGAGAAGTATATGACAAGCCACTTCAATATTTTTGTCAAGAAAACCCCAAATGGGGTCACAAAGAGTCAAACACAACTGAAAAGTGACTGAACAACAACATAATTATTATCCTATTTTCTGATTTAACTATTATTATTTTTTAAAAAGACCACAGTTGTCCATACTGACTATCTATGTCACCTTGTGAAATTCATTTAATTATGTTCCATAAGACTAAAGGTTATAAAAAAATTGGAATAATAAGATCTATAAAACTACTACAAATGGTTATTGTTAGGATTAAATAAGGTAATAGATATACATTGTAAATATACTCTATAAAAGTGAACTATTATTATTATACTATAATAATTATGAAAGACTGTGTTAAATTTAGAAAATCACTTGCTTCCCTTCTTCCTACACTTATCATTCTTTTCCTTCTTTTAATCGATAAATTATTCTATATATTCCCATACTTTCAAAAGTCTTTCCTTGCTGCTAAAAGAAAAAAAATATATATTACCAGCAGATATCTCTTATGGGGAGTTTCTTCCTTTGTCTCCTCTAGATGAATTCTATTCATAGTACACTTGGCTTTCTTTTCCCATTTCATTCCCCAAATGTATAACCTATATTTTCTGACACTGAATTTAATTTGTCAATTATCTGCTTGTTTTCTTATCTTGGCATCACATACAGATTTGGTTGGATGCCATTCAAATCATTTCACTTTCCAAATCAGTGAAACAGGATAGGCGTCTAAAGTGAGCCCTAGAGGACTATCAAATTTGTTATTCTCTCTACAAGAAGATTTGTTGCCATTTACTAAAACTCTGCCAGCCAATTCATAATCCAGGTCATTAACCTAACACTGCTTTTTGGATTTCACACAGCAATTCCCTATGTGATCCCTTCAAAGACTACTTTAAGAAAATTACATCCATGGGTTTCTTAGCCTTACAGTGTCCCTCATATTTATTATCCTATTTTCTGATTTGACTGTTACTGATTTCATGTCAGATAATCCACAATTTCTTTTCTCATTTTTTTTCAACTTAATAAACATAGGAATATTTGTTCTTTTTCTTTGAAAGTTTATTGTTTCTACTAAGTGTTCTAACTGGGTATATCCTTTGTTGGTTTCTCTGATTATACTTATCTATATACTTGAAGAAGAAAGAAAGGTCTAAAAACTTTAGAGGCTTCTAGGATTCCAATAAAAACTGAACATATTTCTAGTATCAATAAACATGTGAAGAGTCTATTTCAGACTGAATGATGAGATTAATTTCCCTACTACATTGTGGGTTCTTTGACTGTAAATAATATTGCCTTACCTAAGAGCCTAGCAGAGTACTTGGTCACTACAATACTAATTTTCACTATATATTATCATTATTATATGTGTATGTGAGACACAAACACAACACACAAAACATGTTGTCAGGATCAAGTCAGATCATCAATATGTTTTGTAAGAGTATTATTACTACTGATACTACTAATAATAGGTCAAACTATAGACAAAACAGGATGATTTGCAGTGACATTGAGCATTATATAGTAGATTAAGTGACAGCATCAGAGTCAAATACTTGGGTTTAAGTTATGCTACTAAGGCATACTAGTTGTGTGACCATAGGTAAAGCCACAAGGTTATAGATGAATTGCTGATCCACATCAGAGGATGGAATTGCCATAAAAGGATTATACACACTGGCCTTCTCACACTACTCCCTTTCATACATTCTATATTCCAAACATAGTGATCTATTTCCTGTTCCTAGAATAAGGCATTCCCATTTCCCTCTCCATTGGCTGTATCCTATGCTTGAAATGTTTACCCTCCTCAACTCTGCCTCTCAATACTTCTGACACCTTTGAGCCTCAGTGTAAATGTGACCTTCTCTGCTGGAAAATCAGGAGGCCTTTTTGGATTGCCCCAGATGCTAGTGGTCATTCTCCCTACAGTTACCATTTATCTATTCTGTATATACTTTGTATTTATCTATTTGTGTACATACTATTTTCACCCTTAAAATATTTGTTCCTTAAGGACAGGAATTGTTTTTATTTTTATTTGTATCCTCAGAGTTTAGCATAGCACCTCATCCAGAGTAAATGTTTAACAAATGCTTGTTGGATTAATTGGTAAAAGGAGGAAGTAAGATTTCAGTTAGGCTCTAAAGGATAGAAAGAAATTCAAAATGTGTGTGTGTGGGGGGTGGGGGGGTGGGAAGAAGGGAACAGTAAACATTTCAAATGTAGAGAACACCCTGAAGAAAAGAACAGAAGAAAGAGAATGTAAGAGTATAATATTGGGAGGAATGAGAATAGTTAATTATGGCTGAAGAACAGAGTGCCTACAAGAGAGCATTAAGAAGGTAAGGCCAGAAAGCAAGGTTTCAACAGACTTGGGGGAAGGATGGAGGAGGGCTTTATACTCCAAGTAAAGAACCCTGAACTTTACTTTGTAGGCAACAGAAACCACTCAAGATTTTTTAAGGAGTGATGTGGCAAAGTCTTTGCATATGGAAGATTAATGCTGAAGCAGATGAACTGAATTGAGCAGAAAGACCTAGAGAAATATAAGTTTATTTCAACAGTCCAGGTGGGAGATAATGATGGCATGTACTAAAGTATTGGTAAAATGGGAACTGAGAAGAGGGTACAGACGGTAAAGACAACAAACAGAAATGGATCCCTGAAGCCTCATATTGACTTAGAAACTAAAAATTAACATTATCTATTACTATTGATTTTGTTAAACATTTCTCAATTACATTTCAATCTGATTGCTACCTCTACTCTATTCCAAAGTTAGGACAATACTGGAGTCTGTTTTGCCTAAGAGTGAATAATAGTTTTTATGTTTTTTTAAATAGGGTCAAAGGGTCAAATCTAGTTCTCTGCCTGTTTTTGTATTGCCCATGGTGGAGCTAATAAGATAAAATAATTTTTAAATAAAAATAATTCTTAGCTGGTACTGTCTTCCCTGAAGCTAAGAATGACTATTCTTACCTCACATGCCCATATCAAAACTAATTGTGAACCAAATGTCATAGTTTGCTGATTCTTGCTCTAATCTTTCACATACCACCTGTACATCTCATATACTTCTGCTAAATTCACCAACTTAATGTAAAGATCTGTCCTATTCACTCTCCTGTTCAAAATCCTTAAATGGGTCCCTATTACCTAGTAAAGAGACTTAAGACTATTTGTGAACCAAGGTTTTTTAACGTTCTGGATCCAACTTACCTTTTTAGCCTTATCTTCCCTTTGTACCATATTTATACTGCAGCTACATGAGTCTATTCACCATTCACCAAATATAGTACATACTTTCCCACCTCAATGTCTTTAATTATGCCATTCTCTATGATTAGAATGTTAATTTGTTGTTTATTCATTCAGTCATATCTGACTCTTTGTGACCCCATGAACCATAGCATTCCAGGTCCCTCTTTCCTCCACTGTCATTGCTTAACTTATAACTCTAAAATTCTACCCATTTTTCTAGCATCATCTCAAATCACTCTCCCTAAATGAATCTTCCCTTTTCCCAATTTTATACACCCAAGCTCCATGTGATCTATCACTCCCCTGAACTCCATTACACTTCTTTTATGCACTTATTACATAGGTAATTTTACATTTTAATTATTTCTGTACCTATCTTCACTTCCCTATTAAATAGTAAACCTCCTTAAAGGAATGGACTACATCTTTTAACTTTTTCATCTATGTATCTGTTTCATTGTCTAGTATGTTTCTTTGAATACAGTGGGTGATTAATATAAATTTCTTGAAGGATGCACATTACACTTTTATCGGGGAAGGGCCAGTGAATACTTTGCAGCTCAAAACCTATAATGATGACACAAAAGTTCAGTCTTCTCAAGAAAATGAATGATTATTATTGTCATTTAATTGACTATATTATTTTATATCTGGTCTAATTTCCTTTGGTCCTAACTTAGTTTCTTTTAGGAATTCAACTTGGAATCCTGTGGTTATTTCAATGGTCACAATTGATAACTTTGTGGCTATATGAACACAGGAGCTAAAGGCCTAAGACATTACTTCCGGCGTAAAATAAATTGAGTAACTTATACCCCCCCAAAGCATATTCGTTCCTCATTTGAGGCTTTCACCTAAAGGATACTTTATACTAATTTAAAAGAGAATTTCATTCCAACTAGGACTGCTATAATTACTCTGAATTCTAATTGCTTAAGAATTTAATAGAAAATAATTTCTCGTGTTCAAATTGTGCACATTTTTATCTCACATAGCTCAAATAATCACATATTACCTCAAATGAGACAAAATATGGAAAATACTCTGCAAATAACAAAGTTCTATAAGATCTGAGCTATTATTATTATTATTTTATTTTCCCCCTACAAAAACACATGCTCTAAATGGTATAGTCCCTAAGCCTTTGGAGAATTAGTGCAGTAGGGCTGACCCAGCTTACTGTTTCTATATAAAAGGCAAAGCTATTTAAGTACTTTAATTCTGCAAAGTATTACTTAACCTTTGGTTTGACTTTTAATATACTTCAAGGACTTAAGCACTCATGACTAAGAAATGAGTAAAGTTAGCATTGAGGTAGTGTTCCACAACAGCTAACATAAACAAAATTAAACTTTAACATGGTAAAGTAAATATCAATTGTCTCTTTCAGGATTCACCATCATATGGATGAAACACAGAGCTTCTCACATCTTCTGTTCAAATTGGGATGATTCCCACTTAATTTATTTTAATGACATAATTAGGTAAATATCAATTTGCATATCAGGAAGCATTCTCATTCTATCATACAACAGACAAATTCTGCTTTTTACTGGAAGAACATGCTTATAGAAAAACTTAAACCAGATAAATAATAACCTAAGATAGAACTGATTATATATAGAGGGTCTTAATGTATTCAAGTAGCTGTTATATTTGAAGGACTCAGCCCATTGATTCCAGGAGTTAAAATGTAAAATAAATTACTGTAAAATTAGTGAATTCTTATCACTTCAATATATTTAAGAGCCTTCAACTATATTACAAATTCACACTGAATTGTAATTCAAATCAAAGCAAAACTTCAAAATTATCAGAAATTGTAATATGAACAAATGCCTTTCTTACTACATTGATCTGATTCTTCTAGGAAAAGAGTAGATATGAAATACTTACTCTAATACTTCATAGTTAGATTTCTTCTCTAGGGCATTGCCTCTCATCTCCCAGTATGATCTCCTAAAATCACAAAAAATAGATTTACAAAGAATTGTTAGTAGAGAAAACAGTCAAAGCACATTATAATGAAGTACTTCTTGGATTCTAACATTTTTGTGAGTTCTGAATAAAGTTGTGAATTAAAATTTTGCTTAATTACTGTGCTTTTTCACTATGAATAAACTTGAAGGCCAATATTATAAAAACAATTTATTAAGAGTAACAAACATAATATCAACTGAGAAACAAATTTGGTTATAATTACTTCAAAAATGAGTCAATTCCTCCCAAAGGGTAGGGACAGAAGTGCAGCAGACTAGCTACTGCAACACTGCTGCATAGGTACTAATTTACTCTGTATAGGCCATGCAAAATCCTGAGGTCTGTTATGGGTTATCACAGGTTCACCCACTTGGAAAAGGGCTATAGTGTATCTAATTAAATAGATGGTCAACACAGATGACAAAGGTTCTCTTATAAGGCCCCCTTTAAAAAAGGGAGTAGGTGTACCTTGCAATATATTCTTCATTATTATATTACATTATGACAAGTTAGACATAGAGTTTCTATGTCACTTTGGCAGTTATTGTTTAGACATTGTGACATAGAGCTTGCAAGTTTTACTGGCAACCAGGTCTTTCAAAAGTAAAACTTGCCCTTAAACTCATTTAGAGTTATCCACTAGAAGATTACTATTTTAAAAAAAACTCTGTGAACAGGGTATTTACAAAGGAATATTATGGCTTACTCAGTCTGCTCTTTGTTTAGAAAAGAAAGCACAGGGACAGCGAGGTGGTGCAGTGAATACAGCACTGGCCCTGGAGTCAGGAGGACCTGAGTTCAAATCTTGAATCAGACACTTAATACACTTACTAGCCATGTGAATTTGGGCAAGTCACTTAATCCCAATTGCCCTTCAAAAAACAAAAGAAAAAATAGCACAAAAAATTATCATGATGCAAAAAGTCATGTGAAATATTTCAGCTATAAATTATAATCAAATTGTTCTTCCTTGAAAATTGTCCACCATAATATAAATAACATGTATTTTTAAAAAATGTTGAATTTTATTCCAGGCCCACGTAAAAGGTAAAACACTGGAAATAATGGACTAGAAGGAATGTTGAATGGTATGTCAATCCACCCTCCTTTATGTGTCACCTTGTTTGACTTTTTCATTCAAGGTACAGATAGCTGAAAGAAATACCTTGAAATTTCATTTTGGGGGAAAAAATAATTTATGGGCATATAAATATCCCTAAACTATGGCAATGCTATTTAATTTGGATGAGACTGGAAGTCAGCCATTCAGTTAGTGAGCATTAAGTGCTTAATACATGCACTGTGCAAAGCTCTGTGTATACAATGACAAAACCACAATATTTTCTGACCTCAATAAGCTTTCACTGTAATGGGGGAGACAACATGTAAACACCTCAGTATATATTAGATACTACAAAGTAGAAGGAAGATAATTTGAAAGTAGAAGGCATTAGCAACTACAGTTACCCAAAAGTCCTCTTGCATTGTGTGGAATTTGAACTGAGTTTTCAAGAAAGCCAAAAAAAAAAAAGGTGAAGATGGGCAGCAGGAGAGGAGGGGCACAGAGCATTTTAGGCATGGGAGAACAGCCAGTGCAAAGGAATGGAATCTGTAGATAGAGTTAGAAGAGTCCTGCTTAAGGAATTTCAAGTAGGGGGAGGCAGAGAGGTAATAAGAACCTATTTACTTGCCAGGAACTGTGCACTAAGTGCTTTATAAACATTATCTCATTTGAACTTCACAACAATCCTGGGAGGTAGGTGCTGTTATCATCTCTGTTTTATAGTTGAGAAAACTAAAGTGAAGAGAGGCTGAATGATTTGCCCAAGGTCCCAGAGCTAGTAAGTATCTGAGACTAGATTTGAATTCAGGTACTCCTGACTCCAAGCCCAGCACTCTAGTCACTGTGCTACCTTCCTGCCTCAAAAGTAGGCCTTTTATGAGCTGTCTTCCCCCATTAGAATATAAACACTTAATACTCATTGCCTCAGTGTGGACTGATGTATCATAGAGTATGTGGGAAAGTGCAAGATGTAAGACTAGAAATATAAGAAGGGAGCAGGCTATAAAGGGCTTTAAATGCTAAACAGGGAACTTTACGCTAAATCTGGAGGTAATAGGGAGTCAGTCACTGGAGCTCAGTGAATAAGGAAATGTGACGTACTGAGAACTGAACTTTAGAAAAATTGGTTTGGCAGTTGAGTGGAAGATAGATAAATGAGGCAGGGAGAATAATCAAAGGCTATTGTAGCAGTCTAGGGAAAAGCCCTGAAACTAGGAATTAGAAAGGGATTGTATGTAAGGGATAGGGTAGGAGAAATGACAAGATTTGGCAATGGATTTGATGTGTTAGGCTGATGAGAATGAGGATTTGAAGGTGACATCAAGATTGCAAGATTGGGTAACTAGTAGCAAGGTGGTGCCCTTGAGAGTGATAGGGAAGTTTGGAAGAAGGGAATGGGGGAAGGGAGGTGGCAGATGATGAATTCTGTTTTAGGCATGTTGAGTTTAGGTTGCCTATGGAACATCCAGTTCAAGCTGTCCAAGAGGCAATTAGAGATACATGACTAACTCATTTTAGGAGAAAAGAATATGGCTGGATACATCTGTAAATCATAAAGATAACTGAAAGCATGGAAGCCGGTAAGATCAACAACTGAGATATTACAGAGAAAAAAAAAAGAAAGGAGTCTAGAACAGATCCACTGGGGAGACCTATAGTTAGTGGGCACAACACAGATGAAGATCCAGCAGAAGAGACTGAAAAGGAACAGTCATACAGACAGGAGAAGTAGTAGGAGAGAACAGTGTCACAAAAAATTAGAGAAGAGAGTATCTGGGAGAAGGTTGGAGTGTTAAGTGAAAGTTTGAATGAGAAGTTCCATATTTAGGTTAAAATAAAATTACAGAATGTATGCAATAAAGCTGTGAATTTGCAGACAGTAATTCTTATGAACAAAACACATGCTTTTGTGACTATGGGGTTGATTCATAGAGTGATTTGACTATTAGGAGAAAAAAAGCCCTTTTATGTTAAAGGTTTCATTAAGAAGGATTAAGTATGAGACAGTGAAGAGAACAGTGTATAGAACCTTGGACTTGGAACCAGAAGACCTGAGTTCACATACAGTCTTAGACATCTGCTAGCTGTGTAACCCTGGATAAGTCCCTTAATTGCTATGTGCCTCATCTGTAAAATGGGCACAATACAGCAAAGTTCTGATCAATATAAAGAACGAATCTGAAGAAGTGGATGCACATATTTAAATTCATACTATTCACAGTTAAAATTATATAAAATATGGTAACTGGTTCTAGTCTACCTGAAACGTGCAGTGAAAATTTGAACAATGTGACCACCTCACAAGATTCTGGGACCTACCTTAAAAGTACCTAACTCCTTGGGCTGTAGATAATATTTATAAAGTGCTTTTCAAACCTTAAAGCTACTATCATTACTTCTACTTGTATCACTGCCACTATCACAACAAAACAGGTGATAGTCCCAGTGAACTGTGAGTCAGACCACACCAGGAGCATTATGTGCAATTCTTGACACATTTAAACAAGACAAAGAATGACTGGGAGAGTGAATGGAAATGAAAATATCAAATGGAAAAATGGGCACTGGAAATGAGGATAATAACCAGAACAGAAGCAAGGAAAAGGGAAAGTGACAATTATCTTCAACTGGACTCCTGCCATGTAGAAGAGGAGATAGCAAACTTATTTCATGCAGGTCCAAAAGGCAAAATTAAGACAACTAATTTGAATCAGAGTATTTCAGCATCAGAAATTGATCACCACCTAGTCCAACTCAATACCCAGGAGAAAAATACCCTCACCAATAACCTGACCAGTATTCATTCCACCCTTATGCCCACCAAAGCAGCCCATTCCACTTTTGGAAAGCTCTAATGGTCTGTGAAGTTGCTTTTTTTTTTTTTTTGCCTTTTTTGGAGGGCAATTGGGGTTAAGTAACTTGCCCAAGGTTCCATGGCTAGTTTGTGTGTGTGTGTGTGTGTGTGTGTGTGTGTATGTGTGTGTGTTAAATGTCTGAGGCTGGAACTGAACTCAGATCCTCCTGACTTTGGGGCCAACGCTTTACTCACTGTGCCACCTAGCCACCCCCTGTGTAGTTCTTTCTTACATCAAACATAAATTTGTCTGTCTATTGGCAACTTCCACCCATTACTCCTAGTTCTGCGGGGCCCAAGTAAAACCAGTTTAATCCTTCTTCTATATATGCCTTTGAAATACATACAGTCAGTTATCATTTTCCCCTAAACTCTCTATTCTCTAGCCTAATCATTTTCCTTTAATTGATCTCCATTCAGTGTCATAGGATCAAAGATCTACAGGACTGGGAAGAACCTCAGAGTCCATCGCTTAAGGGCATAGGTGGCATTTGGCCCAAGTGTTTTTCCCACTGTACCCGGCTTCCTCCAAATGACATGTTTTCTATCTTTGCTGTCCTTTTAATAACACTCTACAATACATTAATAACCCTTCTAGAATGTAGGATTCAATTCAATTCTATAAGCATTTATTTAGCACTAACAATGTACTAGTCAATATACTGGCCTTTAGGGATAGAAAGGGGCAGCTAGGTAGCACAATAGAAAAAGTGCCAGGCCTGGAATCAGGAAGACTCATCTTCCTGAGTTTAAATCTGGCCGAAGATACTTATTAGCTGTGAGATCCTAGGCAAATCATTTAATCCTGCTTGCTTCAGTTTCCTCATTGGCAAAATGAGCTGGAGAATCTCTGCCAAGAAAATGCTAAATGGGGGTCACAAAGAGTTGAACACAAGTGAAAATAATTGAACAAAGGTTACAAATACAAAACAACAACAACAAAACAACTTTGCCCTCAAGCAAATTACAAACTTTTGAAGGAAAACAATATGCATGCAGGTAAAATACAAAATCCATGAAAATGTAAAACAAAATAAATTGAGGTAGGCCAGAAGAACACTTAACAACTCAGGGGATCAGGATAGGCTTCTCAGGGTTAGGGAGGTGGCACTTGAGGTGCACCTTGAACCAGGCAGTGATTATAATAAGTAGAGGTAAATAGGGAGAACAGGACTTTGGCAAGGTAGGAATATAAGACATGAAATGTGTATGAAGACAAGTAAGCAGGCTAGAATGTATACCTTCCGAGTCGGAAGTTAGTCTAGAACAGTTGAAGCCAGATTACAATGGGCTTTAAATACAAAATAGAAGAGTCCATATTTTATTTAGATTTGTATTCGTAAGGAGTGAGATGTCCTTATCAAAAATAGGAAAGATTAGGAAGAAGTGTGTTTGGTAGAGAAGCTGAATTCCATTTTGCACCTAACGAGTTTCAGAAGACTACAAGACAAGAAGGTGGATATTTCCAGAAGACAGTCTGGTGATGTAAGAATAGAGCTCTAGAGAGGGATGAGGGCTATATTTCAAAGGAACTTCCATAGAGAATTGAATAAAATATGCCAACATGTGGTCTTAACAGAAGAAAACCACGGGAATATAGCTGTCTTTTTCCTGGTCATTATGTCTCAATGTAACAAGGCTACATTAGAATTCCTGGTTGCCATTACACATCATTAAATGAGGCTGAATTTGAAATATCTCAAACTCTTAATTTTTTAAGTAAACTGAATTCATTTTGAAATTATGAAGTTTATTTTTTAATCCAAATATTAGGCTTTATATTTATATATTGTTCATTTACATATTATTCAATTTGGTCGAATATTTTAATAAATCAAGATTTGTTTTTTAATCCCTCCCAGATTGGTGTAAAAATTTTATAAACATGCTGCTTAGGGATTTATTTAAGTCTTTGATAAATATATTGAACAGCATAGATTCCTGAGGAACTCCACTGGAGAACTCTTTTCAAGCTGACTTGGAATGATCAGCAAGTACTCTTTTAGTTTGGCCATTCAACTAATCGATCAATAAACATTTATTAAGTGCCTACTATGTGCCAAGTAATGTGCAGAGCACTGGGGATACAAAAAAGAGGTAAAAGACAGTCCAGTTTCAAATCCGTCTAACTGTACTACTGTCTGGTCTATACCTTTATCTTAAAAAAAAAAAAAGCACAGGAGATTGTCAACTCTTTTGCTAAAAGTGAAACTGCAACTACCAGTTCAAAAGCACTGTTAAAAATGGAAGTAAAGTTAATCTAGTATGGCCTTGAGATGAAGTCTGTCTAATTATAAACATGTTTCCTTTTGTTAAATAATATGTTCTAGAATTTTGCCAGAAATCAAGGTCAAACTTACTACCTTCTACTTTCCAAACTCCATTCTCCTGTCTTTTTTGAAAATCTGGACATCATTTCCTTGCTTTCAATTCAGTGGCACTTCTGTACTTCATAATCTTCAAATAATGATAACAAATACTAAGCAATCAGTTTGTTCAATATCAGAGAATTTAGTTCATCTGTGCCACATGACCTTAACTTATCGAGGGCAACTCCAGCGCTCTCTTATTATCTCTTTCCTTACCATGGATATCAGTCCCCTATTTATTGTCCGTGAGTTATGTACTTTCCATTCCAAGGATCATTCCCCTTAGCAGAGAAAATAAGCAGAAGAATGGGGCGGCTAGGTGGTGCAGTGAGTAGAGCGTCGGCCCCAGAGTCAGGAGTACCTGAGTTCGGTTCTGGCCTCAGACACTCAACACCCCCACAAAAATACTAGCCGTGTAACCTTGGGCAAGTTACTTAACCCCAAAAAGAAAAAAAAAGCAGAAGAAACACCTAGTGTCTTTGCCTTCTCTTTGTTATCAGTTACAATCTCATTTATCCCAAGCAGAAATCTTATCGTCTTTGAGTCTTCTTTTCACAAAGACAGTTAAAAGAAACAGAAAACCATGTTCAGTTTCAGCTTTTCTTGTCAGCCTCACAGAATAAAACAAAAGTTTCCATATTCGTGTTACAGAATAAAAGAATAAAATCATCTGCCTTCTAAGCTTTAGCATGTCCCTCACTCTTTTTATGGGACTGTATCAAGCTCCTGAATTTGTTCCCTGAGACTTGCACTTGTACATATCACTTTTTAAAACTAAGGTGGTTAGTAAATTTCCCAGGCATTCATGTTGGTACCTTTAGATAATTCCACTTTTTTCTTTTTATAAGAACTATTTCACTTTTTATCATCTGAGTTTCATGCTTGAGAGCTTTCCATTTCCCCTAGGATGAATTCCTCTGAAGAATTTTAGTATATACAATCTGACTTATTTTTCCTATTTCCACTCTGAAATCTGCTTTCCCAAAACCTAGAGTGCCAGGTTGTAAGCTTCTCTCTGTCTCTGTCTCCCTTTATTACCTTTATCACAAACTCCAAGATGGAGCTGTCATTTCTTTACAAGGTTCCCATTATCTGATCTCAACCAGTTTCTCCTAACTTGGTGAGAATCAGATCTGGAAGAACAGTTTTCTTGGTCAGTTCTCCCACTTTTTAAAGAATAAAATCACCATAAAGCTATGTCAAGATGTTATTAGTTGCTCTGCTTTTGGCAGAGAGAGCTACAGCAGTTGTCACCATCACTGTATCATGCTTCTATGGCTAGATGGTTGATGTTTCAAAAATTCATCTATGTGCTCCTTCTAGCCAGAGGGTCTTGAGTATTTTCCAATGACAATATAACTTTTTGACATTCCACTGATCTTCACCAAATAATCTCCATCAGGAGCTAAACAGACCACAAGCTGTTTCCATTCCTGCCACCACAATCATTATTCAGGGAAAAACTCAAACGGAGAAGGATTGTGCCCTCCCTGTCACCACCAACTGCATCTACTAATACCAACAAGCAGGTAAGCCCCAAAAATATGAGGCTCATCCCACACCACCTACTCTACCTCTAGCCCACTGCTGAAGTCATTATCCAGGGAGTTAACCTTTATTGAGATGTGACTTGGTAACTCAGCAACTATAGCTAGTGAACATCCAGGAAAGAAAGTACTCAATGCCAACATCTTCGGCATTGTTTAAATGTCTGAACATTAAAAACAGATATGGTTGTATTAATGAAAATAACACTAAAGAAGATGTGTAGCCTTTGCGGCCTACAAACCAATGGGCCTTTCCAGCTGGCTTGCAGCTGGAACCTCCTAAATACACTGTTTCTCAACCTTTTAAAATTTGAGCTCCCTGTTTGCTGAGACCTTAATTTACTATTTATTTTACCAGTACATGGCACAATGTTTTGCAAAAGATAAGTACTTAAAAAGTGTTCATCCATTTATTTGTAAACTGTGGAAATACTTTCTGGGTTCTGAATAGCATTTGTGCCCACATGAATTACCATAAGTGGACAGTTGTCATTGACTTCGATAAATTCTACAGATACCTGACCTGGCAAAATAGTAGATCTCTTTATGGTTATCATATTGACAAAAGTCTATCCCAGCACCTAGCACTGACTCCCTACTACATACAGGAAAATCCTTGAACATTTACTACCTATGTGACACTGGGAAAGTCACTTCATTTGTGTGTGCATTAGCTTCCCCATCTACAGACTGAGGGGTTTAGATTCCATAACACCTAAGGTTCTATCCATTTCGAAATCTATAATCTTGACACAAGCCAGCTTTCCTCTATCTCTTAAAATCTTTTCTTCTTAAGGTAAACAATGAAGCACTTCAAAGGAATACTTCATTGCTTTTAATAACCTAAGATGTGTGGGAAGCATTCTATGAATTCTTAACCTTTTTTCTTCTCAGAGAGAAACCAGCTTGCATTTGTACACCAAAAGCAGTCATTTGGCAGTGATAGTAGTTCAAATATCTAACGTTACAGAAAAAATCTCCAAACACTCCACAGAAGTGAGATCATCATTCCAGGCAGTTCATGAAGAAATAATGGAGGAAAACTACATGAAATAAAATGTGGGCTCAAAATTTAAAAACAACAATAATAGCAACTTAAAAGAAAAGTTTTCTCCAAATGGAATGGAATGTTTTTGAAGGTTTAGTTTTGTACTACTGAAAGTGGTCGAGCAAATGAGATGACCATGTATTAGTGTTGTAGAAAGGGGTTCTTGTACAAGGTAAAAAGTTTAATTGCCAAGAGGCAACTAGGTAGAGCAATGGAAAGAACCCTGGAACTGGAGTCAGGAAGATATGAATTCAAATTCATCCTCGGACACTTATTAGCTCTGTGACTCAGAGTAAGTCACTTAAATTCTACTTAGGTTTCCCCATCTATAAAATGGGGATTCTAATATTAGCACAAAACTCACAAGGTTGTTATGATGATAAATTTATTAGCTAACACTTATAATAGTGTCTAGTATATAGTAGGCACTCAGTAAATGCTTGTTGACTTGGCACTTAAAAAGCTGAAATAATGTCTTCAAATGTTATACTTAAGTACATATGGGATATCTATTTAGTGGGGTTATGGGAAATAGATTATTTTTAACAATAAGCTTTCAAAAATATCATCATAGTTTCCCCTATTTCTCCCTCTATCATCTCAAATGGGTTCTTCCATGTAACAGATAATAGTTGTTTTTTTTTAAAGAAGAAAAAAGTCAATATGATTGATCAATATATTGAAAATGTCCAAAGATGTGCAATGTGCAACAAGTGTGGACCTCCCATCACCTCTGAGTAGTGGATTTAAAGTGTTCTCTCTCATATCTCTTTCAAGCCATGTTTGTTCTTTATAATTCTGCAACACTCCCTTTTGTTTTGTGTGTGTAGTTTTTCCTTCCATCTATACTGTTGTAGTCATTATGTATTACATTTTCCTGGCTATGCTTATTTCATTCTGCATCAGCTCGTATAGATCTTCCCATAATTTTCTATATTCATCATTTCAGCACAGTAATATTACATTGAAATTTGCTTGGACAATCCTTTATTTCTGTTGTGTTCTGTTTTGTTAGCATATAACTGTGCATAAGTTCTGATTATTCTTTTTATTTATTCTCATTTTGTTTTTATTTCACCTTACTCATTTGCTATTTTTAAAATTTTATTTCCTGCTCTCTACTTTTTGACCAGATTGGCTAAAAATGATCAGTTTCAATAGTCTTTTCAAAGAACCAGCTTTTAGTTCTATCATTTGTATATTTTTTGTGGGGGTAGGGCTCTGCTTATCTATTTGTCCTTTAATTCTTAATATCTCCTCGTTAGTACTTATTTTCGATTTGGTTATTTGTTTTTAAAAGCTCATATTTAGCTCACTATTCATATTTTTTCTATTTTGTTAATATAGCTTTGTAAGGATAAGATTTCCCCCCTAAATCTATTCATTGTACCAGTAATCCTCATTCAGTGGTTTATGAACCTCCTGGAAGGTGAGACCATAGGCCAAGGAGTTCATGCAAAAAATTCTTTATTAACACTAATTATATCTAATTATATCTAATTATATCACACATATTTGCCCTCTGTAATAAGTATATGCATGTTTGAATAACATTTTATATTCTATTTTATTTTTTTGCCTTTTGGAGGGCAATTGGGTTTAAGTAACTTGCCCGTGGTTACATGGCTAGTTTTTTTTTGTGTATCTGAGGCTGGAACCAAACTCAGGTCCTCCTGACTCCAGGGCCAGTGCTTTATTCACTGCGCCACCTAGCCGCCCCAACATTTTATATTTTATAAATGTAAGAGTGCAAATTTATATTTTGAGTAAATTCATTTTGTTCAAATTTTAGAGCAAATTTAGATGGAGGGCAAAAGTTATAAACATAGTTATTGTAAACACTTCTAAAAAAGCTAGAGAGCAGGAAATTTTAAAAATGGTGACATCTGTGATGTCTTTTACTTTCTAATATTTAATATAACTGAACTGTTTAATTTTACATACTGTCTTTAAAAACACATTAAAAGACAAGTAATTGGTTTTCTAAAATTAGCAATTTTACCATCATAGGAATTCCTAGCTATATTTGGTAGTCCTGTATGACTTCTCTTTCTTTGTCTCAGTTGCACCATCTTTACCACAGTCACATCTACTAACCATGACTGTCCCTTAAGGGTTTGCCCTGGGCCCTCTTCTCTTCTCTACCTATATTATTTTGCTTAGTGATCTAATCAGCTCTCTTGGGCTCAATAGTCATCTCTTTGCAGATGATTTCCAGATCTGTATATCCATCTCAAACTTCTCTCCCGAACTCTAGTCTTCCATCACTAACTTCCTCTTGGATATCTCAAATTAGATGCCCATAGAGATCCCAAATTCAACATGTACAAACAGAATTCATTATTTTAGCTCCATCTGGGTAGCTATCCTGCTTGTGGTCCAATGAACTGCTCAGAGCCTGAGTGAAAATAAACAATCCCCCAAATCATATTTCAATACTTCTATGTAGAAGCAGTTCTCAAGGCAATTTAAAATTCATTTAGAAAGATGAAAACAAATAAAAGATTAAAAACAGTCATCAAAGTGGTTGCCTGGGTCTCAAGAGCTCTTTACCAGTTCTGAAGATTGCTTTTATAATCTTCTGGAACAAAGGGAGCCCCGATGGGTCCCAAATCAATCCACCTGTGAGGAAAGCTAACCTAACAACTTTTCTAGGTGTTGTGTGAGTGTTAATGCACGCCCTCAGTTCCACCAGTATCCTAGCACATGTCCCCTAAACCCCCCCTTTCCAAACTTCCCTCTTACTACGCATACATCATACCATCATCCTCCTAGTCATCCAAGTTAAGGTAAAAAAAAATTAAGTTTTATACAAAAGGGGAGAGAGGAGAAAGAAGGCAACATCTGTGTCATCCTAAACTCCTCATTCATAGTCACCCCATATATTCGATCTACTGTCCCAAGTGTTATAGTGTCTACCTTCACATCTCTTGAATTCACCTGCTTCTCTACTCTCAGTCATTTCACTATCTTGAAACAGGGCTTTAGCACCTTTCCCCTGTCAAGAATGCCATGAGTCTCCCTATCACCCAGGAATGCAAACTAGGTGTCATCTTCAACTCCTCTTTCTTACCCAATATATCCAATCTATTGCTAAGGCCTATGAAATTTAATATCTCTGAAATATGTTCCCATCTCTCCTCTGACACTAACACCAGCCTGGTAGAGGCCCCCAATCACCTTGTGATGCAGACTACTGCAATAAACAACCTGTTGGTTGGTATTCCTGCCACAAGTCTCTTCCCCACTCCCATCCATTTCCACTCAAATTTCAAGGTGATCTTCCTAAAGCACAGGCCAGGTCATGTTACCCTTCTACCCCACCACCTACTCAATAAACTCCAGTGGCTCTCTTTTACCTCCCAGATAAAATATAAAAGCCTTTGTTTGATGTTCAAACCTACTTGCCCTCCAACACATATCTTTTCAGTCTTCTCATACCTCTCCATGAACTCTGTGATCCTGACACTGACCTTCTTCCTGTTCCTCACACAAGACACTTTATCCCCTGACTAGGCATTTTTACTAGCTCTCCTCCAAGCCTGGAATACTAGCTCTCATCACCTATGCTTTCTGGTTTCCTTCAAGTCTCAGCTAAAATCATACCTTCTACAGGAAGTATTCCCCCATTTCCTTTAATTCTGGTGTCTTTCCTCTGTTAATTATGTCTGATTTTTCCTACACATAACTTTATTATACATGGTTGTTTGCAAATTGTCTCCCTAATAAAAAGTGTGGGTTACTTGAGAGGAGCTCTTTTGTCTTTATTTGTATCTCCAGCACTCAGCACAGTACCTGGCATATAGAAGAAGTTCAGTTCAATGTTTCTTGACTGGCTGACCTGGATAGTCTTCTTGCTGGTCTCCTTCTCAAGTATCTTCTCACTCCAATTCATCATATGTTTAAACAAGCTGTCAATGTGATTTTCCTAAAGTGCAGGTCTGACCATGTCACACACAACACCCCAAATCTCTACTCAACAAACTCCAGTGGTTCCCTATTACTTCCAAGATTGAATATAAAATCCTCTATTTGGAACTTAAATCTCTTCGCACACTGCTCCCTTCTTATGCTTGACTCTCTGCTACATATTCTATGATCCAGCCGAACTGCCTTTCTTTTGCTATTCCTCAATCATGACACTCCATCTCCCAACTTTGTACCTTTTCACTAGCTGTGTCCCATTCTTAGAATGATCTCCCTCCTCATCTCTACCTCCTATCTTCCTTTAAGATCTCAAAATTCCACTTTCTGCAAAAGGCTTTTCCTCATCTTCTCCCCTCCTTACTATCCCATACTGTGTATATGACTTTTTTTGGGTACATTATTTTTCTCCATTAGAATGTGAGCTCCCCAGATGGCAAGAATTGTGTTTTTGCAGCTCTTTGTATCTCCAAGGTATAACAAAATGCCCAATATATGGTGTTTGTTGACTGACTAAATACATTTAATGAATCTGTTCATCAATTGGTTTTTTCCATTTCAAATCAGTATTTTGTGAATGTATTTTGATGACACAAAGCACTGATAAGGGCACAAAACAATGGGCTAGGAGTCAAGAAAAGCTGGGTTCACACTTGTAACATAAGCTGACTACATGACCCTGGGTAAGTCACTTAAACACGCAATACCCCAGGCAACTTCCTAAGATAAGAAATTCAGTTGCTGTAATGCAATGGTAGAAAGAATATCTAACCAGAAGTTTCCTACACCAAATAAATCACAGGTCTAGAATCCTTTCCCCCTCCAAAAAAAAAAATCCTTGATAAATAGTAAAGTGAAGCGGAATAACTTTTAAAATTAAAGCAAACAAGTTTGAAAGAATTAATCTTCCTTCAAAAGATAAATACCCATACAAATAAGTACAGTTTATCAAGCTCACCGTATTTCAAGGCAACCCAACTTCAAAGCAATTTCCTGGTCCACTTGATCAGCTATTTCTAACATATAGTCGTTTTTCACCTAGAACATATGAAGCAAGCATGTGTCATATAAAGAAATAATTCTTTTTAAAACAAAAGGGTTTTTTATATACTATGATAGTAGATAACTATCTGTAACCACACACAAAAAAAGATCAATTCAGAAATGTTTGGAAAATAAACATTTATTTCCAAAAATTATCCCAATTTACATCAAACCACACTAAATTTAATACTCATCAATGCTGGAAAAGTGAGGAAAATCATACAACTGTTCTGACTGGGTACACTACAAATTTATGTTCATAACCTCAAGTGGGTCCTTACTGTTGCTAGGCAATCCTACTAATACCTCCCTTATCGACTCATTATCTCACTCTCCACAGCAGCTCTTCCAAACCTTTTCATCCCTCCTCAAACCTCCCAAGGTTTCCCCTCCCCCAATTTTCAAAGCTGAGAACCTTACCTCATATTTTATAAAGAAAAAAAAACAACTCAAACTGAGGCTATTCACTGTGAACTTCCTCTTGGCCCTTGGTAGCTAAACTCAAAGCAACCATCTACAATAGATGCCTCCACTTTTTCTGTTCTCACTCCCTTAACTCCTTACAATCCAGCTTCTCACCTTATCATTCCACTGAAACTTCTCTTAAAGTTACCAATGATCTCTTAGTTGACAATATCAGGTGCTCTTCATTTAGCTTCAATTCTCCTTGACCTCTCTCCAGCCTTGACACTGCTGATCACTCTTTCCTCTTTGAAATTCTTTTTTTCTAGGTTTTAGGGACACTATTCTCTCCTGGTTCTCTTTCTACTGTCTACTGTTGAGAGCAGCACCATCCTTTCATTCCTACTGTCTCTTTTTCTGGATCCTTTTCCAGATCATCCCTTCCACCACAGATGTCCCACAGTATTCTGTCCTGAGGCCATTTTTTCCTGTTCATTAATTCATTTGGTATCTCATCAGTTCCTATAGATTTTAGGCCATAAACACACAATGACAACTATGTATTAGATTTCAGAAAACTATTCCAGTCCCTTCATGATATAGATCAGGAAACTGAGGCTTAGAAAGGCTAAGGGATTTGCTGAAATTCACATAATTTACGAAAAGGGCTAGGACTGGACTCAGACCTTCTGACTCTGAAACGAGTCAGACCTGTGGCCTTGAGGACACATGTGGTCCTCTAGGCCCTCAAGTGTGGTCCTTTGACTGAATCCAAACTTCACAGAACAGAATCTAACTCAAAATCTTCACTCTTTCCACTACACCCTGCTCTTTCTTTCATAAAGAAAGAATGGCAATTCACTGCCTCACATTGCTTAAATCCATGAAAAAGGACCCATTTACATAACCTTTTATAGTTTCAAAGTCTGTTCCCTCATAAAAACTATTTTGTTTCATCCCCACAATAACTCTGTGAGTTAGGCACTGTTACCCCCATCAAAGCAGTAATGAAGTTGAGAGTCAGGAAGGGTTGCCTAGGATTACACAGCTATTGAGGCAAGGCTAGGGCCTGAAACCCTTACTGTCAGGCTCTTTCCTGAATGTGAACTACTTAAGATGACTTTGATGATGTTATGCTAAAAAATTTAGCAAGTCAATTTAAAAAGTAAAATATTAATACAAATACAACTCAGCAGTTATTTTGTCATTCTTTCCCCACTGCTGATTTATGCACATTCAAAGAGGTAATATCCTAACCTCAACATGAATTCCATTTATTTTGAGGTGGTGAGGTTTGTTGGTAAATTTGTGAACTGGTACAGTCCTTCTAGAACATACCCTTTAACTCAGTTATAAAAGTATTCACAAAAACTCTTCTGATCATGGACAAGAACTGGAAAATAAGTAGCTGCACCGCACTCAGCACTGAAAAGGACACAAAACAGTGGCTGAACAAATTATGGGGTGTGGTTGAAATTGAATACTTTTGTGCTATAATAAAGGATGATGAAAGATTCAGAGAAATCTGGAAGATCTGTAGGATCTGATGAAGAATGAAGTGAGCAGTCAGTCAATAAACATTTATTAAATGCCTACTAAGTGCCAGGCATGGTGCTAAGTGCCTATGAAAATAGACAAAAGGCAATTTCCTGCCCCCAAGAAGCTCACAATCTAATGGTAAACAACAATAAGCATGTGGGGAGGTACTAGAATTAAGAGGGGTTAGAAAAGAACTCTTATAGAAGATAGGATTCTAATTTGGACTTAAAGGAATCCAGAGAAGTCAATGGAAGGAAATGAGAAGGGAGAGCAATCATAAGAGGACAACCAGAGAAAATACCCAAAATTGAGATATGGAACAGCCAGGAGACCAATGTCATTGGATTGAAGAGTATGTGGTATGGAGTAAGAAGACTAGAAAGATAATAGAGGGCTTCACTACTGAAGGGCTTTGAACATTAAACAGAGGATTTTGTATTTAATAATAGGAAGTCACTGGAGCTTATTAAGTAAGGGGTGGGGGATGGAGTATCACTGCTGGATCTGCCCTTCAGGAAAATCACTTTGGTGGCTGAATGGAAGATGGATTGGAGTGGGGAGAAAGCTGAGGCAGACAGACCCACTAGCAGGCTATTGCCATAGACCAGGCAGGTGATGAGGGCCTGCACAAGGGTGGCAGCAATGTCAGAGGAGATAAGGAAGTACATATGAGAGATGCTGAGAAGGTGAATTGACAGTTCTTGGGAACAGATTAGTTATAGGGAGAGAGTGATAATGATGAGCTGTGGATGACATCCTGGGTTGCAAGACTGAGAGGATGGTGTTGCCCTCAACGGTAATAGGGAATTTAGGGCAGAAATAAGATGATTTATACAATAATAATATCGTAAAGATAAACAATTTTGAAAGCAATAATCAAATATAAATACAGAGGAGCTATGATAAAAGGTGCTATCTATCTCCTTACGAAAAGGTAATGAACTCAGAGTCGAGACTGAAACATAATTTTGGGCACAGCAAATGAAATGATTAATTTTGTTTGACTATAACTATCTATAACAAAGGTTTGGGTTTTTTCCTCATAATCCTCCAGTAGTAGGGGGGAAACAGAAGGGAAAGAAAATAGGTTTCCATTAATTTTTAACAAAATACAGTTGAATGAAATGGGTTTGTATCATGTTAATGTGTCAGTATGTTTTACTTTGTCTCCAAAAAAAAGGCAATAAGGATAAACAAAAATTTCACATAACTGAGTACTAGAAAAAAAAACATACAAAAACACTCTCATGTTCAGATATTCCAACAACTGTGTAGCTGATGAAAGAGCACTGAACAATGGTGTCAGGAGACCTGAGTTCAAATCTAAGATCAGTTGTTCACTAGCTGTTGATTTAGAACCCCAAACTTACTCCTATGGAAGACAAGATCATCCTGCCAGTAATTCAAGTTCTCAACCTTGGTGTCATCCAAAACTCTTACCTGACTCTTACCTCCCCTTCCCTTAATACTAGTCCATTATCCTTTTGTGCCCCTGATGTTTATTATCTAGTCAGTTTCCTAGCCTTACTGATTCAATACCCACATCATCTCTTGTATCTATCTATTCCTTCTAAGCCTTTCCTATAGTTTGGGCCTTCATTTTCTCTTTCCTCTGCCATTGCACAACTTCCTGAACTCTACCTCTTTCTAATTTCTACTCTCTCCCATCCACATGCTTACCAGGCAACTCTATCACAGAGAATAAGGGAGGAAAAACTGTCCAATGAGGTGCTGACCTTCATGAGAGGGAGAATGTTACTCTCCCTGGAGTTCTCTTACTGCCAAAGGAATCATCCACAGTTGTAGTTTCTATACACATACCTTTTATTTTTGCTTTTTTTTTTTTGGAGGGCAATTGGGCTTAAGTGACTTGCCCAACGTTACATGGCTAGTTTTATACACATATATTTTAACTCTAAATTTAGTCCTCTTTCTACTACACCACCCTGATTCTATGAATCTTAGTCTTTTTGTCCATCAGGTGAGGAGATATATAGTATCACATATTTATACCTTGAAAAGCCCTTAGAGGAAATCTAGCCCAAACCTCCAGGAGTATCAGAGACAGGATGTGAACTCAAGTCCTTCAACTCTAAACCTATTGCTCTTTCCAGAAGCCATGACAATGAGAGATTCTTTTAGTCTTTACAATCCTTTGTCGTTCTTTAAAATTTCCCCACAAGACCCCAGTGAAGTAAGCAGTCTAAATGGTGCAATGGCGAGTACACTGGACCTGGAATTAAGAAGACCCATACATATCCAGTCTCAGACATATTCTAACATGAGTGATCCTGAGCAGGTCATTTAACCTCTGTCTACTTCAGCTTCCTCATCTGTAAAATGAGGATGATAATAACAACTACCTCCTCCCAAAGCTGTTGTGCAGATCAAATGACAGAATATTATTTGGTAAGCATTTTGCAAACTTTCAAGTGCCATATAAATGTTACCTGTTATTATTATTGTTATTTTTATTATCATCATCATCTCTATTTTAGAGGCAAAGAAACTGAAATTGAAAAAGGTAACCTGATTTGCTCCAGGTCTCCTAGCCAATAACCACAGAACCAGAATCTTATCCCTGGTCCTCCAACTCCAAATCCTATGATCTTTCCATTATACTATATTGCTGATAGCCCCAAACAACATACCTCATGATGATGAATGGCTAAATCTAGGTTAAGAAGAGAAGGGCCTTGTTAAAAATAGCCTAGTTTTAGAAACTTATAATCATTATCACTCAAAGATATGAATGCCTTTTGAAAACTAGTGTTAGAAGCTAAATGAACACAAGCGAACATCCACAAATACTTGTACTACTCTATTAAGTGATCTTCATACTAGTGGTATCAAACTGAAATCCCTGTGGGTTCCACATTGCCTCAGAAAGCCACAAATGAACATTTTTCTATGTTGTACTGTATTTTAATTTATTATTTATCTGTTTTGTTTTGTTATTTCCCAATTACATTTTAATATGGTCTGCTCACACTTTTGCACGTTTTTTCACACCTCTACTTTATATCATTTAACTTCAGTGAATTAACTTCATTATAAAAGTCTTTATGGGTGCTTTTAATCTTTCCTCCCTTCTTATTTTGTAACTGAAACATTACTACTGGTGTGTTAGCAGGAATTAGACAATCACTTGCAGGGCACAGAATTTTAAAGTCAATAGAGAATACTGCACCTCCCATCTGGTCTCTTCAAATACCAATGAGGTCATACTTCCCCCATTTGTTGCAGTTGTTATTTGACCTCCTATAGAAATTTTTTAAATTCTGTGTTAATTATCAAGGCTTTAAAGTTGATAAGTCAGTTCTCTGTAAAGTATTATGTAGAACAGAATGGATAAAAATTACCCCTTCTGTCAAGATGTTCAAATCTCCAGATGTCTCTGTTGTATATCCTTCTTCTCAAGTTTTGATTAAGTAAAGTCAACCCACTTGGGATATATCTGGTACTGAATCAGCTGGGCATGCCCTGCCAACTGCTAACACAGTTACCATCCCCCTAATTTTCTTCTACACAGCCATATGGAAGATCCTTTTACAGTTCAATCAAGCATTAATTTGACTGCCATTGTTTGCTTTTTTTAAAAAAAAATTATATTATTTGCAGTATTCCTGTAATTAAATGACTAATGAATCAGGAAGGGACCAGAAGCAGATTGGCTATAAGCCACATAGAAAATTGCATATGCCTAACCAGAGATTAAGTAGAGCTGGGGCTTATAATAATCTTTTACTACTAGTTTATAATATAATTTGAGAACTGGTAGGAAAATTCCCTTCTCTCCATTTTTTTTCTCCTATGATTTCCAATGACAATCCTGATCTTTTGTTCTTGCGTGGTAATTGTATTTTATACAACTCTATGAAGTAGCCTATTGGAATTTTGAATTGCATTGTAAAAAACCTATATATTCATCTGAACAATACAGTCATTTTTACTATAACAGTTTGGTTTAACCACATATACTGAATATCTCTCCAATAATTTAATTCTTAACTTTATTCTTATAAAATTATTTGAAAGCTGTCTTTTCTTTTACTCTATGTGGTTTTTATCAAAATATGGATAGTTTTATTTATGAAAGGTTAACCTGCTACTTTGCTGAAACTAATTATAATCTCAAATGAATCTAAAAAATTTTTTTTCAGAAAAACTCAAGAGAATCATAGGAAGACGTATGAACTGATACAAAGTGAAGCAACAATAGCCAGGAAAATAATATATACACTGACAACAACACAAACAGAAAAAACAACAACCATAATTTCCTCCCCCTACCCCCGAATTCTGCATAATAATAATGATCAAGGTTGACCCAGAAGAAGAGCAGAGAAAGTAAGCTGTCCTTTCCTCTTTAGCAGAGGTACTGCTAGTACTTTAGTACTGCGGCGTGAACTTTGTATATTGATTATAGATTCTGGATGCCAGGAGTTTTTGGGGTTTTTTTGTTGTTTTTCAACAAAAGAGTTATAGGGAATCACTGAAGTTTATTCAGTAGGGAAGTAACATGGTCATACATGCACTTTACAAGAGCATATGACAGATGGACTAGAGAGGGAAAAATCTGAGGCAGGAAGACTAATTAGGAAGCTGCTCCAAGATTCCCAGAAAGACATGATAAAAGCCTGAACTAGAGCAAGGGTCATGTAACTAGAAAGAAATACTACCATGTTTCCCCGATAATAAGACACTGTCTTATTAATTTTTTGGACAGAAAAACACCAGAGGGCTTATTTTCAGGGGAGGTCTTATTTTAATGAACATTGACAGCAATTTTAATAAACAGGTAAATGTGAACAAAAAAATGTACCTTTATTCAATAAGCAAATCACTGGGGAAGAACAGGATGACGCGCTCACTGCTGCAGCTCTGAGCACGGTGTGCGTTTCACGAGGGGGGGGAACGGTGCATACAGAGGGTACCGTAATGTAGCGTGTAGCGCAGGGGATCACCTTCACTACAGTAGCAATCTCAATAGGGCTTATTTTCAGGGGAGGGCTTATTTTAGAGGAATCTTACACAGTAAGGGGAGGGCTTATTTTCGGGATAGGTCTTATTATCGGGGAAACATGGTAAGAGACACAATTGTTAGTTTTAGAGTCTGTAAATTTGTAACAAATTTGTAGCAAAACTTATAACAAAGTTTTGTTACAAGGGATGGTTTGCAGGGTAAGTATGGTGGAGAAAGATACATTCTGAAATAAATGTTATTTTAAAATGAAGACAACAGTAAAAAATATTTTTAAAAATGTTAGCAATAAGAACACCACCAGAAGATTGAAAAACTAATCCTGTAATAGGGTACTGCTTCTGTATTCACCTCAAATAATACTGAAATCATTGTAGCTGGTCAATAATACTTTTCAGTTAATTTTTTTTTAAAAAGTGCCACTATGAACAGCAATTTTGCAAAGATAATAAAAAACAGTAAAACTCAATATTTGTATAGATGTGGGAAAAGGAATAATACTACACCACTGAAGGAGGTATGGATTGGTTTGATCTTTTAGAAAGCAATTATACAGTAAGAGCTCCAAAAATATTTATACCCCAGATATCCCACAACCTAAGGAGGTCAATGACAGGAATAAAAAAAAAAAAACCAATCTTTATAAAATATACTTATCAACACAATTAGCAATAATTTTTAAAACTAAAAAACCTTATGTTCAACAAACTGGGAACAAATGAACAAATTAGAGCACATAAGTACATTTGCGCAGTCAAGGTAATAAAGTGACAGACTTAATATTTACTTTAATCCATCTTCTTCCTCACTGCTGAGGTAAGACACCTTGTAACTCCTATAGAAGAGGGATCTTGATTAGAACTTAAGAAAGTCAGGGATTATGGAATCAGATTTTGGGTAGTAACCAAGGGAAGCATTACACAAACCATGAGGAAATAGGATAGAAGGAAATTCATTTGTATGCTGTCTGTCAGATAGAAATTGATTTTAAAAAAATCAGAAATCAAATTATCTGAAGTTTGGGCTGTTTTATAGTCATATTAGAAGGTTATATGTATTTATTTCAAAGATGCTGCTAGTCACAGATCATTATAACTAGAAGACACATTAGCAATTATCTAGTCCAGGGGTGGGGAACCTGCAGTCTAGAGGTCATATGTGGCTTTCTAAGTCCTTTGGGTGTGGCCTTCTGATTGAGTCCAAGTTTGCAGAACAAATCCTTTTGTTAGGGGAATTTGTTCTGTGAAGTTTAGATTCAGCCAAATGGCTGCACTTGAGGCCCTAGAGGAACACATGTAGCCTTAAGGCTGCAAATTCCCCATTCCGGATCTAGTCCATCCTCTCATTTTGCCATGAAGTAAAAGTAAATGGAGGCCCAGAGGGTTGAAATAAGGTCAAAGTTTCGCAATAAATGATAGCGCTGGGACTCTCAGAATCACAGGGGCCCCAATAAGAAACCTAGTCAGCCACTCCCTGGGACAAAAATGCCTTCGACAATATCAGCACTGGACTGAAGAACTCCAGGGAGATATAAGCCATTAGACTTTTGAATGGTTGTAAGAGTTATGAAGTTTTCCCTCACCTGTAGTTGAAATCTTTATCTTTCTCTCTCTTTCCTACTCCTAGTTCTGGCCTTTAGGGTCAATAAGAACAATTAACCAAATTAACTGAACAAACTAATACTAATCCCTCTTCTAGAGAATGATTCTATTTGCTCCTTCCTATTTCGGGCTCTTTCCACTATATATCACTGCCACCCACTCTTCAAAAAAATCTTTCTTGAAATACATATTTTAGAAACCAAAAGTAATTCCTAGAATGGCCTAGAGGCCACTTTTTCCTGTAATTTCAATGTATTTCAATGTAATTTCAAAATATTTCTCTTTTGAAGATAGAAATTATTTTTAAATAACCAAAGAACATTTAGAACCAAGGTAAATATATAATGAACAAATTGGGTCCTCTTACAAACTCCTGTGATTCATAAGCAAGCTCAGAAAGAAATTTGAACAAGAAGGTTTACAAAAATAATTTTTTGGCTAATGGCAATGTTACTGGAATACATACATACATACATACATACATACATACATACACATTTAAATGTGTATGGAAGTATGTATGTATGTATGTATGCATGTGGGCTAAGGCCTTTCAACGACTCAGTCACATTTCATTTCACTCTCTAGTCATCCTTATACCAACCTGCCCTCCCCTCCACTTCCAGTTCTAGAATCATAATCAAATCAAAGAGCAATAGTCAAATTAACTGTCATTCATCTTAAAATACATTTCTTAAACTACTCTTGTATGACACCACTCACCATCATTCTAACTTTCCAATCTTATTTTCCTCAGTCACTTTTCCATTATGTGTAGTGTCCTCTGATAGAATGCAAACCTGCTAAGGGCAGGGGCTGTTTCCATTTTTAAAAATCTGCATCTTCAGTTATTAGCATGATATTTGGCAAAAAGTTAGAGTTTAACAAGTACCTTTTCATTTATCCATCTGTGGTGATGAAAATTTCTTCTTATGATATAACACACTAGTACTACTGTTTTTTAAAAGGAGTAAAATAACTTTCATTGCTTTGTATCCATAGATCACATTACTCTATAGTAATAATAACAGTTCACATGTATATAGCATTTAATTTACAAATTTATTAACTAACAATAATCTATAACATAGTAACTCACATTTCTTCAGCATCTGTAAATAACTTCCCTTATAGCAACAAAAATTATTACAAATTTACAGATAAGGTGACTTGCTCAAGGTCACATAGATCAATAGATGTGACTCAGAACAAGATGCTTGGACAAGCCCAATGCTATATTTATTGTAACATATAACTTCTTATGAGGGAAAAAAAAATAGAAATCTTAAGATTAGAAAACACACCTCAGAGTCATTAAACTGTGCCTTTAATACTTTTTTTTTTCTTTGAAGCTCATGTTAGGATGTAATGGAATGCCTAGCATCAGTTTTTAATCCTATAGTTAGAAACAAGATTCTCCAAAATCATCAGAGAAAGTAGGGCAAGCTGGTAATAAATAGCATGACATAATGAAACAAAGTTGATAAGTGTGAGAACAGTTTGAAGGAAGAATTGGAGCTGAGAAAATGAATAAATACGAACATTTACGTCTTTTATTAAACATTTAAGAAATTTCTAAAGAATTTCCAAAGAAAATAAGCAAATTTAAGCAAAAATAAGCAAAAAAAGTAAATCCAAGGCTAAATTTGAATGAAGAAATTATGCAAATACTGATTCAGGACCTTTGGAAGTGAGCTAAATCTCTAACAATTACTGGGGAGCTCCTAGAACATAATAGAAAGGAACTTTTTGGAAACCATCTAGTTCAACCTTTATCAAAGCACAAATCAATTCCTTCTACTATATCCCTGATAAAAAGTCACATAAACTTCTTTCAACATGGAGGTGGTGACATCACTTATTAGGCCAAATAATTTAAGGAACGACACTGACAAAAGAGATGCATCCAGAGGAAGGTTGCCTTGAAAGGTAACATTTTCCATCATAAGACTTATTCAAAAAGTGACAAAATTAAGTTGTTGTTTTTTTCAGGGTTACTATAGTGAAGAGGGAAATTCATAATCTAGTACTGATGGAATCAAGTGCAAGATAAGTGTTCTCTAACTGTAAGACAAAGACAAGACATTTCACCTGACTATAAAACTTTGATTTTGAAAGTTCTTCACTTCATAAAACCTAGATATTCCTTAAGAAGTTGGCTTTTTCTCCTTACATCTTGCTCCCAGTTCATATCACGTCAACTACTGGGAGTTAATTTGGGAAAAACTTTAGAGTTTTATCTAAGGGCACTAGATTACATATATGATTACAATAATTAAAGTCCTTTACAAATAAAAGAGTCTTTAAAATTTTACACTATTGTATAATGCCATGAAAAGTAGCATGGAATAGTAGCTAGACGCCTAACCTTGAAGCTACAAAGACCTGTATTCAAGTCTTGCCTCAACCTTGGCTGTGTGACCACGGGCAAGCAACTTCAACTGGTAGTGCTCTAGGTCAAAGGTATCAATTACATAGCCGCCAACACTTCCAAATGTAGGTTGAAACACATTAAAATGTAATTGGAAAATAGATAACAAAACAAAAAAATACAAAAGAATACAGGTAATATGAATATGTAGTTTTCTAAGTTAATATGTGGCCTATAGGGATGCTTAATACAGTTTAGTGGTCCTTCTTTCCATGTGAGTTTGACACTAGTGTTCTGGGAAATGTTCTAGGACTATAAATTATAGAGAAGGTGCCAACCTGAACTGGCAGGAGTTACCTAACTGGGGGGGGGGTGTCAATCAGTCCTATTGAAATGAATCCACAGGTTCAGTATCTATCTCTATGTAACCACGAATGCATTGTTAGCAAAATTTGATTCAAGTGACCTGCAAATCATAAAATAACAAAAATGGGAGAAACATGACTTCTGGGAGCCCAGATGGCACAGTAAACAGTAAATCATCATAACTCTTCCATATTCACTTCCAGTCAATGATAAAATAGCACCCCAAAGCAAATCCTAGAACAGCAGAACCAGAAAAAAGACAGGGTGAAACAATCTTTTAGCCCAAGACACTTGGAAGATCAGCAAGAAAGGGATGTCTTACTCAGATAAAAAAGGAACACAGCTCAGGACAGGAAGTATCCCAGCAAACCACCAGCAAGCCCCACCTCAGCAAATCAGTGGGAGATCCTGAGCCCCAGAGACGTGAAGCACACAAACACCTACACCAGGTCCCCCAATATGCCTCAGCATAGACAAGGGAACATCCAAGTTCCATGCTTCAGCATAGCCCCAGGCAAACAGGTAGTACCTGAACAAACGGGCAGCCTCCAGCGGTCAGACCTCCACATGCTTCAGTGTAGGGCAGGGGGGAAATGTAGAAACACCCGACCAGCCTCAGTACATGCCAGACACCAGCACTAGGACCCTGACTCAGCACCAGGTAAGCTGCCATACTCCCAAGGCCTTGAGCAGTGCCAGATACCTCTCATTCCCTCAGCACAGAACCAGAGACAAGGGTCCCCCATGGGTCTCAGGGCAATATTAATGCAGCACCAGGTAAACAACTAGGGCCTGCAGCTCCTGGCACAAGAAAACTTGAGACAGTGTCCCATCCAACCTGGGAGCAGAGATCAAATTTAAATGAAAGGAAAATGGATAGAAAAAATGAGCAAAAAGGAACAAAAAAAGAATCCAATCACAGAAAGCTATCATGGTGACATGGTAGATCAAGACACAAACTCAGAAGAGAACAACAATGTAAAAACACCTATGGACAAAACCCCAAAGAAAAATAGGACGTGGTCTCAAACCTGGAAAGAGCTCATGGAAGATCTCAAAAAGGAGTTTAAAAATCATATAAGAAAGGTAGAAGAAAAATCAGGAAAAGAAATGAGAGTGATGCAAGAGAATTATGAAAAAGAGCCATCAGCTTAGAAAAAGAAAACAACTGCTTAAAAAGTAGAATTGGGCAAATGGAAAAGCAGATACAAAAACTCACTGAAGAAAACAACTTCGTAAAAAGTATAACTGGCCAAATGAAAAGGAAATACAAAAGCTAACTAAGGGAAACACCTCCTTCAAAGTTAGAATTGAACTAGTGGAAGCTAATGAGACATCAAGAATCAATAAAACAAATTCAAAAGAAGGAAAAAATAGAAGAAAATGTAAAATACCTCATTGGAAAAATAACTGACCTGGAAAATAGATCCAGGAAAGACAATGTCAGAATCACTGGACTACCTGAAAGCCATAATCAAAAGGAGGACTTGGACAGCATCTTTCAAGAAATCATTAAGGAAATTTTCCTTGATATTCTGGAACCAGAGGACAAAATAAGACATTGAAAGAATCCACCAGTCACCTCAGGAAAGAGATCCCAAAATAAAAACTCCAAAGAACATTATAGCCAAATTACAGAACTATCAGGTCAAGGAAAAAATACTGCAAGTGGCCAGAAAGAAACAATTCAAATATCAGAGAGTCACAATCAAAATTACATATGACTTAATGGCTGCAACATTAAAGGATTAGAGGTCATGGAACACAATATTCTGAAAGGCAAAGGAGCTAGGACTACAACCAAGAATCACCTACCTGGTGAAATTAAGCATAATACTTCAAGGGAAAAAAATGGTCATTCAATGAAATAGAAGAATTTCAAGCTTTCGGAGAAGACCAGAATTGAACAAAAAATTCAAGACCCAAGAGAAGCCTGAAAAGGTAAAAAGGGAAAAGAAAACATAAGGGATTCAGTGGAGCTGAACTGTTTATATCCCTACAAGGGAAAATGACACTTAAAATTCTTAAAAACTGTACCATTAATAGTACAGCTAGAAGGAATAAGTATAAGGTGAATTTGAGGGAATGACACCAAAAAAAACCTAAGGCATCAGAAAGAAGAGTACACCGGGTGCAGAAGGAAGGGAGAGATAGAATGGGATAAATTATGTCACATGAAGAGGCGCAAAAAACCTATTACAGTGAAGGGAGAGATGTGAAGGTGGATGATGGGCATCACTTGAACCATACTCTAATCAGTATTGGCTCAAAGAGGTAATAATATACACAATCAGTTGAATATAGAAATCTATATCTATATTATCTAATAGGAAAGTAGGAGGAGAGAAGATAAACAAATGGAAAGAAAAATAGGATGGAGGGAAATACACAGTAATCATAACTGTGAATGTGAATGGGCTGAACTCTCCCATAAAATGGAGACAGATAGCAGAGTGAATCAGAGTGGATCAGAAAACAGAATCCTACAATATGTTGTTTACAAGAAACACACATGAAGCAGAGAGACATACACAGAGTAATGGTAAGGGACTGTAGCAGAATCTATTAGGCTTCAGCTGAAGTAAAAAAAAAATAAAACAGGAGTTGCAATCCTGATCTCAGACAAAGCAAAAGCAAAAACTGACCTAATTAAAAGAGATAAGGAGGGAAATGACATCTTGCTACATGGTACCATAGATGATGGAGTAACATCAATACTAAACGTATATGTACCAAGTGGTACAGCATCCAAATTCTTAAAGGAAAAGTTAAGTGAGTTACAGGTTCATGACCAAATAAGAGACAGAGAATTATGAAATGTAAGATAGATGATTTTTATCATATTAAATCAAAAAGCTTTTGAACAAATTCAATGCAACCAAGATTAAAAGGAAAGCAGAAAGCTGAGAAACAATCTTTACAGCAAGTATCTCTGAAAAAGTCTTCATTTCTCAAATATACAGAGTTCAGAGTCAAATTTATAAAAACACAAGCCATTCCTCAATTGACAAATAGTCAAAGGATATGAATAGGCAATTTTCAGATGAAGAAATCAAAGTTATCTATAGGCATATGAAGAAGTTATCTAAATCATTTTTGATTAGAGAAATGCATATTAAAACAACTCTGAGGTACCACATCACACCTATCAGATTGACTAATATGACAAAAAAGGAAAATGATAAATGTTGGAGAGGAAAAATTGGGACACTAATGCACTGTTGGTAGAGTAGTGAACTGATTTAACCATTCTGTAGAACAATTTGAACTATGTTAAAAGGTCTATAAACTGTATATATCCTTTGCCACCACAACACCACTACTAGGTCTGTATTCCAAAGAGATAACAAAAAAGGGAAAAGCACTTACATATGCAAAAATATTTATAGCAGCTCTTTTCATGGTGGCAAAGAATTGGAAATTAAGGGGATGCCCATCAATTGGGGAATGGTTGAACAAGCTATGATATGTGAATGCAGTGGAATACTATTGTGCAATAAAAATGACAAGCAGGCAGGTTTCAGAAAAAAACTTGAAAAGACTTACATGAACGGATGGTGAATGAAGTGAGCAGAATCAAGAGGACATTGTACACAGTAACAGCAACATCGTATGATGATCAACTATGAATGACTCAGCTCTTCTCAGCAACACAATGATCCAAGACAAGTATAAGAAACTTATATAGGAAAATGCTATCCACATCCAGAGAAAGAAGTATGGAGTCTGAATGCAGATCAAAGCATATTATTTTCTTTTTGTTTTTTTTCTTTCTCATGGTTTTTCTCTTTTATTCTGATTCTTCTTTCACAATATGACTAATATGGAAATAAGTTTAATATGACTGTACATATATAGCCTATATCAGATTGCATGCTGTCTTGGGGAGGGGGAAAATTTAAAACTCAAAATCTTATAAAATGGAATGTTGCAAACTAAGAATAAATAAATAATTGTCTTGACATGCAATTGGGAAAAAATCAAAACGTTATTTTTAAAAATGGTACTAATGTTTTCAGTTCCATTTTGTTAATTTGGCACTACAAATATACTAGAAGTTGTTACACTGTACGCTGTTTATCACAAGTTTACCACATAATGGAATTATCTGTGTAAATGTGTCACTAAGTCTCCCTCCCTGCTATGCTTTCAGCTGGGAACTTCACTTCATACTTAATCAGAAAAAAAAAATTAGGTCATTCATGAAGAGTTCTGACATTTCACATCCCCCACAGATTTCCTCCCTTACTCCAGTCTACGATGATGAGGTGGCCCTTTCACTTGAAAAGTCCAATCCCTTCTATACATACCCTTTACCCTATTCCCATTTTCTCCAGCAGATTGTTCCCTCTATTATCCATACTCTAATCTTCATTGTCTACTTATCAGTTTCCTCCTTGCTGTACACCTAAGTATACCTAAGTCCCCTCATCATTAAAAATTCACTTGATCGTGATACCCATAAGATATATCTGAAGTAAAAAAACAAACAGTAAAAATAATAAAAAAACAAAAACTCCCTGTCTTTCTTCTCCTTCTTAGCAAAATTCCTTCCCCAAACTTCTATACCTGATGCCTCTACTTCCTCACGTTTCATTCTCTTTTAAATCCTCTGCAATATGACTTCAACTGAAATTTTCTCTCCAAAGTTATCAATATGTTTTAATTTTCACATCAAAAGGCCTTTTCTCAATCCTCTTTCCTTCTTGACCTCTATGAAGCATTTGACACTGTTGAACACCTTCATTCTGGGTCTTTTTGACATTGTTCATTGTATTCCCTTCTCCCGTCTGATCTCTCTTGGGCTTCATTTGCTCAATCATCAACCAGTTTAAGTCCACTCACCATTCATGAAGCCAAGACTCTGTCCTGGACTCTTTTCCCAAGACTTTTCACTGGTAATCTCATCAGCTCTATGCAGATGATTCCCATTTCTATATATGCAGCCCTAGTCTCTCTCATAAGTTTTAGTACAGCATCATAAACTATCCATTGTACCTTTCAAATTAGATGTCCTGAAGGTACCTCAAACTGAATTTGTCCAACATAGAATCCATTATCTTTCCTCAAAACCTTTCCCTTTTTAAATTTTCCTGTTATTGTTAAGGTTAATACCATCTTCCCAGACATTCAGGTTTTCAACCTCAATGCCACTTTCCACTCTCTTCTCTACCTCAAAAAATCCAATCAGTTAGAAAATATTGTAGTTTACCCCTCTAAATCTAAATAAGGGAAAGGGAAAGATAAGCATTTATATAGCACCTACTATGTGCCAAAAATTGTGCTAAGTGCTTTTTACAAATATCATCTCATCTGTTCCTCACAACAACTCTAAATTGTAGGTGCTATTATTATTTACATTTTATAGGTGAGGAAATTAAAGCAAACAAAGGTTAAATAATTTGTTCAGGGTCACACAGTCAGTGAACTATCTAAGGCCGAACTTGACCTCATGTCTTCCTGATTCCAGGACCAGTGCTTTATCCATGTTGCACTCAGATGCCTCTTCACTCGAAGAGCTATGATCCCAGCTCAGGTCCTCATCACCTCTCATTTGGAATACTACAACTGACTACCGGATCTCCCTGGCTCAAATCTCTTCCAAGACCAAGCCATGCCTCACAAAGTTGCCTAATCAATTTTCTGCAAGTGTGGGTTCAATCCTATCTGCCTCATCAGTATCCGGTGTGTCCCTTTTACCTCTACAATCAGAGTTCTTCATACACAACCTCTTCCTATCTTTCCAGGATTCGTACCTTTACTGCCCTCCATACCCTCTGCTTGCATACACATCTAGTGAGTGTTTGATAATTGCCTGCTGCCTTGTAGATGACTCTCTACCTTCTGACCCCATGCCTTCACACAAGGCTGCAATGCTTTACCTATGAACCTCCAACTCCTGGAAACCCTGTCCTCCTCTAACACCTGGTTCAAGTGCTTCTTTTTTTTTTTTTTTTTACAAAGGCCTTTTGTGGACACATCCTACCACCTGCTGGTGCCATCTTCTCTAAGTATGCCTTGCAGCTTCTCTAAGGTTGTATTCTATATGTTCTCATTTTCACACATTTGATGTTGTCCACACTATTACAATGTAAGCTCCTTAAGAACTAGGGATGTTGTTTTTGCTTTATGCCCCAAGTGCTTAGCACCCTATGCCTGTAATACTGTTAGCAATGAATAAATGTGTTTTGTTTGAATGATGTGAAAAAAAAAAATTCAAGGTAATTTATGCTGTGAAAACACATGTAAACACAAAATGCCTTAGTGATAATTTCTCTCAAAGTGGCCCAGCATATCAAGCTCTGGTCTGGAGTCAGGAAGACCTGATTTAAAATTTGTCCTGAGACATTTGCAGCTGAGTGACTGTGTGCTAGTCACTTTATCTATGTCTGTCTCAGTTTCATCAATTGTAACACAGGGACAATACTAGCACTTCCCTCATAGAGCTGTGAGGATCAAATGAGATAAAGTTTGTAAAGTGATCAGCACAGTGCAGGGCACAGAGTAGGTGCTTAATAAACACTTGTTTCCTTCCTTCCCTCCATGACAAAAAAAAAAAACCGAATCCTAATTTGCATTCCCCTTATTATAAGCCCTTTCAATTCCCCATTTGGAAATTGGTGTATTGAATAGAGCACTACATTTGGAGTGAAAGGGTCTGCTCCTTGTGATCTAAAAAATGTTAGACCAAGTAATGTAACCTCAGCAGACCTCAGTTTCCTCCTCTGTAAACTGAAGGAGCTAAACTTTACAATCTATAGTCCCTTCCAAATCTAAATCCTAGGACGTGTATAACAGCATACAATGCATATGGAAGGGCCACAGACCCAATAACCAAATGAAAATAATAATGTTTTTCACGTACCTGCTGATAAAAGAAATTCAAAGTTGGCTTGTCTTCTGTAAACTGGTTCAGAAATCCTTTTGGCAAATAACGAATTCTCAACTCATATCTAAAAGAGCAAAAAAAGAAAAAATAAATTACAAATAATGATTATGAAAATTCAGTCTATAAAAAGAATTCATTTATATGGTGGTTCACAAATTGATTTCATCAAAACCCTCCACATGATGAATATATTTTAAGTATTATTATTCCCATTTTGTAGATAAGGAAACTGTGGTTCATGAAGATCAAGAAACTTGCAGAAGTTTTCATAAACAGAAAGCACTCATTAAAAAGCCAGGACTTAAGCCCAAATTTCTCCTGACTCCTAATCTAGTATTCATTCTACTACATGATAATTTCTATCATATTACAGATATTATATCACTAAAATTATGATATTACCAATATTAAATATGAATCAAGTTTATATTCCAAGACTGAAGTGTAGAATATGGCCATAAGAACTACTCATTTGTCATGAAAGAGATATTTTAAACCTTTATAAACAGTAACAAGCTTGGATACAGTATAGTAAAAAGAAAACTGGCTCTAGAAACAAAAACCACCAGTTCTAATCCTACCTTTAATCTGGACTTCAATTTCCCTATAAATAAAAAGAGGAGTTGGAGGGGCTGCCACGTGGTGCAGTAAGAGTGCCAGCCCCAGTGTTGGAAGACCTGGGGATCGGTTATGGCCTCAGATACTCGGCACCCACACAAAAATAACTGGCCGTGTAGCCTTGAGCAAGTTACTTAACCTCGATTGCTTTAAAAAAAAAAAAAAAGGAGTTGGGCTGGATGACCTCCAAGTACCTTCCAGGACTAGATTCTACATTACAATTTTTCTACTTCCCATGACAGTAAAGAACTAGGAAAAAAGAGTGGTTTTATGGAATTTCAGAGGAAGATTTAAAAGAATCCTAGGATTAGAAAAGACACCAGCATAAATGAATGAAAAACTACTTAAGTTCTTACTATGGGAAGCATTGTAGGAAGTTTGGGAGATACAAAAAGAAGAGTAAGGTAGTTAATTTTCTCAAGAAGCTCACATTCCTACAGAACAATTCCTTTAATTAAGGGGATTTGTTCTGTGAAGTTTGGATTCAGTCAAAGGGCTGCACTTGAGAACCCAGAAGGTCACATGTAGCTTTCAGGCTACAAGTTCCCTACCACTCCCCAACCAGTTTTCTTTAGTGCTGTTTCCAATAACAAAATTAAATTCATTTATAATGCTGAATCTTTTTGACACTAAGGACTTAGGAAGCATAAAATTTCTTCTCTGAGTCTTTGGTAGCTATGGCTGCTCAGGAGGTAGGGGCTCTAGTCCTGCAACAATGACTATCTAGTCATATAGGCACAAATGGTATTTCACTCAACTGTGGCTGGGAGTAGGAGGTAGGGGTGGGGAGTTGGAAGCTGGGCTTGTGATATGGTAGGTACTATTATCAAGGGAACTCTTGAACAAAGAGTCCTGGAATATCTCTAGTGGACTCTGAAGGGAGGTGATTATCAAAGTGGAAGTGCTGGTTGGTACATGGCACCTTTTGACCTTCCCTCAAGTAGCCTTGCAGCTTCAGCTAAGCTGACTTGCCTGTCTCCTTGATGGTAGTTAGTAACCTATTGATGGGGGGGCCAAGTTCCCTTCTTCACATGGATTTTTCGCTTGGATTATTGCTGTGGTGGCCAGTTGGAAGCAATCCATTCCATAATTAAATAGGAATCCCAAATACAACACTACCAATAAGTCTTAGAATATCCATCTAGGCAGCTAGGTGGCATAAAGCACTGAAATTGGTGTCAGGAAGACCTGAGTTTAATACAGCCTCATTACTAAGCTATATGGCCCTGGACAAATGACAGTTCTCTCAAGGTTCTGTTCCCTCATCTGTAAAATGAGGACAATAATAGCACCTATCATATAAAGTGCTCTAAAAATCAAATTCACACATGTAAATCTGAAAGATTTGAAATGAATAATGAAATTTATTATCCATTTGAAAACTTCAGGTGATAAAAAATTCTGAAGCATCCCATTTCACTTCTGGACAGCTATAATTAAGGGAAGTTTTCCTTCCATCCAACCAAAATCCCTTCATTGTACCTTCCTCTCATTGCTCCTAATTCTGCCTTAAAAGCCAAGTGGAACAAGCCTGATCCCTTTTCTATATGACACCAACCAGCCTTTACAATCCTTGAAGACAGCTACTATTCTTCTACTAAGTCTTTGCTCTTCCACACTCAAAAATCCAGTTCCCTTAAATGATCTTTTAAAAAAAAAAGTGTTTCCTAAGCTTTTTTTCTTGAAAAAAATTTCCATTTGTAAACAAAAGGAGAAACCATCCAAACAATTAGAGCTATGGAACCCTGCTGAATTATTAACATCTCTTCATATCACATTATTTTATCTATAAATTATAGGACTTGGTCAAGATGATAACTAAGATTACATTTTCCTTCTAAAATTCTTTATTTTCAATTTTGTATTAAGACAACAAAAAAGAGATATTTGACTTCATAATATTAATATTAACAAGAAGGTCTATGTTTGAGGTGACACAATTTGGTAAGGGTTGAGAAACTAGTCTCAAAATGAAAGAGGGGGATGTCTCAGTGGGTTAAAAGTTTTGGGAAAAAATCTTGCTTTACAGTTATTTTTTAAAAAGGCCACTAAGAAAATATCAGTAACTACCAACTTATATACCATTTCCATCTCTATAAAATTTTCATGAGAATAACCTATACACCCATCTGGGTATCATGAATTAAGGTTTGAGAAAGAAACAAGCAGGCTTTACCAAACAGGAAATTATATATTTTTGGTATTATTGCTGTTAAGTCATTTTAGCTGAGTCCAACTCTTTATGACCCCATTTGGGGTTTTCCTGGCAAAGATACTAAAGTGGTTTGTAATGAGGAAACTGAGACAAACAGGGATAAGACTAGCCCAAGGTCATACTGCTAGTAAGTGTCTGAGTCTTCACTGAACTCCTGGTGCTCTATCCACTTCACCACCTTACTGCCTATACAATTGAATAAAGCATTAATTTAGAAGATGCTACCTTAAAATGCTTCCTTTAAAAACCTGTCTTACATATCTTAGTCAAAATCATAATAGCTAGTAATCAATAATGCACTTTTAAAGCTTGTAAATCACTATACATTTAATCTCATTTGACATGAGATTCTTTAAAGGTTGTAACCACCAAGGACACTTTGACATCCCTCTAATTAGCAACAGGTTGCAAAAAACTCCAATAACAATTCAGAGCTTCCTAAAGGAAATGAAAAACAGCTCAAAAAGAATCTGACCTATTCTCACAAAAAAAGCCAAGAAAAGAAAAGTTTAGAAAGAAAGATTATTTCGTAGTCTATGATAGACAACAAGAGAGACAACATCACATTAGTCCATCAATATTTCTATATTGGAAGGACACTAGAAATCTATAGTGAGCAAGACTCAGAAAGTAAGCTGAATTGCCTGTTAGTCCACAAGCATTTGTTAAGCCCTTACTATTTGCCATGTATTGTGGTAAGGTCTGTAGATACAAAGAAACAAGAACATATAAACCCTGCCCTCCCAGCTCATATTCTCTAAAGAAAGAGATAGCATGCCAAGAAAAATTATACATATGAGATATAAACAGTGTAAATGAATCTGGCCTCAGATACTTAACACAAAAACTAGCTGTGTGACCTTGGGCACACCACTTTAACTCCAATTGCCCTCCAAAAAGCCAAAAAAAAAAAAAAAAGGTGTAAACGGAAGGCAATTTCAGATCAGATGACAATAGCATGGATGGAGTATGGGATAGAGTGAAGGAGACTGGGAAAAGTCTCCTGAAAAAAGTGAGATTTGAAAATAGACTTGAGAAGTCAGTAGAGTAGAGGTAAGGAGGGAAAGCATTCTAGGTAAACCAATGAGTCAGTTAAGAAACAGGGAGACAGAAAATGGAGTGTTGCATTTGAAGGACAGCAAGAAAAAGAGTGTAGCCAGGTCTAGAACACATGAAGTAATATTCCATGTACGAAATTAAAGAATAAGACTGTATCGGTAATAAGGCTTCAAGTTGTAAAGGATTTTAAGTTCAAGAGGATTTTAAATTTGATCTTAGAAGTTAAAAGGTAGCTACTGGAGTTTAATGAGTGAGGTAGGTAATACAGTGCTGTTAATAACTCCAAAGTTTCTCCCTGACATAAAATGTACAGGTTTTTGACAATAGCCAAATTGGATGTCCTACAGATATCTCAAACTCACTATGTACAAAACAAACTCATTATCTTTCCCCCAAAACTTACCCCTCTTCCAAACGTGTATATTTCTTTTGAAGGCACCACTATCAGTCTAGTCTTTTGGGTTTTAAACCTTAGTGTTGGCACCAAGTCCTAAGTATCCCTCATTCCAAATATCCAAGCAGTTGCCAAATCTCACTGTTTATAACTCCACAACATCTCTCTCATCCGTTCCCCTTCACTACTCATATAGCTATCACTTTAGTTCAGGTCTTGATTACCTCTGACCTGGACAACTATAATACCCACATAACTGATGTTCCTGAAGTATCTCCTCAAGCCAATCCATTTTCAGCACAATTGCCCAAGTGATTTTCCTTAATTATATGTCTAACTTTATCACTCTTCCACTTAACAAATTCCAGAGGCTCCTTATTGCATATAGGATAAAATAGAATTTTGGTTTAGCTTGAAAAAGACTTTGCCAACCTGGATTCACCAAGCCATTCCAGCTTCTGGTATTATATACTATGCCTATATATTACATATATGCATATATATTAGTTCTATGTATTATAATTATATTTTATTTCTCTTAGCCTAATTTATGTTCTAACCAAAAGACCTTGCTATTCTTCATACACAGTACCACATTATTCCAGTACCCCTGAACTGTTCCTCCATCCTGGAATGCTCTCCCTCCTCACCTCCACTTAATGGAATCTTCTACCTCCATTAAGAAAGTTCAGCTAAAGTGTAGAAACATGAACTTTCCTGATCCCTATAATTGCTAGGGCCCCTTCCTTCCTAATCTTTTCTTTTCAATATATTTATACATATCCACATAGTTTCCTCTGAAAGAATCAAGTTCCTTGGGATCAGGGGCACATTTATTTTTTGTCTTTGTATCCCAAGCACCAGGCATAGTGTCTGGCAAATAGGTATAACTGACAGAAAGAGTGTGGGACAAATGATGCTCCATTAGTACCTATGCTACATCAAAAGATCTAGAGGGAAGCTTTTTAAGATGATCCCCAAGAGAAGAAGCAAGAAAACAGATCACTCAAGTCCCTTCCTCACCTTGGTGAATTCAAGTCACAAAGCAAAGAAGAATTAGATCCAAAACAACCAAAAGAACCGATATATGTGAGCACCTGCCCCACCCACTGACGATCCATGGAAGATGATGGAGAATGGCAGACACTACTATAGAATGGAGAATGGTAAATGTTCTGATTTTCAAAAAGTGGAAAAATAAGGAACCTAAAAATTACAGGCCAATGAGTTTAACTTCAATCTTTTACAAAATTCTAAAAGGTATCATTCAGAAAATGGTTAACTCCCCAAACCCCTCTTTTTCATTGTCTTGTTGCTTCCAATGTTCAGACCTTGCCTTCTGAACTTTCTACTTTCTAACCAAGTTTGTGCCCTCCAGGCTGACCTCAAATTTCAGACAACCCTATCAGAAGAATTTGAGCCCATACCCACCCATAATCCCCCAGATTTGGCCTATGCTTGGTTCCAGTCAACCTTCTCCCTTCCTGGCCCCCCATTCCCACCTACTGAGGGACAAACCTATGCCCCTTGTCAGTCTTAAGTAGTCCCAGAAGACGAGACCTCCTGTGTTCAAAAATGAATTTGGGTTCCCACTTTTTGAAGGGGGAATTGATGAAGAATGAATGACCCTTGCCCTTTTCTCCAAATGAATTTGGGTGTCTACTTCTTGAGGGGGGAGAAGATGAGATTTAAAAGGAGCAATCGAGATTCAAGTAGGTTGGTGAATTAAAGGCCAAAGCTAACAGAGGTCTCTCTACCCCTTCCTCCTGCCCTGGGGTAAACAATAGAATAGATAAAGATAAAAATTATCTGGTCACCTTGTCTCCCCATTGTAGGTTTTACTCCATAATAGGACAGCACAACATATGGCCCTCAGGCTGTTTGTGGCCCACCAAAGGTGCCCCAGAAAAATGTAGAGGATGTAAAAGAAAAGTAAAGATAAGTAACAAGTGCTTTGTTTTTGCTCTGCTTAACCTGATTTCCACTTGTCACTACAGTGCCAGTCCTGTAACTTGGCGGGTGGGTCTCTACTGCATACCCTCCTGTTAGTCACATGATCTACAGCAACCAACCACGGTCAGTCTGTCTCTAGTCTGAGAAGAGAGGCATATTTTTCACTGGCTCCTCTTCACTGTGCTTTCAGTCATTACTAAATGTAACAGTAAGAAAATCTGAAAAATATATTAAAACTTGTACCAATTAGCAAAGTAATCTTTTTAACATTAATGTGATTTCATGATAAATGAAAATCTTATGTAATAAGTGTAATTTATATTAAATGAAATTTCCCTTTTTTAAAAAATACAGTTTATTTGCAAAATAGTTTAATCATTAATTATACTTTTACTTGGAAAGTGAGCCACTAAAAACCTATTTGCAGTCTAAAGAACTTTAGCCTATTTTAATTTTGACCCTTACTTACTGCCAAGTTGTGCAGGTCTGCTCTATAAGAATCCCTAGCCTCTCCTGGTTAGGGGTCATCCTCCTTAATCCTTAATCAGTGTGTTCCCCTTAAGCCCCCTCACTCTGCGGAGCTGCCACCCCCACTTAAACTGGGGTCTCCCTTAAGGGGCAAAGGAGATTATTTGGTGCATTGTGTTACCCCCAATAAACACCTTTACTTGGGGGGGGGGCAGGGAATGGTTAGTAAATATCTAGAAAAGGAAACAGTGATTGCAAAAAGCCAACATGACTTCATCAAGAACAAACCATACCAGGTTAACTCCACTCACTTTTATAACAGGCTTATAAAACTAGTATATCAGAAGAACACTATAGATCAAATTTAAATAGAGTTTTAAAATTATTTTACTTCTCAAAGATTCTTTGCCATCTCTCTTTTCTCCAAGCTAACAAGACTTCCCTTGCAAAAAAAAAAAAAAAAAAAAAGATTTTAAAAGGAAAAAAAAGCAGGTTTTTATTGCTGTTTTTAACAAAATTTTATCAAAGTATCTTACCAAAACTCTGATGACATCCTTTTGGAAAAGGGAAAAACATGACCTAAGTGCTGGGTATACAAGCAGAAAAGTAAGACAGTCCCTGGTCTTAAGGAGCTCATAGTCTAATGGGGGAGACAAGACACAAAAGGTTTCACCTTTAAGTCAAATGGAAAGCTTCCATACTCCTCAGGATGTAGTGGCAAAGCAGATGAAGTCTCCTTCTCAGTTTCATTTAATGGATCTGATCCGCATCCAGATCACACCCTCTAACTATAGATGTTCCTCAGGGTTCTGTCCTGGGTCCTTTTCTCTTCTCCCTTCTTTACTACTTCACTTCGTGATTTCATCAGCTCCTAGGGATTTAACTACCATCTTTGCTGATAATCCTAAAATCTACCTATTTTGTCCCATTTTTTTCTGTTGTCTTCCAATCTCACATGTTCAACTGCCTTTTGAACATCTCAAGCTAGTTGTCCTGTAGACATCTGTAATGTTAATGGAATGGGAAGATCTTTCCCGCTCATTAATAGGTCTATGTAACTAAATGTGTGCACCCCAAAACTGTGTGCAACAGAGATCCTTACCCAAATAATACTCATAGAAGCAGAAAAGAATGGTTTATTATGATCTTGAGAAAGGGCAACTCTCCCTCTGACAAATAGTCAGGGAGGAGAAGCAATTTACAAAAGGAAATGGCAAAGTTATAAAGCCCTAATGCGGAATTCTCCCCCACCCACCCTGCTGACCCTTTTCTTCCATTAGCTAGAAGTCAGGTGCACAATCTAAGCCCAGCAAACTACCCCAAGTACTGGAACAAGGAAACAGTAGACCAATGCACATTTGAGAAAGCACTTCTGTCCTTATTCGGCATATCTTATGCTGAGGTGTCATTGAGGAAAAGCCTTACTAGATTTTAGAGTATAGTCTGAGAAGTTTTCACTTCTTTCACTCACTACCTTGAGCTTGGGCCCAGCCGGCTGCTGTGATGGAGCCTAAGTCACACAGAGCTCAAGTCACATGGAGCCCATCCGGAAGGAGCTTGTATGGAATGAATGGAGCAGGAAGAGAGTGTGAGGTAGAGCTGAGACAGAGCAGCTAGCTTGAGTGAGAGAGGGAGGAATTTTGCCTAAGGGAGCTTGTTTTTGTTTGTGGAGAGGCCTAATGGAAGAAATGGGGATGTTGGTGTTCCCTGGATTGGTGACATCCAATATAAACTCCTTTGTTACCATGGTGGAACTGGCTTTCTGGTATTAGAATAAATATTTTGGTTTTGCCTTTGAGGAAGAGTTATTTATATTTTGTGGATTTACCCTGGAAATATGCATGCATATTCATAGAGGCTGCTATGGGTATTGCACTGGCCATATAACATCTTAAACTAAACAAACTCACTATCTTTCTCCCTAAACTCCACTCCCCTAAGACTACACCTTCCCCACTACTGTTGAGGGAAACAACATCTTCACAGTCCCTAAACCTGGCGACCAAGGATTCATCCTCAACTCGACACTCTCTCTTCCCTCTTAACCCCCAAACCCACTCCTGTATCCAATCTATCGTTCAGGTCTGTCAATTTCATCTTTGAAATATCTCTCATACATGCCACCTTCTCTCCTCTGATACTGCTACCTTTGTGGCACAGGCCCTCACCCCATGCCTGTATTACTTCAATAGCCAGCTGGTGGGTCTGCCTGCCTCAAGTCTCTCCCAATCCAAAACATTCTCCATTCAATCACTAAAATAATGTTTTTAAAAAGCAAGTCCAGCTACATCACCCTGCTACTCAGTGAACTTCAGTAGCTTCCTATCACCTTCAGGAGCAAATGTAAAATGCTCTGTTTGGCATCCAAAGCCTTTCATAACTAGCCCCCTCCTACCTTTCCAGTATTCTAACACTTCACTCCCCAATACAAAAGGTTTACTCTTCAATATAATAAAACAGGTCTCTCAGCTGTTTCATGAATAAGATATTCCATTCTCAGCTTCAGGCATTTTCTCTGACTCTGCTCCAGGCCTGGAATGCTCTCCCTCCTCCACTCTGACAACTGACCTTCATGGTTTCTTTAAGTTCCAACTAACATTCATCTTCTACTGAATACCTTCCCCAACCCTTCTTAATTTCAGGGCTTTCTCTCTGTTGATTATCTCCTATTTACTCCGTACATAGCTTGTTTGTACATATTTGTTTGCTTGTTGTCTTCTCAATTAGACTTTGAGTTCCTTGAAATCAGGGACTGTATTTTGCCTCTTTTTGTATGCACCCCAATTAGCCCTGTGTCTGAAACACAGTAAGCACTTAATTAATGCTTAATGACTGACTTAGCAACTGACAGTTGATTGCAAGGCCCCAGAAAGAGTGCAGAATAACGGTCAAATTTTACTGAATGCTTTCAGATAGAGGTTCTACACAAATGCACAATCAGTCTACAAAAAATACTAGCAATACCAATTTGTTCAAACTGCTAGGGGTACAGAATAAAGACTGTGTATCTCTTACAGGACCCATGGCAGGGATGGGTCATAGACCATCTTTGAGGCCTCTCATTTAGGGGAAAAAGTTCAGAATTCAGAAGACAGGAGTGCAACCTGATGCTAGCTAATCAGCCCCCTGCTGTGGGCCCACTTGGCAACCATGCCTCCCCTTATGAAAAAATGGGTTACAGAAGTTCCCTGGAAGTTAGGTACCAGAATGTCACTGCTTTGTGGGCTCTTTTGGTGTCTCTCTATAGGGCTCAGCTAGGTGGCACAGATGGATAGAGAAATGATCTCAGAGTCGGGAAGACTTAAATTCAAATCCAGACTCAGGTTTACTAGTTGTATGACTCTAAGTCACTTAACTGCTTCAGTTTCCTCATCTATAAAATGAGGATAATAACAGCATCTACTTCCCACACTTAATGTGAGGCTCAAACGAAGTAATAATTGTAAAATGCTTAGCACAATGCCAGGCACATACACAGTAAGTGGCATATAAATGTTAGGTATTATCATTGTCATCATCATTTATTATATTGTCATTATGCTTGGAAACCTCATGTACCCTCCTGAGTACAGAAGGTTCCTAGGGTCAGGCTGCACAGTGATACTTTTAGGGGTAACAACTTCCATGCCTTTCTATCTCCTTACTTCCTGCCATTAGGGGGACCAGGTACAAAGTCTGTCACAGTAAAAATATTTAAAAATGTGGAGAGTCACTGCCACCACTCTTGTTTTCCTTTTTGCCTTTAAAAGGCAGTATAGTACAGGGGAAGCGAGGATAGATCTAGAGTCAAAGAAACTGAGTTCAAATCTTGTCTTTGACATTTTAAGTCTGTGTGATCGTGGGCAAATCACTTAACTGCATTGGCTTTCATGTTCTCAGTGTCCCCTGTCACAAATGATGGGGTTTGAACAGATGACCTCAAAAATACCTTCTTTCTCTTAATCTAGGAGCCTATGACAGTGACTGCAGCACAGTGATTTATATTAATTTATACATTATTCTACTGCACACTTAAAATGTGTGTGCTATAATAATTTTAATAAATTTTATTTGAATAAAATAAGTTTTTTTTAAATCACTTTTATAGTGATTTTATCAAAAAGTGGATGGGGGAGGACAGTGGTGGGGTTTTTTTTTCCTGTTTTGTTTTAAAGGAAGTCATTGCTACATAAAGTTCAGAAACTACTGTCTTAGAGGCAATGGTAAACTCTGAAGCTTCAAATTTATGCTTTAGGATTATCAATTTTACTGCTATGTAATAATATAAATAAAAGATGTTGATGGCCTGAAGTATGAAAGGTATGGATGGCATTTATGAAAGGAAATGGATTCAAGAGAAGCTGGAGAGTAAAAGGCAGAAAATGGCTCTCAGGTTGCAAACCTTGGTAACTGTGAGGATGGTGGTGCTCTCAACAGAAAAAGGGGAAGGTAGGAAGAATGCTTAGTTCAGGATAAAGATGAGTTCCATTTAAAAAAAATAATAGTTATAAATAAAAGAAGTCTGGATAGCACACAAATAAAACAAACTATATGTATTTGGACATTTGTCAGATGAACTCTTCAAAGAATCATGTTTTTCAGTATCTTTTATTATACAAATAAGATTTGTCATTTCATCACAGTTGAATTCCCTCTATCAAGCTATGTCTATGACTTGGCATAGGGAAGCTGCTCGAATTGCAAAGAAGTGAAGTTTACACAGAAAACCAAGCATCATGGGAGAGATCTGGACTCAAGTCTTTCTTACTATAATACTAGATACTACACGGTCACTATTCCCAACTCCATCTCCCAAGATGCTCCCCATGCTCTTGGTCCCCTCAACCTGAGTAGTAGCCAAGCAGTCTCTAGTATATATGAATAAATGAATAAAATGAGTAAAACTGAATTCACACCACTCCAAATGAATTGAAGTATCAGGAATTTATCCAACAGAGGTAGATAAGTATCCATAGGGTACAACAGCATTGTACAGTAATTTCTTCTTCTTTGTTAACAGAGTACAGTCTCCTCCACATGATACAAAGGAGTAAAAAAGGATAATTTCTTAGCTCTCAAAAACATTCTCCTCACAGCTTTGCCATCCCTTTTTACTTTCCTCTACAAAATATAATAGTCCAAAAAGCTGTCAACATCTTGTGCCAAAGTTGAACATTAATAGAATCCGGACAGGAAAAATGCTTGGAAAATAACTAACAAACCCAGAATTCATCATTAGCATGGATGCCAATTTTCATTCCTACTTGAAAAGTAATAAAACACTTACTTAAAATGTTACTGTTTATAAATTCAAGTGGTTTCCCTTGACTGTCCATATTTGACAACTGCTACACTAAAAAAAATTAAGAACACTTGGAATTGGAAATGATCTCAACAATCACTCCCTAGTTTCTTTCTTTTTTTTCCTCATTCCTCACCCTTGCCTCTTATAACAGGTTTTTTTTCAGGTCATAGTTCAAATCTGACCTCATTCAAGAGGCTTTTACTCAAGGGCAAGGTTGTTATAACCCTCCCCCCAATAATTCTGTATGACTTTGTGTGTGTGCGTGCAAAATATATACTTAATATATTTTTATAATAGATATTAAATATATTCTAAATCAATATACATTATATAATTTGATATTGTATATATATATATATATATATACACACATACACATATATATAGATGTATATCTCTTGTATTAATTTATCTGTGACCATGTTTTATCCTTCCTGTAGAATGTAAGCTGGAGTCTAGTGGTTATTATTCTTAAAGTATGTTTATACCCAACTGGTACAGTGCCTTGAACATATTAATTGCTAACTATATACATTTATAATCAACCAACCATCTGACTAAATTATGAAAACAAAGAATGATAGATTAAGAATATGAAAACCTGACTTTAAATATCACCTCTATTGTGTGCTACCTGAGTGACTTTGGGTAAGTTAGTTACTTTCCCTGGTCCTCAGTTTCTTCATCTATAAAATCAGTGAGTCAGAAAAGATTCCTTCAATGTCTCCTTCAGTTCTATGAATCTACAAATACAAATAGTAGGAATGTTGAAGTATTCTTCATTAATACTGAGTACAATATAGCAAGACAGCCAATAAAATATGTTTAAAAAATAAAACATGCATTATAATATTTAAATACATCTTATAAATAGCATAAATTAAAAATTAAATTGTAATTTTTTATGAGAAATAAAGTCAAATGCTATTTTAGAAAAACAAAACAAACCAGGCTTTCAAGTGCTGTCTTGCTTTTAGACAGTGTTCTCATCTCAGTACTGATGCTTTTTTCCCCTTTGAAAAAGACACCTTTCTTCTACATAAAGAGCTCATTTTTTCAAAGGACTGGAAAAATATCCTCTTTGGCTTGTGAGGAACTGCTGACCAACATTTAACAGCAAAGTGCTAAGGAGAAGAATGTGAGCTTCATCTTGATAACAACTGAAAGGCTCTTGTTTATTTGAATAGAAAGTCAGCAATTTGCATAAGACCTAAATACTCCAATTCTCAGAATCTAACTGATGTTAATTCTACCAAAATTGGCTCTCAAATCCCAGAATTTAGAATTCTGGATAATTTTCAAAATATATAGATAGTAAGACTTTATTTATCTGGCACTACTGGGTGGGGAGGGGAGAGGAAAAGGTTACTCACAACTGAAGTTTCCCAGTACCTGAAGTTTTCTTTAAAAATTTTCAACATGTGTTACTGGAAATCTTTTTAAAATATAGTATACACTTTACTGCCATGGTGAACAGAGAACTCTGAGTACAATTTAATCTTTTATTGATCACCTAGAGATTATCTATCTATCTATCTATCTATCTATCTATCTATCTATCTATCTAT
>NW_027187460.1:5572434-5652246 GCF_028583685.1 Petaurus breviceps papuanus | reverse complement strand
TATCTATCTATCTATCTATCTATCTATCTATCTATCTATCTATCTATCTATCTATCTATCTATATCAGGTATCTGGATTGTGCTACAATATACTTCAAAGACCAAAAAGAAAAAATCTGAGGGTATACATGTAAGCATGGTAATTTGTTATTTTAAAACTAAATGAAGAGGCAGCTAGGTGGTGCAGTGAATAGAACACTGGCCCAGGAGTCAGGGGGGCCTAAGTTCAAATTCAGTCTCAGACTCATAACACTTACTAGCCTTGTGACCTTGGGCAAGTCACTTAACCCCAATTGCCCTGCCTTCCCCCCTCCAAAAAGCAAAAAAAAAACAAAACCCAAAACTAAACTAAACGAATGAAAATGAGAAAACTATCATCACTCAACAGAAACTGCTCTCACCTCAAAATTACTAATATTATCTTCATTGTTAAGTCCAATGGGCTTTTTCAAATCCTTGTCCCTCTTGGCCCCAGCATTTGATACTGCTGATCAGTTTCTCCTTTACGAAGTGAGTTTCTATTACTCTTTCTTTGCCTTGTTTTTCCTTTTGCCTGTCTGCTCTTTCCCTGTCTCTTTTGCTGCATCATTATCCATATCACACCCTAAACTGTGAGTGTACTTTAAGACTGTCCTAGCCCTTTTCTTCTCTCATTAACCTCAATAGCTTCCATAGTCTCAATTATCATGTCAACATGGATGACTCCCAAACATATACACACACACACACACACACACACACACACACACACACACACACACATATATATATATATATATATATATATATATAGAGAGAGAGAGAGAGAGAGAGAGAGAGAGAGAGAGAGAGAGAGAGCTAATTCCCATCTCTCTTGAGATCCAGTCTTGCATCACCTATTGCCTATTGGATATTTTGAAATGAATGTCCTACAGGCATCTCCAAATCAATATAATCAAAATATAATTCATTATTGCTCCCCATCCTCCTCCCAAATTCCTTCCTCCCACCCCTAACCCATTTCCAAACCTCCCTTTTTCTGTCAAATATACCACCTTTCTACCAGTCACCCAGGTTTGAAATGCTGGAATCATGTTTGATTTCTCATTCTCCATCACCTCATATATCCAAATAGTCACCAAATTTTATCAATTTCACATGTACAACATCTCTTGCATCAGTTATCTTCTCTCCATTCACACCATTCTCCATTTCACAGAGTTGTTGTGAGGATCAAATACTACATTCGTAAAAGTTCTTAGCATAGTATCCGTCACAGAGCAGGCACTTACTTATCCAGGGGTGAGGAAACTGCAGCTTCAGGGTCACATGTGGCCTTCTAGGTCCTCAGGTGCAGCCCCTTTGACTGAATCCTAACTTCATAAAAAAGATTTAAGTAAAACTTGGATTCAAAGGGCCACACCCAAGGACCTAGAAGGCCACCAGAGGCCAAAGATTACCCACCCATGAGTCACTATACAAATGCTTATCCCTCCCTTCCCAGCTACCTAAGTTCCAGAGGTCCTCATCTCTAGCCTAAAATATTCCAACAGCCTCCCATTTAGCTTTCTTGCCTCAGGTCTTTTCCTCACTCTAATCCATCCTCCAAGTCAGATCAAATCAACAATAATTTATTAAGCACCTACTAAACTGTCAGGCACAGAGCAAAGTGCCAGAGATATAAAGAAAGGGGGTGGAGAAAGAAATAAACAGTTCTTGTTGCCAAGAAGCTGACAGTCAAATAAGAGAGACAACATGCAAACAACTATATACAAATAAGATAATCAGGATATGCTAGAGATCATCTCAAAGGGAAAGCAGTAACATTAAAAATGAGAGGGAAAAAAATTCTTATAGAAGGTCGGCTTTTAGCTGAGACTTAAAGAAGGCAATAGTGTAAGGAACAGAAAAGAGGTCAAACCACTGGATTGTAGAATGTGTAGAGATAAAGTTTAAGAAGACTGGAAAGGCAGGAAGTAGCAAGATTATGAAGGACTTTAAAAAGCCAACCAGAAGATTTCATATGTGATCCTGAAGGCAACAGGAACCACGTAAGCTTACTGAATAGGGTTAGCCTTTAGGAATATCAATTTAATAGCTAAGTGGAATGGTCTGAAGTGGGGAGAGAATTGAGGAAGGAAGACCAACCAGACGGCTACTACAATGTCCAGATGTGAGGTAATGAGGGTCTTCAGGGTGGTAGCAGTATTAGAAAAGAGTTGGGGACATTTATTAGGGATGTTACAAAGGTGAAGGAGACAGAACTTAGCAACAGATTGGAAGGGGGCAGTGAAAAGAGAGTAAAGAGTCAATGATGACACCTGCTCTGTGAGCCTGGGTAATTGGAAGTATGATGATGCCCTCAACAGTTACAGGGAGTTAGCAAAAGAAAAAAAGCAATTTGGTGGGCAAAGGTAATGAATTCAGTTCTGGACATGCACATTTAAGATGTCTATGGAACATCCAGTTTGAGATGTCCAAAAGGTAGTTGGGGACAAGAAGTCAGAAAAGAGGTTATGGCAAGATAAATATATCTGAGAATCATCTGATTCTCCATCCACATTCAGCTGACAAAGGGATTTTCTGGTAGTACAAGTCTGACTATAGAACTTCTCTATTTAATAAATTCCAGTTTCTAAACTCCCTTATTTTCAGAAGCAAACATGAATTATTCTGTTTGGCATTTATAGCTCTATACAACCTGGCTCCCACCTATTTTTATAGCCTTAGCACTCCCCCTTTATATACTCTTTGCTGGTCTTTTCCCTATTCCTTTCATGACATTTCATCTTCTGTCTCCATACCTTTGCACAGATTATTTCCCATGTCTAGAATGTACTCCTTCACTTTGACCTCTTACATGAGACTTTTTCTGACCCAGCTGTACTATAGCAGTGTCTCCCACAAATTATCCAATATTTACTTACATACATTTATTCTGTATTTATTTCATGTGCATATGTTGTCTTCTCAGACTATAAACTCCTTGAGGGCAGGGATTATTTTCTTTTAACCTTTTCATCCCCAACAGTTGACAAAAAGTTGGTACTTAATGAGTTCTTATTGAATGACTGAATTGATGGATTTTGTCTTACATACCAGCCTCCCTGCATGGAATATAATGCCTTCTAATTCCAATTTTTTATATTATTCCCATACTTCAAGGTCCAGTCCATGTGTTACCTTCTCTACTAATCCTTGCTCATACTAATCCTTCTCTACTGCAATATAATATAAATATAAACTATATAATACCTTCTCTACTAATCCTTGCTCATACAGCTTTAAGTCCCCCCACCTTTGTATCTTTCAAGCAATTATGTTTGACCTCTACTGTGCACCTAACATTTTTCTAACTACAGTTACAATTATTTTTTCATTCATGAAATGAATTTTACATTTCATTTACATTTCAAATTCATTTTACAAAAACTATGAACTGAGGTAAATAAAAAGTTTAAATATAACAATCTTTGTCATCATAGAGCTTACAATTAAGACAAAAAAAACCAAAAGCAATATAATACATAATTTTACATAAGTACATTAGAGAATTCTAAGATGAAATGCTATATGTAGTAGGAAAGGTCCTATAGAATACTGTAAGCATAAACCTCTTAAAGGCAGAGACTATGTCACCATTCTTTTTTATAACCCAAATAGAATTTTATTTTGATGTTTCATCATGGTGTGAAGAAGTTCTCAAAGACTATTACCACAGGACATAAGCTTTGGCAGACCATAGCAGTAAATGACTATGCTTGAAAACGAGCCAAACTAAGCTTAGACAGGCCCATTAATAAGCTGTTCTAAAAGATGAGGCAACACTCAACGAAAATCTACTAAGCTGTAAGAGGGTTATCAAAGCTGGTGGAGGAAGTTACCAAAGAGATAAAATTATCTATAATTTTAGATGTATATCTATAATATCTCTGAAGCATTAAAAAAAATAAGCATTATCAGCTCTAAGAAAAACATCTTGTATTAGTTTATCAATCTGAAACTTAGGAAAAAGAGGGGGATAGGATGTGTATATAATCCATATCACTGTAGCACCAGCCTCATTAGTGCCATCTGCAAGATGATATCTTGATAACCTTTTAATTATAACTCCCCATGTAAATATTAAATACCATTCCATTCTTTTTTAGTTTGTGTCTTATTTTACTAGGTATAGTGAGGTAAAGCAAACTGTGGTTACAGTAACAAGGGAATTAGGTACCCACCTTGTAGGTATAGGAAAAAGAGAATTGCTACACAGAATAATTGAAAAATAAGAGTCAATTGTGAGGCATCTTTAGAAAAGAGACTGAAATCAAGGTTAACAAAAGCTCTCCGGCTCACAAATACATTTTAAAACATGAAGTGAGTTGGTATCACAATAAAATGGAAAGTTTAATCTTACTTCCACTCCTCCGGTGGGTGGGCTAGTTCATATTTTTCTCTCACATTGGAAACACCCATATCCAAATGTAGCCAGTGAACTTCCTCTGATCGAAGATGACTGAGTCGAAATCCGTAACAGGCCACATGCTTTACTTTGTGACTGTCCACTATCTTCTGAATGATGCCCTGAAATGTGTCCCCCCCAAAAAAAAGAAAGTATACTTATTACAAACATTTATTACAAGTTCTACATTTATTTTACATTAAAGCCAGGCATTAGAAATTTTATCATTATCAAATTAAAGCAGTATACCTATATTTTATTGGAAATTTTTATTTCCTTTCTTGTAATGTTTAGAAAAACAAAACCCATCTAGGTAGTTTAGTTCATGCTGTCAAATTATTTTAAATGAAAACTTTACATAGATGACATCCATGTGCATACACTGTGGAGAAAGGAATGTTGGTCTTGCATCTGTGTATTTTTAGTCATTAATAAACAAAACCCACTGTCAGCATTGCCTTTTAAGAGGCTTAGTAAATACTTTGGATGATGCTGATGTTTTTCAAATGCAAAGCTGCTTATTAAAATAATCAATGCTAATACTTTATAAGCTAGTGAACTTATACACTTAATGAAAATTTTACCTTGTTAATTCTAACACATCTGTGGTACTTAAAGTTTCTTCTTTACTCTAGTATTTTTTAAAGATCTACTATATTCAGGACTAGGCTAGATGTGGGAGATAAAAGGATAAATAAGATATGGTCTCTGTCTTTAAAATGCTTAAAATTTACCTGGGAAGACAAGACTTACACAAAGCAAAAATTTAAATAACAATACAGGCAGAATGTAGCATGTATCACAGGCAATAAGGTCTGTCAGAATATAGAGGAGGAAAAGATCTAGATGAGCTGGAGAGCAGAGGAGGGTTTCCAAAAAGAGATGAGGTTTCAGAAACAATCTGACAACATTTGTATAAGATGGGTATGTTATTCTAATTTATTTACTCCTCAAAGGTGATATCCAAGAATCTCTTTGTTTCCTCATTCCTGTTAGATGTAGCAACATTCTGAACTGACAAAAATAACTTGTTATGGGAACAGAAATGATACTTTTAAAGTATTATACTAAACTGCCATGAAATTTTGTTTGAGTGCAGCACATGTGCCACACCTTCTTCCTATAAATTATATTACAGTGATATCATTTCTTTCTTTCTTTCAACAATGACAGACACTAAAAATAAACTCAAATTATCTTATTTCAACAACTTTCTAACTGACAAGTCTCCCTTTGCTCCAATTTACCTTCACCCAGCTGCCAAAAAGATTTTCCTAAAGCACAGACCTGACCATGTTACACCCTGGCTACTATTACTTCCAGGATCAATCATCAGCTGGTGGCATTCAAAGCTCTACACAACCCAGCCTCTTTCCTACCCTACAGCCCACATATACAATGAGGGTTTGTTAAACCTTTGCTTGAAGATCTTTTTTTTTTTTTAAAGCAATTGGGGTTAAGTAACTTGCCCATGGTTACATGGCCAGTTTTGTGTGTGTGTGTGTGGTTGTTAAGTATCTGAGGCCAGAACTGATTCTGGGTCCTCCCAACTCCGGGGCCGGTGCTCTTACTCACTGGGCCACCTAGCCGCCCCATGATTGAAGATCTTTAGTGAAACAGAACCAACTAACATCTCTTCCTATTTTGGGTCACTCTAATTGTTAGGAAGATTTTCTTAATCAAGAGCCCTGCCTATTTCACAAGTTTCTTCCCCTCCATATAACTCTACAATCCCGAAGAGACCAAGCTGTTTGTTGTTCCTTTCACAGAACGTGTCATTTCCCATCACTGTGACTTTGTGCTCAGTGTCTTTCATGCCTTAACTGCTGCTCCCAATTTCCATCCACCTCTCAGAATCCCTGGCTTCCTTCAGGCTTTGGCTCCAATGTCATCCTCTGTAGGAGGCCTTTCCTGGGGGCCCCAGCTGCTAGTGCTTTCCCTTTAAGATTACTTTCTATCTATTCTGTCTGTATCCTTTATGCACCTATTTATTTACATGCTGTCTCCCCCCACTAGAAAGTAAGTTCCTTGAAGTGAGGGGCTATTTTTGCTTAGGTTTGTATCACCAGTGCCTAGTACAAGGTGCAGCACATATTAATGTGCTTACTCTGAATCTCTTTCAATTCTGAGAATTTATGATTCTTTAGGGCTTTAAGAGATTAATCAACAGCACTTATTAAGCATATCTGCATTTGTAAGGCACTCTGCCAAGTGCTGGACACCCAAAGAAAAAGTAAAAACAACCCTAGCTTAAATTCAAATGGTAAAAACAACAAGATGTACACAGTATAAGGGGAGGTAATACCAGAGGGAAGGCACTAGTAGCTGTGGGAGTGAGGAAAGGCCTCCAACAGAAGATGTCATTTCAGTTGTTGCTTGAAGGGAGCCAGGGATTTTAGAGGTAAAGATAAAGATGGTGTGATTCTGTCTGATTCTGTTGCTTTCCCGAATTTTATATCATATGTTTTATTGTCATATCCATAATGTGACACAAAACTCCTTACTGTAGTACTCACTCTTCTTTTCATTAACTCTGAATGACTTTGGGTAAATGACCACCTCATTGTGGCTCAATTTTATAATCTGGAAAATGAAGGTGTTGGAACAGATAACACCAAGGACTTTTTATTCCTGAAAAACCTGTGATTCAACTTGTGAATCTATGATACACTTTTCTTTTTATTCCTTCATGAAAATAAAATTAAAATATTTGAGAGATGGTATATCTTCTTAGGCAGAAATACCAAAACAAGGCACGCTGTTAAAATACACTAAAGCTTTGTTTTAAAACAATATTCTTAGTATTCTTTTTTTTCTTAGTATTCTTTAGCTAATGATGTTATCAAAGTACTTCCTTATTGCTGAAACATTTTTATAATATGTTAAACATATAAACTGAATTCAAAGTTTTCCAAGATACATGAATTCTTTTCTAGGGATCTTCCTTCAACCAACAAATATTATAACTGGGCCTTCATTGATGGTCGTACGGAGTTGCTACAGCAAAAGGAAAATTTGTCAATCAAACTTTTAGTGACAAGCCTCTTCTTGCGCTGCTGGGAATTAACTTCAAAGTTTTTTGCAACCTATCAGAACCTGCCATGTCTTGCATTGTTGGCCTAGTCTTGAAGGTCACCAAGTCACTGCTCATCAAGTTGAGGCATCAGAGAAGGATTCTAATGATTCAATACTATATTTTACTTCACATACATTGGATATAACCACTAGACACAGAAAAAAAATAGTTTTAAACAGCAAATAAGAGGTCAAGCCTAGATTCTTGGGTGAGCACTTACAACTATAGGATCAAAAGTAATTTGGGAGAGATAAGTAATTAATTATATGAGAAAGAAATATTCAAAATAAGAAGTACAAACTAGTTAATAATCATATGAAAGAATACTCCAAATAAATACTCACAACAGAAATGTAAATCAAAACAACTCTTAAGTTTCATCTGACACCCTGCAAATGAGCAAAGATGATCAAATATAAGAAGAGTCAATATGGTAGCAGGGCTGTGCGAAGGGAAGCACACTAAATCCTTGTTGCTGTAACTATGAAACAGTTCACCTAATGTAATGCTAAGAAAGTGCCAAAGATGTACAAGACCTCTGACCCAAAGATTATCTCTAGGAGGTCAATGACAAAAAGAAAGGCCTTATACATATCTAGATATTTTAAACAGCACTTTCTGCAATAGCAAAAACAGGAGGGAAAAAAAAAAGATGCCCACTGATTGTGGAATGGCTAAGCAAATGAAAAAAAAAATGACAAAATAACAATTCAAACTGAATGCTGTGAAATTACAATGACCAAGTTTGGCCCACAAAGAGAGAAAAGATACTTCCTGCTATTTCTCAATAGAGGTAGAAGACTAAAGGTATAGCAGAATACTACATACATATAATGTCGACCTTTTTCAGTATGTTGGTCAATTATGGTGTACTAAATTAGCTTCCACATTTTTTATTCTTTTTTATAAAATATTGCTCTTAGGAAGAATGAAAAGAGATATATTTGGAAATGTAGATAATAATGAAAAAATGTCAACACAAATTTTATTTTTAAAAACTACACTGGTTGAATAATCTAATGAAAATGTCTGTTTTTACTTTTATTTTTTAAAATTGATTTGTTTCTTGCTCCACAAACTTCACGAGTGACTGGAAGTCTTTGTGGGAGGTGGTAGTTAACCAGTAGAGGAAAACTACTCATGTCTCCTTCTTACATGGGTAAATCCAAAACTCTATAGATCTGTTACATATCACAGGAACTTAATTTTCCTCTTGAAACTTGTTTTCCATTTGGCTAAAAAAGGAAGAGGGAAAATAAGCACAGGCAATAAAGGAAACAGATATCTCCTCACTTCCTACCAGGAAGTACGACCTACCTCACACTGCCATTCCCTTTCAGCTCTAGGTTATTTTCTCACTTTTACTTTGTCCCATTATATTGTAAGCTCCTAGAACGCAGGGGACTTTCTTTTTTGTATTTGTATCAAGTGCTTAGCATAGTGCTAGATACATCAATAGGTTCTTAAAGAATATTTATTTACTAACTATTAATATTCAGACCAGCTCAAAAAGATGATCAGATTCTGAAAGTAAATCAGGGTATATATAATAAAGGGTATAAACACACATTAAAAGGTTCAAGAAGTACCAAAAACTAAAATTCAGGCATGTGTGAAAAATGGGAAGTGTGTTACATCACTCAAGTAAAATGATTCAAAATGTTCAAAGTAGATCTAGGAGACTATCATCCAATAGACACACTACTAGATGCAAATGACAATGTAGGTCATCTATGAGAAAGTTCACTGCTTATTTCAACTGATCCAGTAGGAATGCAGAATAAGGAGTTATTGGGCACCAGTGGTTATCAGGTTAAAAATCAGTCTGCCAATAAACATTTACTAAGCAGTAACTATGTGCCAGGGATTATGCTAAGTACTAGCAATACTAAAAAAGGCAAAAGCAGCACACATTATAATAGGAAAGATAATAAGCAAAGAAGTATTTCTAAATTACCTATACATAGGAAAAATGGAAAATAATGAACAGAGAGAAGGTACTAGAATTAAGAGGGGTTGGAAAAGGCTTCCAGTAGAAGAAAGCATCTTAATAGGGACTTAATGGAAACCAGGAAGTGGAGATGCAAAGGGAGATGATTCCAGAATTGGGGAACAGTCAGAGAAAATGACTATAACTCGGACATGAAAAGTCCTGCTCATGGAACAGCAAAGAGGTTAAAGTCACTGGATCCAAGAATATATGGTAGAGAGTAAGGTATAAAAATCCTGGAAAGGTAAAAAGGGCAAATGCCAAACAGAAGATTTTACATTCGATTCTAGAGGCAACAGAAAACCATTAGGGTTAATTGAGTAAGGTTGTGGTATCATTTTAGGACTTGCACTTCAGGAAAATCACTTTGGCAGTTGAATGGAGGATGTAGTGAAACGGGGAAAGATTTGAGGCAGGCAAACTCACCTGTAGGCTACTGCAATAGTCCAAGCATGAGGTGGTAGATGTATCAGAATAGGGGTCATATATAAAAGATGTTGCAAAGATCAAACTGGATATGGGAGATAGCGAAGAATCCAGGATGACACATTTCAAGGCTAGAAAAATGGGAGAATGGTAGTATTCTCTACAGTAATAGGGAAGTCTGGGGTGGGAGGGGAGTTTTAAGGAGAAAGATAATACATTTAGTTTTAGATGTGTTGAGTTTGGAGGTGTGAAACTGAAGGTTAATAGAAAGGTTAAGGCAGGATAGTTAGATTTGAGAATCAGTAGCAGAAAAATGATCATTAAATCCGCAGGAGGTGATAAGATAACACATGAAGTAGCATAGAGAGAAAAGAAAATAGGGACTCAGGACAAAGCACTGCGGGACACCTGTGACTAAAAGGTGTGATCTAGAAGATGATCCAGCAAGAAACTTGGAGCAGTTGGTCTGATGGGCAAAAGAAGCAGGAGAGAGCAGTATTAAAACCTAGAAAGAAGAGAGTATCAAGGAGAAGAGAGTGATCAATAGTGTCAAAGGCTGCAGAGGGGTCAATGAGAATGAGAAGTGAGAAAAGGCCATTGTATTTAGCAATAAAAGAGATCACTGGTAACTGGAGGGAGCAGTTTTGATGGAATGACCATGTAAAAAAGTAGATTGTAAAAGGTTAAGAAGAAAGTGAGAGGAGAGAAATTGGAGGCATCTTATAGATGGCCTCCTTAGTGGGAATGGAAGGATCAAGGGAGAGTTTTTTGAGGATTCAGGAGACAAGGGCATATGTGCACAGACAGAAGTGAAGAAGTCAGTAGACAGGGAGAGATTAATGATAAGTGAGAGAGTGCAGATGACAGAAGGGGCAACCTGCTGGGGAAAATGGGAAGAAATGATAGTACAGGTAGAGTAGGCCTTGATAAGGAGTGAGTCCACTTCTTTATGTGAGACAGGGATGAAGGAGAAGATAGCAGCAGAAGGCTTCTGAATCATATGAGATGAGTAAAAGGGAGAAAAGAACTTAAGGCAAATGACCCCAAATTTTTTTTTTTCCTGTAAAATATGAGGCAAGGTTTTTAGCTCAGACTGTGGGAGTATGGGGGAGCCATGGGATGTTTGAGGAAAAATTTAAAAATGTGGAAGAGTTGCTCTGGAGAATGTGATGGTGTGTTGACAAGGAAGGTGTAGAAAGATTACCTAGCAGCAGTAAGAACCCAGCTGAGGTTACATAACATAAATTAGTAGTGAACCCAGAGATAACAATTATGTGATTTTTCTCCACCTTCATTCAGCAGTATGTGTGTAGGTAGAAAGGTAGCAGATGGTGGAAGTCATCCAAGGCTGAGGCATGGTGCAGTTCAACTGGTGATATGATAAGGGGACAAGACTCAAGATAAGAAATAGTGTAGAGTTAAACTGGTTCACCAAAGGGTCAAGATGGGGAAAATAGGAGAGAGTGGTAAGTGAAGAAAAGATAGCCTAGGAGAGAACAAAAGATCAAGGGATTTGCAGTCACAGTCAAGGCAAGAACAAAGAGTAGGATGTGTTAAGGGAAGGCAGAGGAAGAGGTAGAAAACCAATAGATTATGGTCAGATAAAGGTATTTCAGAATTCCTGAACATGGAGATGTGCATTATTCAATTATGGCAGATCACAAAGTATGATCATTTCTGAGGTGACTGAGGTGGGACGGAATAGTAATCATGCTTAAATGAGTAAATTGAGGAACTGAGTCATTTGGGAATTTGAAGGAAATTTAATAAGTATGCTGAAGTCCCCTAGTATAAAGGGCAGGAGAGAAAAACTGTGAGCCATGTACTGAACTCCAAGAAGAAATAATAGAGGTTTCATTCAAAATAAGTATCAAATGCATAAAATACTCAGAGTCAGCCTACTACAAGCATATTAAAATCTATGTGATATAGTAATCCTTGGGAAGACAAAAACTTTGGATTTATATAAGGAAACTATTTCTATATCTTTTAAATGTACCCTGAACTTAAAAAATCTTTTTAAAAACACCCATAACCACACACAAATAAATGTAAAAACTGAATGCTGTATAATTCAGGCCCTCCCAATAACAAGGGAAAAAGACACCTCTCTCCCTTCTTTTCAGAAATATGGAACGTAGGATGGTTACATGACATAATGTGAGACTAAGATCATACACTGATTAATTTTGCAGAATTGCTTTTTAAGTTTCTTATTCTTTCTTTTTTCTTTTTCTTTTTTTTAAGCAATTGGGGTTAAGTATTGCTCAAGGTTACACGGCCAATTATTTCTGGGTGTGGTGCTAAGTATCTGAGCCCGGATTCGATCCCCAGGTTATCCTGACACTGGAGCCAGTGCTCTTACTCGCTGAGCCACCTGGCAGCCCATTGTTTATTCTTTCTTACAAGGAATAATTAGTTGTGGAGGGAAAGGGTGTGGGGATACATCCAAAAATGAAAGTGATATAAAGACAAAAGATAAATTTCTCAAATAGAAAATAAAAATAAATAAAATAAGCTTTTCACTATTCAAGGATATATATGTTTGACAAGGTTTAGAATTCTCTTCCTTGGGCTATTAATAAGAAGAGTCCCCATTTATACCAAAATATTTATAGTGGCACTTCTAATGAAAACAAAGAATTTGAAACAAAGTAGATGTCTATCAATTAGGGAATGGTTAAAGAAACTGTGGGACATAAACATAAATGGAATGGAATATTACTGTGGACTAAGAAATTATGTATATGATGAATTCAGAGAAGCATGAAAGGATTTATATGAACTGCTACAAGTGAAAATAAGTAGAACCAAGAAAAAATATACACAGCAACTATCACAACATAAATAGAAAGAACAAACACATCCCCCCAAATCAAAAGGGGATGTAACAAAATAATAAAGATCAAGCAGAACATAAATGAAGAGACATAAGAAGATATCCCCAAACCACCCCTTTGTGAAAGTCAGAGATCCACAGATATTACACATTGTACTTGTTTTAAGACTTTTCAATGTATCGTCAGTTGCACTTACATTTTTCCCACCTAGAAAACACCATGTGCTATATGAGATTGCTCTCTGGGGGAGGGGAGGGGAAGGAGAAGGATACTGGGGATAACTATGATGATGAAAAATAAAAGATATCAATAAAAACTTGTTAATAAAATAAAAGAATAGGGGCGGCCATGTAGCACAGCGAGTAAGAGCACCGGCTCCTGTGTTGAGAAGACCTGGAGATTGAATCCCGGGCTCAGACACTTAGCACCCACCCAGAAACACCTGGCCATGTAACCTTGAGCAAGTTACTTAACCCCAATTGCTTAGGGGTGGCCAGGTGGCTCAGTGAGTAAGAGCACCGGCTCCAGTGTCGGAATGACCTGGGATCAAATCCGGGCTCAGATACTCAGCACCACACCCAGAAATAACTGGCCGTGTAACCTTGAGCAAGTTACTTAACCCTGATTGCTTTAAAAAATAAATAAATAAATAAATAAATAAATAAAATAAAATAAAATAATTCCTTTCCTTGGTTATTCGGATCAGGATGACACGGGCACTTTCTTATGAGACTTCCGTACTTTCCATTTTACTAACTAGTTCGTCTTTGTGAACAAAATTCAGCCTAAAGCACAGTTCCCTTTATTACTTCCTCTTCCATTCAAGAAACAAAAGTATAATAGACCCTGGATTGGAAAAGACCTTATCAACCATCCAGTCCAGTCTATACCTAAGGATCTTTCTACAGCATTGATAGGTGATCATACAACATACCTGAAAACTTCTAGTGAAAGAAAACCAACAACCTCCTCATTGTAATTCATTCCATTTTTAGTCAAATCTAATTATTATTAACAGCCAGGTGATACAGTAGACAGAGTGCTGTGCCTAGAGTCAGGAAGCCTTGAGTTCAAATCCCACCTCAAGACACTTACTAGCTGTGTGACCCTGGGCAAGTCACTTGACCTTTGTTTGCCTAAGTTTTCTTCAACTATAAAATAAGGATTATAACAATAGCACCAACCTCCCAGGGTTGTTGTGAGGATCAAATGAGATAATATTTTAAAGCACTAAGCAGACTGTCTGGGACACAATAGGCACTTTTTAATAACGGCTGGTTTCTTCCCTTCCTTTTTCTTACTCTCTGTAATTTATATCATTTGCTCCTTGTTTTGGCCTCTGGGTTCAAGAGGACAAGTATAATTTCTCTCCCACATCAAAAGCCTTCATATTTTTGAAGATAGCTATCATGTAGTACATACCAATCATCTCTATATTAACTATACCCAACCCTAGAAAAAAAATCCTTCTTAAGAGATGATCTCCAGGCCTTTCATCATCCTGGCCTCTTACTCTGAACACGTTCTAGCTTGTCTGTCTTTCCTAAAATGTGTTAATAATAATGATAATACTATCTAGCATTTATATTACACCTTATTATTTGCCAAACATTTTACAAATATAATCTCACAGGATCCTTACAACAACCCTGAGAGGTAGGTGTTATTGCTATTCCAGATGAGGAAACTGAGGCTAAGGAATGTGAAGTGACTTGCCCAAAGCCATACAGCTAGTCTGAGGTGGGATTTGCACTCAGGCCTTCTTGACAAGTCCAGCATTCTACACATTGCACTGCAGGACTCAACATAGTATTTCCAAAAGCGATCTGACTGCAGGATTCAATTGGAAATACCGTACTAGATGGGTAAAACTAAGAATTTGTATTATTATTATCAATACACATATATTCCACTGCTACAGTACTTATAATATTCAATTATTCTATTAGAAAATGGAGGAATTCCACCTAGGCATTGTTTGCCACACTTCTCTCCTACAAGACCTACCAAATGACCAACTTTCTTTATCCTAATAAAAAAAATCTACAAATACAAGATAAATTCTATCAAAAAATGAGTCAAGTTCAATGCTTGAAAAGATCAACTGGGTATTGCCAAAGCTTTCAAGAGAACTATAAGATGGGGATAAAAGCAAAATCTTTAGAAATCAGCTTCTATACCAACTTTTATTATAAAATGATAATCTTCAAATTGAAGGAGAGATGAAAACAACCTAAGTGGTACCAAATTCTAAGTTTCTTATTGAGGACGAGGAATACATTTTAGGTTTCCTCTGGAAGCATTATTCATTCACATGTGTAACACAAGAGAGTAAAAAGAATAAATGAGTTATGATAACACTTGACAGGCCATCCATCACATCTCAAGATAAGCCAACTAAGAAGCCAGTGAATATTCTGATTAACCATGTTAGTTTCTGATACCAAATCCATATCCATCAGTGGTAAACCTCTCTCTGGGATTAGTACAAGAGCTCCCCACAGCATGCACTGGGTACAGTAATAACACAGGAAGGAACTGGGATCAGAAGACTAGGCTTCAAATCATACATATGACAATTACTATGCTACCTTTGGCAAATCTCTTTAATTCTAGGCCCCAGTCTCCTTGCCGGTAAAACGAAAATAAGGCTTCACTATATACATAGACTCATAGGGTACATATTGAACAAAAGATCACAGACTTTATATGACAAAGGCATTTAGGAACATCCAGTGCAACCCCTACATTTGACAGCTGAGGGAGAAAAAGCCAAAAGAAGTCAAATGACTTGACAAACAATTACACAAGAAGCAGACCTTGAATTCAAGCCGAAGTCCTCTCAAGAAAAATCCAATCCATTTCCACTGCACCAAATACCACTAAAAGAACTCATTTAGCTCAAATCATCAAGGATTATCTAAGCTGTTTACAAGGTGATCAGGTGGACTTTGAGGGGAATCTGCTCACTGCAATGTACTGTTAATTGGAAAACAAGATGGACTGGGATAGTGAGGGGCCATGTGGCCTATGCTATACTTCTTCAAACTCAACTTTATTACTTGGATGGATCTGTGGTCTCAACAGGAACACAGCCTCTGGCCAGTGAAGATCACAACACCTCTTAAGACTTAATTCTTATTCGTATCCTTCTATAAACTCTGCATAGAGAATCTACTCAGGAAATTGAATTTCTTTTACTGAAGTTTTACATTTTCTGTAGTACAAGGGTAACACTTCCTACTTTAAAAGTACAATATGGCACATGGTGGCAGCAGGTAATGCAGTGGAGAGAGCACTAGGCTAGGAATCAGGAAGAGTCCTCTCCACGAGTTTAAATTCAGCCCCAGACACTTACTAGCTGTGTGGCCCTGGACAAGTCACTTAACGTCAGTCTGCTTCACTTTCCTCAATTATAAAATAACAGCATCTAACTCACAAGGTTATAGTGAGGATAAAATGAGCTAAAATTTGTAATAAGTACTTAGCACTGCGAGAAATGATTATTTCTCTCTGGTATTTAAAAATTAATCACTGTATCTGGACAAAGGTTTTCCCCCTTTTCTACTTCCTCATTCAGAAATCAACTAGAATGGGAAATCTTTCTAAAAGACATACCAAGCCAGGATGGCCATGATCAAATCAAAGACAATAAAAGAAATTCTAAGTTTGGGGGTAATGGTGGCATTTCTGCTCACTGTTTGCTCAGATAGTTCTGGGAATACATGGATCCTCCTTTTTGTCAGACAGGTGATATGAAATTGATAAGTCTCTTTGACCAGGATTTAGGTGATCTAAGTCACATATCCCAAAACCATCACTGTAATATTCATTTTCTCATTAAGTGTTAACCAATCAGAGTTGACTGTCACCCTTCAGGAACACCTACTCTTCAAAGGGCATACAAACTGTGAGCCCTTTGGTCTGTGAGAGATAGCCAAATGACCACCTTTTCATTAATACACATTCTGGTCTCATTAATAAAATGAATAAATTGCCCAGAAACTATGTCTCTAAAACCTCTTAAAATACCACATCTATGTGCCTGGCATATGGTAAGCACTATAAAAATGTTTAATCCCCCTTCCTTTTTCAGATGAATAAACATCACCCGTAAAGAGAGGTTTCCCCCCCACTTCTACAGTTATAATTATTATTCAATACAGAGCTGAGAGCAATACTTCATCTGGGGCTTTGGTATAGTTTCCTTTCCAAAAAAATCTCAAGCATCTTTTACTTTCAGCAGTGATTCTATTCAATTTGTAATGAGTGACAGCCAAGAATTTTTTTCCATGTTTATCGACAAGGCCATTTGTTAACAGAGGCAATCAAAAAGCAAAACGATTTGTTTTGTTTTGTTTCACATTTTTTCTAAAAAAAAAAAAAGGTAAAAATCTTTCCTCTCTTTTAAGTTAAATATAATGTGTAGAAGCAATAATGTTGGTTTTTAGATTTTATGCAATACTTGTTTTTTCTTTTTTATATACATATGATTAATGAGCTAGAGTTCCAAAAGGGAAGAACTGATAAGACTTTTTTTCTATTATATTCATAATGTTCTGCTACATATAACATTAAAACCCTTGTTAAAATTATAAAAATCACTAATATTACTGTTTTATAGTAGTGCCAATAAAATTTTAAGTATTTTTCTAGAGGGCAAAGAAGTGCTTCACATGAAAATACTAGTTATGAAAAATACAAAGATCAAATTAACCATTACCTGATAACACAAAAGCTATGACCTATGAAGTAGCAAAGCAGGTGCCAAATTGAATTGGAAGAGGGAATTTCTTCACCTATAAGTTCCCTACACATATCATTGCAATGATAGGATTAGTCCTATCCCCTTCCCTTTTATACATTAAAAAAGGAAAAGTATAACAATAACACAGAGTAATACATAAATTAATGTCTTTTTCTTTTAAAATGCTAGAAAGCCGAGGAACAATTTTTACAGCAAGTATTTCTGATAAAGGCCTCTTCTCAAACATAAAGAAAATGGAATCAAATTTATAATACAAGTCAATTGATAAATGGTCAAAGGATATGAAGAGGCAGTTTTCAGATGAAGAAAATAAAGCTATGCTCATATAAAAAATGCTTTAAATCACAACTGATTAGAGAAATGAAAATTAAAACAATTGTGAGGTACCACCTCATATCTATCAGATTGGCTAATATGACACAAAAGGAAAATTATAAATGTTGGAGAAGATGTGGGAAAATTGGGACATCAATGGACTACTGGTGGAGTAATGAACTGATTCAACCATCCTGCAGAACAATTTAGGACCTACCCAAAGGGCTATAAAACTTGCTTGGCATACGCCAAAGAGATCATGAAAAAGGAAAAAGGACCAATATGTACAAAAATATTTATAGCAGCTCTTTTTGTGGTGGCAAAGAACTGGAAATTGAGGGAATGTCCATCAACTGGGGAATGCTAAACAAGGTGTGGTATATGAATGCAATGGATTACTATTGTGCTATAAGAAATGTTGAGCAGGAGGATTTCAGAAAAACCTGTTAAGATTTATATGAATTAATGCTGAGTGAAATGAGAAAAAGCAGGAGAACACTGTACACAGTAACAGCAACACTGTGAAAAAATCAACTATGATAGATTCAGCAGCAATATAATGATCTAAGATAATTCCAAAAGAATTATGATGGAAAATGCTATCCACATCGAGAGAAACAACTGATAGAGTCTGAATGCAGACTGAAGAATACTATTTTCACTTTCTTTGTTTTTTTTCCCTTTTGTTCTGTTTCTTCTTTCATAACATAACTAATAGGGAAATATATTTAACATGATTGTACATGTATAATCTATATTGGACTGCTTGTCACCTTGGGAAGGTGAGGAAGAAAAATTTGAAACTCAAAATCTTATAAAAAATGAATGTTGAAAACTATTACATGCAATTGGAAAAAATAAAATATTACTTACATTTTTAAAAATGCTATTATACATTAATCTCTGTCTACACGATTCACACTGTGTTGCATAAAATTTTAATATTTATTTGCAATGTTTGTCACTTTAAATTAAAATTAAATTGCTTTGATTTTTCTAGCATTACATTCAATTTATCTGATGGAAAATTTTACTTACCCTCACATCGGTGGCATCTCCATGCCTGATAATACTGGCCCATGTGGTTGGCTCACTGCTATTTTCAAAATAATGAAAGACTTTTAATACTCGCTCCATTGCCCCAGGAGAACGCTCCATCCCAGTACTGAGGTGTGTCTTTGTACTTGAACTTGGGGCGTGATTCAAGTTGGGGTCAAGGTAAGCGGCTGCCATGGTTTTGCTAGATGCTAGGTATCTGTCATATTCTGTTGAAAAAAGAAATAAGAGAATACATATATTCTAGGGCATTATGATTAAAATAAAATCATTTAAGTGAAATTCATATGCAAGTATAAAATCTGTTTAAATGACTTGATTTTCTACTTTTTTTTAATATAACAAAAAAGTAATAAATTGTCAATAGCATTGGGGAAGGGTAATAGAAATTAACACTAATTTCCAAAGGAAACTGCTATAAGTAAAATCTTTTATCTAAATGATCACCTTTTTTAAAGGATACAAATTTCTGGATAAGAGTTTAAAATAAAGGAATGACTGACTCTTGGCAATGGGGGGTGTCCTAAAATGGGTGCTAACACTAATCAAAAAGACTTTAGATTCAAAGTGAAATGGCAGGGGTAAAAGAAAGCCTCCTACATTAATTCCAAGATACCTTAAAGAACAATCATATTTCAGGAAGAAGAATGGTGGTAATAAGTTTACCCAGAAAATGCAAGACAGGAATCAGAAACTAAAATCCATGGAAACAAATGTGTATATACAATTATACAAAGTATTAGGCAAAAACATGCTAAACTGAAGATCCTCATGAAAAGAGGGGGGAAAATGGACTTCACAAGCATCACTGAAAATTAGTAGGATGGAACTCCTGACTTAAATATGGCTTTGGATATAATCTATTCAAAATAAAACAACACCTAAAAGTAAAAGTAAGAAAGGTGAGAGGTGGTAACAGAATAGTATTAATTCAGATACCTTTACAATCTTGATTCGGTCTACCTTTCAGGCTTGTTGGGAATATTATTCCTCTTCATGTACTCTAAGTTGCAAACAAACTTGCCTATTTGCTGTTCATCTCCCCATGTATGTTTTTGACTAGGCCCAATCACAACCTTGCCCAAAACCAAAATGGAAATACTCCCATCTCTCTCCTTTGCTCCTATTTGGTGCTGTGACTGGGTCCACTAAAAGTTTATATTTTATAATCTCAAATGGGCCGTACTCCAGCAAGGCAAATATTTTTTACTCCCTAATAAATGATATGCTATTCCATGTTCCCTAACAGCTATTATAAACCTGTTTTTCTTTCCTCATGCTTCCCAGAGAAGCAAAATCTCTCAAACTCTCTCACCTGAAGCCTTCACTCTGAAAGCTAACCCATTCTCCCCTTCTCCTTATCTCATATAACTCAGATGTTTTTTCCCTGTACTATCCCTTCCTTCATCACACTCTCACATGAAGAATTGAGTCCTTTCCCCTTATAAATGTCAACTCCTCTCCATGCACCCTTGATCCTACTCCCTTTAGGCTTCTCTAACATACTTTCTCCATTATCATTCCCATAGTCTTCAATCTTTTCCATCTATTGGCTCCTTTCCAGATAAACATACCAATGTATTCCCCAACCTTAAAAAGGATTTAATTGATATGATCATCCTCGATAGCTATGTTCCTTTGTCATTCTTTCCCTTCATGGATAAACTTCTTAAGAAAGAAATATAGACACTCTTAAGTGCCTCCTCTTCTTCCACTCTCATTCTCTTCTAAACCTCTGCACTCTGGCTTCCAACCTTATCATTCAACTGAAAATGATTCTCCCAAAGATGTATGAATGATATCATAACTGCTGATTCTATAAAGCTCTATCTTCATCATCATTGTAGCATTTGAAACTGTTGATCACTTTCTCCTCCTGGATATATCCCTTCCTTCCTGTTTTTAAGTGCTCTGCTTTCCCTTGGTATTCCTACTATCTCTTCAGCAGCTTCTTATTTGTCTCCTTTGCTGATCTTTCATCCACGTCATACCCATATACTGTGGGGATCCCTTTAAAGTTCTGTCCTTGGCATATCATACTCTACAATATCATTAGCTTGATAATCTCATTAACTCCCTTGGAATCAGTTATCATCTCTAAGTAGATGATTACAGTTTTATAAGTCCAGTCCTCATCTCTCTCTGAGCTATGGTAATACATCACCAGAAGCCTTTAGGACACCTGGAAATGTATAACAACAAAGAGGACTTGCTATCTGCCAAATGGTATCATCCCTGTTTGTCAAAAAGAAACTAAGGCACAGAAAAATTGAATAAATTAACATCTGATCTCTTATTTCCCACTCCAGCATATCCTCCACTCAAACTGCTGAATTGATCTTTTTAAAGCACAGGTCTGATCACATTACTCATCCCCCCAATCAGTAGACTTGAGTTGTTCCCTATCACCTCCAAGATAAAATTTAAAATCCTCTGGCTCTTAAAACCCTTTATAACCTAGCTCCTTCCTACCTTTCTGGCTGTCTTATACCTTATATATCCCCTACCTGATGTTGTTGATCCTTTGTTTTTGAAGAGGACCAAATGACATCATGGGGTGATGTCTTGATTTGCTTCTGAATTGGATTTAAGTGAGCAGAATTGCACAAATGTGTCACTCTCTCTTCTAGAGTCATAGAAATCCAGTGACAAGACAAAAATCAAGATGACTGACAATGGCTCGACTTTGATGTCTGACCAAGCTCTAAGTGCTCTACAGCACCTGCTTCAGCTACTTTCATAGCTGTTATAAGAGATTGTTTTCATCTGCCCATTCCATAGAAGGAAGTTTTCACATGCTTAGAATGTACATCCCCCTAACTCGCCAACAGGTTTGAGTCCCATCAGTTATCCTCAATCTGGTTTAGCCAGTCTGCAGAGAAGTTTTTACCAGGATGTGGTTGATGCACATGCTATGGCTTCTTGGAACGACAGGTAAGAACTGGGTGAGTCAGGTGGACACCAAAGGTGGATAAGCTGCTCTGAAAAGGACTTGGCAAGCCTTGACACTAGAGGTGCTAGTCCTCCCTGAACATCCCATACACATCCTCCACCTTGCCCCATCTACCCCACCCCCCATCCTGACCATTCTCTACTTGCTCTGAAATCCAGTGACACTGGCTTCCTTACTTATTCCCTGAACAAGATATTCCATATCTCCTTGCTATATGCATTTTCACAGATGTTCCCAATACCCAGAATTCTCTCCTTGACAGTCATCAACTCCTGGCTTCCTTCAAGTCCCAATGAAAATCCCATCTTTCCTGATCCCCCTTTTAATGATGCCAGTCCTCTGTTGATTATCTCCAATTTATATTTATATATGTATGCATATACACACATATATCTTGTCTGTACATAGTTGTTTTCATATTGTTTCCACCATTAGACTCTGAGCCTTAAAAGCAGAGACTATTATTCTGCCTTTCTTTCATAGCAGGCTCTTAATAAATGCTTGTTGACTTATTTTGAAAAGGACTCAAAATTTTCATTAGGCAAGAAAGTATGCTTCTTCCCTTTATAAGAATTAAATGTGGGGCGGCCAGGTAGCACAGGGAGTAAGAGCACCGGCTCCAGTGTTGAGAAGACCTGGAGATCGAATCCCGGGCTCAGACACTTAGCACCCACCCAGAAAAACCTGGCCATGTAACCTTGAGCAAGTTACTTAACCCCAATTGCTTAGGGGCAGCCAGGTGGCTCAGTGAGTAAGAGCACCAGCTCCAGTGTCGGGATGACCTGGATCAAATCCAGGCTCAGATACTCAGCACCACACCCAGAAATAACTGGCCGTGTAACCTTGAGCAAGTTACTTAACCCCGATTGCTTTAAAAAAAAAAAAAAAGAATTAAATGTTAGCTACTATATATGACCATGTAATATCATACTGTCCAAATCTTCCCAGGAGGATTTCAGGCCCAGACGAAAAAAAAAAATCATTGAAAAGATAAGTCATCTGCAAAGATTCTTAGCAATTTAATAACTAGAGCTCAAGGTGAAAACCATTATCTAATAAACTAACCTAGATGATTTATTATTAGAAGAAAAAAAGCAAAAAAACACCCACAAGAAAGCTTTGACCACAATAATGATGATGATGATGACGACTACTATCTCTGAAGTATTACTTTGAGGTCTGTCAGGTAATTGAGGTTAAGCTAATTAAGGTTCTATAGTATTATTTTAAGGTCTGTCAAATTTATTAAAGGTATTATGCCACTTGATACAATGTCCATAATAAAACATATGATGTACTATTGTTATTATGCATATAGATATAGATTAAAAAAAAGTTAAAAGGGGGTAAATGACTTTTTCAGGGCCAATAAGATAGCAAATAGTGGGAGATAGACTTAAAAACAAGTATTACTGACTCTATGTGTAGAACTTCATCCATTAGATCACAATGCCTCAACTAGAAAAAGGAATCATGATCACAAAGAGCCAGTATATTTCATAAAGAACAAATCATGTCCAGCTCCAAAGAATCCATGATGAAAAACGCTATCCACTTCCAGAAAGTGAGATCTGATAAACTCTGATTGTAAATTGAAGGACTTTTATTTATACTATTTTGGGGGGTATATATGTTTTCTTTTGCAACATGGCTAACGTGGAAATGTTTTCATGACTTCACATACATAACCAATATCATATTGCTTGCCTTCTCAATAGCAGGGAAGGGAATAAAGGAGGAAAAAAATTTGGGACTCAAAATTTTTAAAAATGAGTGTTAAAAAATGTTTATGTGCAATTACAAAATAAAAAATAAAAAGCCATGCTACATGTACTCTATTTCCTTTTAAACAGGGTCACTGCATTGGTATGTTAGGGAAATTCTATGGTTATAGTTTTCCTAAGCAAACTATAAAAAACATTTAACCAAGCTTCTCATGTCAGTCTTGGAGAAAATATGGAATGAGGTAGAATAGGCAATGGAACTGCTGAATGACCATACTCAAAGAGCAGTCATAAAGGATTCAATGTCAGCTTGGGAAAGCTCCAAAAGGTAGTACCCTAAGGATATGGTCACATTCTGTTCAATATTTGTAATCAATGATTTATTTTAAAATTGAGCATATTTATTAAATTCACAGGCAGTGACATAAGGGGAGAGAGATAGCCAAAACGGGCTTTCAGAGTCTGAGGCCAAGATGACCTTGACAAGATAGAATACCAGACAGAAACAAAATGACATTTACAGGGTCAAAAGTAAATTCTTGAGGTAGCCAGGTAGCACAGTGAGTAAGAGCACTGGCCCCAGTGTCAGGATGACCTGGGGATCGAATCTGGGTTCAGACACTTAGCACTTACCCAGAAAACCTGGCCGTGTAACCTTGAGCAAGTTACTTAACCCCAATTGCTTTAAAAAAAAAAAAAAAAAAAGCAAAGTCTTATACTTGAATTTAAAATACCAACTCCACAAAAACAAAATGGAGAAGTTAAGGGTAGACAGAAGTCTATGTAAAAATTATCTGGGCATTTTAACGAACCTAAAATCCACTATGACAGGGATGGGATAGAGACTGGACCAGTGATTTCACTGACATGAGGTACTCCTGGATACCGAGTACCTGCAACTCATTATCTTACAGTTATTTAAGGCAGCAACAAGTTAAATGAACTGCTCAGAGTTTACAAAACCACTGTGTTAAAGGTAGAACTTGAACCCAAGGTATTCCTGACTCAGATCAGCATTTTGTGCAAGATATCACATAACAACCAAAAGCAAACTAAAGCTGTAACAAGTTATGCAGTGTCCAAGACTGAGGAAAAGATAGGCTCACTGTAATACTACTCTTTCTGATAAGAACAAGCATGGGTGCCACACTCATTTCTGGGTACCCCATTTTAGAGAGGACACTGCCAAAAAGGAGGAAATAGAGGGCACAACAACTAAGGTAGTTAAGGCCCTCTAGATCATGCCAAATGTGGATCAATTGGAGGGAATGGAAAGAAAGGTTTGGGGCTGATCACAAAGAAGGAGGATTATGTCTCTTCTAATTGGCCATAGAGAGCAAAACTATGAGCAATAAGTGGAAGTTTAAGAGAGAGAGATTTAGTCTATGAATAGAACTGTACATAAATCATATGGACTGCTTTGGGAGTTTCCTCTTCACTAGATTTCTTTAGGTCATAGAGGACTACCTGCTGTGTATATACAGCAGGAATGCTTGTTTAGTTATAGGTTGAATTAGATTAGCTGTGAGAGCCCTTCCAACTCTGAGCTTCTGTAATTCTGTGTATAGCACCTAGCATTTATATAAAATGAGTTTTCAAAAAGACTTCAAGTCTATTTATTACCTTATTTTCTTCTTAAGATAACCTGGTCTCAACAAAAAATAACAGTACCTAATCCAGTTAACATTACTTCATGACTTCATTTCATTTGTATATTCTATCCTACTGGCAAAGAAAGATAGTAATTCTTCTAAATCTCAGGAGATGATCTTTATGTTTTATAACTGAAAAACGTCATCTTTTCTGATGAATATCTCTGAAATTAAGTGTCCTAAACCTTGGATAACAAAGAATACATAATTGTACTTATATTCAAAGTCTTTTCACTTTGGACAGGACCAGACAAAGATTATTTACTGCTGGCACAGACATTAAGAAACCCAGATTTGGAGCAGCCAGGTGGCGCAGTGAGTAAGAGCACCGGCCCTGGCATCGGGAGACCCAGGATCAGTTCCGGCCTTAGATACTTGGCACCCACACAAAATAACTGGCCATGTAACCTTGAGCAAGTTACTTAACCCCAATTGCTTTAAAAAAAAAAAAAGAAATAGGGGGCAGCTAGGTGGCACAGTAAATAGAGCACCAGCCCTGGAGTCTGGACGACCTGAGTTCAAATCCTGGCCTCAGACACTTAACACTTACTAGCCGTGTGACCTTGGGCAAGACACATAACCCCAACTGTCCCACCTTCTTCCCTCCAAAAAGCAAAAAGAAAAATCTAAAAAAAAAAAAGAACAAGAACCCCAGATTACACAGCACAATAGGTATCGAGGTAGAACTGAAGGGTAGCAATAACTGGGCATCAGGAAGTTCAGATAGACCAAGGAATATTCTTTTCCATTATATGCCATATGTACATAAGGTTGACTAATGAGTTTAACTGTGGCAATTGGAGAGCTGAGGCCTACAGTAACTATAATACACTAAAAAATTAATAAATTGGTTACCATATTTTTCAGGGCCTAGTCATTTAAATCTATAATCAGAAAATTTAGATGCTAGTCAGATTTAAAAGGAGGGGAGACTAGATAACTTCTAAAGACCCTTCCAATATTCAATTATTGATGTTTCCAATTCTAATTCTCATTCTCTCTCTCTCTCTCTCTCTCTCTCTCTCTCTCTTTCACACTCACATACACACACACTTTTTCTTCTACTCGGCTCTCAGACACATACTACCGTGTTTCCCTGATAATAAGACACTGTCTTATTATTTTTTTTTTTTGGACAGAAAAACACCAGAGGGCTTATTTTCAGGGAAGGGCTTATTTTAATGAATATTGACAGCAATTTTAATAAACAGGTAAATGTGAACAAAAAAATGTACCTTTATTCAATAAGCAAATCACTGGGGAAGAACAGGATGACGCGCTCACAGCTGCAGCTCTGATTGGATGCAGCTCGGAGTACGGCGTGTGTTTCACGGGGGGCGGGGGAGGGGACGGTGCATACAGAGGGTACTGTAATGTAGCGTGTAGCACAGGGGATCACCTTCACTACAGTAGCAATCTCATTAGGGCTTATTTTCGGGGGAGGGCTTATTTTAGAGGAATCTTACACAGTAAGGGGAGGGCTTATTTTCGGGATAGGTCTTATTATCGGGGAAACACGGTAGCTGGGTGACCCTGGACAAAACACTTAACCCTGTTTGACTCAATTTCCTCATCCGTAAAATGATCCACAGAAGGAAATGGCAAACCACTCCGGAATCTTTCATCAAGAAAAAACCAAAAGGGGTTTATGAAGAGTTGAACATGACTGAAAATGACTACACAACAACAAAAACCTTTCTTCCACAACAACTTATAACTGTAACTTTTGGTTTTTCTGTACCTGCTCAAGTTACAAGAAGATAATTTTCACTAATCTATTTCTTTAGAAACAATTCAATCTTTCTATTACAGTTTTGTATAGAGATACTCTATACTCTAATGCTCAAAAACCTGCACTGGCTCCTCACTGCTGACCAATTAAATTCTTTTTTTTTTCTTTTTGGAGGGGGAAGGGCAGGGCAGTTGGGGTTAAGTGACTTGCCCAAGATCACAGAGTTAGTATGTCTGAGTGTCCGAGGGCTTATCTGAACTCAGGTTCTCCTGACTCCAGGGCCGGTGCTCTACACACTGCCACCTAGCTGCCCCTAAATTCCAAAGCCCAGTTTGATCTCCACAAACTGGCTACAATCTGCCTTTTTCAGTCTGTTTTCATGATACAATTTCTCACCAAACCTAGACTCGTGCCAAACCAAATATACTTACTTGCATCATTTCCAAACACTCCTCCTGTGAATTTCCCATTTTTATGTATTAGTTCACAAAATTATTCAGTCATAAATTGTCAGGAGTAGGATAATCCCTTAGAAATTTGTAACGGGAATGGGAATTTGAAGATCTTCCCTGCCCCTTAATAGACCTAAGGGGGAGTTTGAAGACCTCCCCTGCTTTGAAAGTAAACTCTGCCCTGTAATAGGCTGAATGTAGTCACATGAAGCCTGTGGTGGGAGGAGTTTGCTGAAGGGAAGCAGAGCCCACAGGAAGCTGATCAGAGACAGTGGGAGAGAGAGGTGGTTGAGGCAAGGAGATAGAGAATTTTGTGAGCACTCAAAGATGGCAAGGCTCTCAGCGTTATTATAGCTTCTTAATGTCTTTGGTACTATGATGAAATCAGCTTACTGGTTTTAGGATTGGGTTTTCTGGTATCTAAATAAATACTTCAGTTCTGTCCTCCATCTGGAGAGTTTTGCAATCGAAGATCATATGATACTTATAGTCACGGTCTTTATTGTGATCATGGGTGCTGTAAATATTGCATTGGCGCTATAAGATCACATATTCCAAGTCCATCATTTATATATGGAAACTGAGCCCTAGAGAAGTAAGTTTTTTTTGCTCATCTCAAGTTAAAGAACTGAACCAGGATAGGAATCCAGGTTCAGGTACAAAATTAGGTGTTCTTTTTACTCCACTGGATTGCATATGCCTGGAATGTTTTTTCAGGTCCCTCATTTTCTAGGTGTTAATATTTCTGAAGTAAGGGCTTAAATGCAATTTATTCCATTTAAGCATTCTCTGATCCTCCACAGCTTGCGGCCCCACCCCCCAATCAAGAAACAGGTCAGATTTGTCTAATTTTATTTCGTAGCACTCTATTCCTATGTTATTGTGAACTTATGCTTACGTACATTATAATGTAAAGAGACATTCTATTTTCATCTTTATTTTTATCTCTATTAATCTTTGTATCTCCCCTGGCACCTATCACAGTACATGGGCATAGAGTAGACACTTAGTAAATATACATTGAATGAAATGTTTCCACCTACTCAATGAATATTTAACTCTAAATCACTAAAGAAAAAGTAGCAACAAACATTTGAATACATAATCAGACCAGTTTTTCTCTTCTGTGACTAAACATAGGCAGAATAAAATAACCTTGAGTTGTTCTTATCTTATTTTGCTACTTTTATGTTAAAATCCATGTTTCAATGTTTTAAAAGAATATGGCTGAAGCTTATCTCTTTGTGGATCTCTTCTCCAGTAAATCCTGAAAAGAATACAGGGATAACCTTTCCTGAGTAGCATACTTTTAAAAACTAGTAAAGACAATACCACAAAGCTATAGTTTTGACTGAGTGAACAATGAAAAAGCAAGTAATATTTTTAAGGGCATATAATCTTCAAACAATTTGGGGGTCAAAGCATTTAAATAATGGATGAGATCATAAAAATCAAATCTAGTGTCAAAAATACACTGTTACAGTAATTGCAACATAAAACATAAATATATATTTACACACATATGCATACAGGTCCAAATAAACATTTACAGGAAAATAAAGCTGCCAAGGAAAGCCAACAATTTTATCCACAACATTCCAAGCACGAAAACAAAAACCAATTCTTCTATCATGTCATAATGACGAAACATGTAATTTGTGGGGTACTATCTAACCATTTCCAGGGACAGCAGGTGGTAATCAATTTAAAAGCCTTCAGCTGTAGAGAACATCCTTACAAACTACAATGTAGCTCATTACTATCCACACCTGTTTATCAAAATTTTTATAAAGCACAGCCTAAAATAACCTATTCAAATTCAGAAAGGCATAGATGATAGCTTACTCCCACCTGCATTAAAATGCAGGCTTGAAAGCCTTATATCAGTGTACATTTTAACAAAACCTTATGATGAAAGACTTCATTTAAAGTTTCAGTAGGCAACCAGAAATTCAACAGCTTATAATTAGTATTTGTTAAAACATGCTAATGAAGTAAGGGCCAAAAGAATACAGAAACTCATTTTAAATGAAGAGAGTAAGACACAGGAATTCTTTTTTCCTAGGAATACAGAGGATTTTTCTATGGCTTAATGACTCCTATGTCTACCCCAAGAAGGCAGGTGGGATTGTATACTGTGTGGCAATATGGTTTCTGATAACCATTAAACAGTGGCCATATATCCTACCTTGCTTACCATTTTATTTTTAAAATCTTTTGGGGAGACAGGTTGTTAGTGCAGCAGTCAATCAAATCTAGTACAATTTTCATGATTCTCACACCAAGAAATGGCATTTCCAAACTTGAACTATCTTAAAAGCCCATTTCTAACAGCCTACTCCAACCACACAGGTATTCTATGGATAGCTTAAATTGGTTTTTGTGACACTCTTCTCTCTTGATTGTTTTCTAATCTATCTGAACCTCAGTCTCCAGAAGTAGTTCATCTTCCTCATCACATCTCTTAACTGTGGACATACCTCAAGACTCTGTCTTGGACCATCTTCTATTTTCTTTACACACTCTTTCACATGGTGATTTCATTAGTTCCTATATGTCCAATTATCATCTCTAGGCAGATTATTCCCAAATCCATATATTCAGCCTTCTTTACCTTCTTGAGTTCTAATCCCAGATACAGTCCAACTGCCTGTTAGATGTTTCAAACTGTATGTTCTTTAGGCATCTCAAACTAAACATTTCAAAAATTAAAGTGATTTTCTTCTCTCCTAAACTCTCCCCCAAAAACTTTCCTGTTAAAAGAGCATGCTTTCAGTTACTCAAGTTTAACACCTTGGCATCATCCTGGACTCTTCACCCTCATTCACTCCACATATCTAATCAATTACCAAATCATTTCATTTACCCCTCCATAACACCTCTAACATTGATCTCCTTACCACTCAGATGGCCACAGTCCCTGATTCGGGTCCTTAGCACCTTGGGGTGTCAGGGGTCAGTGAAAACAAACCAGTTGTATTAAGAATCAAGTCATAGGATAACTAAATGGAAAATTTTGTTTTTATTTTCAGGGAAAAGAGAGAGAGAAAGCAATGGTAGACAGTTAAGAAAATTCTAAGAGAATGAATTTTTTAAAGCACATACAATAATTCGTAAAAGGAATTAAATCAGGAAGCATTTCCACAATTTTCACCTAACAGAAAGGTTCAATTCCATATTTATATAATCAGATTATATGCGCCTTCCAAATTAATGAATTAAAACACTAAACTATGATAGAAATAAAATATTCTTCCCTATCATACTTTTTCTGAATGTATTGATTTGTATTGATTTCAACAGCAAAGATTGTAGCCACACTATTACTATAAAGGTATTATTATAAGTTTTTAGTTTACATTTCTTCTGCAAAAAAGAAAAATATTAAGATTAAACATCACTTATCAATTTTATTATGATGTAAGATGGAAACTATTCAGCATTAACAGAAATATCTCTTTAGTACATGTGTCTACAATACTCCAATGCAGCTTAGGTGTCATTAATGTATTTCCTAAAAAGATGAAGTTGCAAACCACCCATATGTGCCCATCTTGAGTGAATCATTTACATGCTCCTTAAATTCACAAAAAGGAATCCAACCAATAAGCCTCAGGTTTTTCTTAATTTCTCTTGACATCAAGATACCAATGGAGCATGTGAAGTATCCATTCATTATTTATCCATGCTATTTATGTGGAACCAGCCTATCTTTTTCTATTGTGTAATTCTGTGATAACAAGCTTGGCATAGCAATTATGTAATTTCTTCTTTGAAATGTGTGGAAGCCTGCTCATGCCCACCCAAGTCCTTCTCCACATCTCTTTAGGTGATACTCAACTTCAGTTCTTCAGAGACCATATAATGTTACATGAACTTCATAAAAATGGTATCATCAGAACACCGGTATTAAAAAAAGATGAAGATTAGCTTCAACGATAAATTAGGAGTCATTTAAAGAGACCAACAAACTCTTCAAAGTAATTTAACCTGCTTTCCTATTCAATTCTGGTCCCAGCTCATTATCTACAGACCACTGAAATATGGAAAAGATCTTTTTGCCATCAAACCAGAGGGCTCCTATCATGAAGAACATTATTCTTGGTGAAAGGCAAAACAAATGATGGACACCTGCACTTGAAGATGTTGTGGGTTATCTCCAACTTGTCATTTCCAAAAGCAGACTCATAGCTCCCACCCCCAAATCCATCTCTCTATTAAACTTTCCTGTTTTTATCAGAGTGCCATAATCCTTTTATGATCACCCAAGTTCATAACCTTGTAGTAATCCTTGATTTTTCATTTACACTCATCACCAACATTCAATTAACTGTCAAGTGTTGTTGGTTCTGTCCCCTCGTAGATATTTACCTAACTAAAGACCTAATCAACTCAGGACCAGTCTAATGCAATAACCTCTTAGTTACGCTCCTTGATTCCCTTCTTTCCATCTCTCGCACAGCTATTAATTGATATTCCCTAGAAACATATATGTCATTCCCCTACTCAAAAATTTCCACTGATTCTTTATTTCCTCTAGGATAAAATTAGAAATCCTTGGTCTAGCACAGGATGGTGAACCTGCAGCCTTGAGATCACATGTGGCCCTGTTGGTCCTCAGGTGTGGCGCTTTGACCAAATCCAAACTTCACAAAACAAATCTTGTGATTCACAGAAAAACAAAATCTGACAGTTTTGATTACATAAAATTTAAAAGTTTATGTATGTATAAGCAAACTCACAAGAATTAAAATTAAAGAAGCAGGAAACTGGGGGGAAATCTGCAACATTTATCTAATAATCTCATTTCTAAGATAAATAAGGCATTTATTCTTATTTATAAGAATAAGAGCCATTCCCCAATGGATAAATGGCCAAAGAATAAAGACAGTTTTTAGAGGAAGAAATCCAAGCTATTAATGGTAAAAAAAAAAAAAATGCTCAAAATCATTATTAGAGAAATGATTAAAACAACTCTTTAAGCCCATTATACTGGCAAAGATGACTAAAAAAAGGAAAATGACAAATGCTAAAGGTGCTAAGAAGAAATAGGCATATTAATGTACTGCTGGTGAAACTGTGAGCTAGTTTAGTCATTCTAGAAAGCAATTTGAAACTATGCCCACAAAGCTATTAACTGCGCATACTCTTTAAGCTGTTCATATCAATACTAGGTTTTCTCCCTGAAACAGATAAAAGAAAGAGGAAAATGATGCAAATGAATAAAAATATGCACAGTATCTCTTTTTATGGTGGCAAAGAACTGGAAACTGAGGGGGTATCCATCAGTTGAAGAATGGCTGAACTTATGGCACGTGATGATGAGAGAATATTATTGATGTTTCAAAGAAACCTGGAGAGACTTACACAAATTTACAGAGAAGAATCAGAAAAACAATTTATATAATAGCAGTATGGTTAAAAAAGAAAACAAAATACCTTTGAAAGGCTTATAAGGAACTCTGATCAACACAATGACCAACCACAATTCCAGAAGACTCATGATGAAATAAACTATACACCTCCAAACAGAAAGGTGATGGACTCAGAGTACAGATTGTATTTTATGTTGTTTTTTGTTTTGGAGCTTTTTGATGGGGGGAGAAAGAGAAAGGAAATATGACTAGACATGTTTGTAATTCATTTTGTTTTTCTTACTTTCTCAGTGAGGTTGGATGAGGGGAGAATTAGGCCCTAAAAGTGAAATACAATTGAAAAATAAAGTAAAATAAAATTGAAAAATTAAAAAAAATGTTTATACAGATCCATTTCATAAAGACACTGAACAAACCATAAATGAACTCCTAAAGGAAAAAAAAATCTGAGGACTAGATGGATTTATGAGCAAATTCCATTAAAAAAAAAACAACCATATTCCAGTATTTCACAAATGCTTACAAAAATAGCAAAAGAAGAGACCCTCCCACATTTCTTCTATTGTCCTGATATAGGGACAGTCAAAACAGAGAAAGAAAATTATGGACCAAAGTACCTAATAAACACTAATACCAAAACTTTAAAAAATATATTAGCAAAGAGGCTACAACAATGTATCACAAAGATTATAAACCAGACTGGACTTACACCAGGAATGTAGGGTTGGTTAAATATTAGGAAAACTATCAACATAATATACCATATCATAACAAGAACAATAAAAATGATATGATTATAACAAGGATGTTCATTATCATCATCACTATTTGATATATTGCTAGAATGACAGCTATAGTATAAAACAAGAAAAAGACATTGAGGGAATAAACATGCAAAGAGGATACAAAAACTATTGAGTTTTGAAAATGCATGAAGGTTTCTATGTTGAATTCTAAAGAGTCAATTAAAAATTATTTAAAACAATTAGTAACTTCATTGAAGTTTCAGGATGGAAAATAAACCTAAGGGGTGGCTAGGTGGTGCAGTGAACAGAGAACTGGCCCTAGACTCAGGAGGACCTGAGTTCAAAACCAGCCTCAGACACTTAACACAAAACTAGTCATCTGACCTTGGGCAAGTCAATTAACCCCAATTGCCCTACCTCCCCCCCCTCCAAAAAGCAAAAAATAAATAAAAAATAAATAAACCCAAGTAGGGGTGAAGCAGCCCAGGGAAAAAACAGAGTAGGTCAAAGCTTCTCTGGGGATAAGCAGTGGAGGTGGTTTATGAATGGTCCTTGGACTTTGAGCCTCCAAAAAAAACTACTAAACTATGCATATCCTTCAATAGAACTCTACCACTACTAGGTTTTACACCCCAAGGAGATCAAAGAAAGAGAAAAAGGCAGCTACAGAACCCACAAAATGACACAGAGAAGCTAACCTCCTGCTGAGGACAGCTTGGCAGGCTGGCAGGAAGTGGCCAGCGCAGCACTCTGGGAGCTGACTCCAGCCTGCCTCAAGCTGGAGGTTTTAGCCTCAGGGCAGGCTGGACCACCCACTGGTCGAAGGGACTTCGGATCACCAGCAGCTGAGGTGGTTTCCAGAATCATCAACACATAGATGCTAAGGACAAAGTGAAAGGTCAGTACAGTGTCGATTTTGGGATCCAGTAGTTTGGGAGTTCGGTCTACCATTGCCCCTGGGGCGAGAAGCCAATGAGGCATGGCAGCCATACATCCAGAGCCACATGGTAGCTTCAGCTCCTGGCCTGAGGATTGTAGGGGGACCAAGCAACCAGTCTGAGGGGTAATCGCTCTTGCTTTAACCTGCTTCGATCTGGATTGCAGTCCAGGGTGGAGGTCCTGGGGTGTACAACCAGCTTGCCACAGTGTGTGGAGGCTTCAGAGAGGGCACTCAACTAACACCTTAGGCAGCTGAGAAAACCCCAGCATTTGGGACAAAGCTCCCCGTCTGGTGGCAGAAAGCCCAAAAGTCAGGTAACTGAGTGGCAACATGAGCAGGGAAAGGAAGCAAACCAAAGAGAGTAACCCAACTTTACACTCCTATTTTGGGGACAAAAAGGATCAAAGCATAGAACAGGAGGAAGACAGTGAAGTCAGAACTCCTGCACCAAAAGCTTCCAAGAAAAATATGAGCTGGTAACAGGCCATAGAGGACCTTAAGAAGGATTTTGATAACCAAATAAAAGAAATGGAGGAAAAATTGGGAAAAGAAATGAGAATGATGCAAGAAAATTATGAAATGAGAGTCAACAACCTGACTGAAGAAAACAACACTTTAAAAAATAGACTAACTCAAATGGCAAAAGAGGCTCAAAAAGGCAATGAGAAGAATGCCTTAAAAAGCCAAATTTTCCAGATGGAAAAAGAATCTCAAAAGCTCACTGAAGAGAATCATTCCTTCAGAATTAGACTAGAGCAAATGGAAGCTAGTGACTTTATGAGAAATCAAGATACTATTAAATAGATCCAAACAAATGAAAAAATACAAGGCAATGTGAAATATCTCATTGGGAGAACCACTGACTTGGAAAATAGATCCAGGAGAGATAATTTAAAAATTATTGGACTACCTGAAAGCCATAATCAAAGAAAGAACCTAGAAATCATCCTTCCAGAAATTCTCAAGGAAAATTGCCCTGATATTTTAGAACCAGAGGGTAAAATAGAGGTTGAAAGAATCCACCAATTACCTCCTGGAAAAGATCCCCAAAAGAAAACTCCTTGGAATATTATAGCCAGGTTCCAGAGTTCCCAAATCAAGGAGAAAATATTAAAAGCAGCCAGGAAGAAACAATTTGAATATTGTGAAAACACAATCAGGATAACACAGGATCTGGCAGCTTCTACACTGAGGGATTGAAGGGCTTGGATTATGATTTTCCAGAGGTCAAAGGAGCTTGGATTAAAACCAAGAATCACCTACCCAGAAAAACTGAGTATCACATTTCAGGGGGAAATATGGTCATTCAGTGGAATAGAGGACTTTCAAGCACTCTTGATGAAAAAAAAACAGAGTTGAATAGAAAATTTGATATTCAGATACAAGAAGCAAGAGAAGCATGAGAAGGTAAACAGGGAAAAGAAATCATAAGGAACTTATCAAAGTTGAACTATTTACATCCTTACATGGAAAAACAATAATTGTAACTTATGAAAACTTTTCTCAGTATGAGAACAGTTGAAGGGAATAGAAACGTGCGCACACACACACGCACGCACACACACACACACACATATATAAACACAATACATATATATGTCTATATAGGAGGGTACATGGGTGTATGAATACATATGTGAATGTATGTATATGTTTACAGGTATACATAGAAAGGGCACAGGACCAATTTAATAGGAAGGAATGATACTTAAAAGGTGAAATTAAGAGGTGAGAGAGGAATATAATGAGAGGAGATGGGGAAAGACAATGGGGTAAACTATCTCATATAGAAGAGGCAAGGGAAAATGGTCACAATGGAGGGGAAGAACAGGAAGGCAAAAGGGAATGGGTCAATCTTATTCTCATTGAATTTGGTTTAGGGAGGGAATGAAATACACACTAAATAGGGTATCTCATCCTCCAGGAGAGTAGGGGGGAAGGGGATGAGGGGGGGGATGATGGAAGGGAGGGCAGGCAGGGAGGGGGGAAGGGAAGTTGGAAGCACCCACTTTTGAAAAGGGACAGGATCAAAGTAGAGAATAGAACAAGTGGGAGGTGGGATAGGAGGGAGGGAAATATAGTAAGTCTTTTACAATATATCCACTATGGAAATGTTTTGCATAGCTACACATGTACAACCTATACTGAATTATCTTCCCAGCAAGGGTGGTGACAAGGAAGGAAGGGAATGAGTCTGGAATTCAAACCTTTAAAATCAAATGTTTAAATATATATACATACATATGTACATATATATACACACACACACACACACACACACACACACACACACACTACTAATAATAATATTTTACATGTAACTGGGCAATAAGATATACAGGCACTGGGGCATAGAGATCCACCGTGCCCTACTGGAAAGTTGGAGGGTGTAGGGGAGAAGATATGGTAGAGAGCAAATTGGAGAAGGGGATATCTAGTGTGATCGCTATTTTGGGGTGGTGAGTAGAGGGAAAAACAGGTTGAAAATTTGTAACTCAAAATCTTGTGGAAATGAATGATGTAAAATAGAACTTGATAAAGCATTTGATTAAAAAAAAAGAGGAAAAAGTCCTAAATGTAAAAATATTTATAGCACTCTTTTGTGGTGGAAAAGAACTAAAAATGAAGGGTTGGTCCATCAACCGGGGAATAACTGAACAAAGTGAAATGGAATGGAATAAACATAAATACATACATATATGCATACATAGATATACCACACATATAAAACTTATGTTTTAGGCACTGTGCTGAGCACTTTCTACAAATATTATCTCATTTGATCCTCCCAATAATCCTTCCAGGTAGGTGCTATTATTACCCCATTTTATAAAGGAGCAAACTAAAGGCAGACAGAAGTTAAGTGTCTTACCGAGAGTCACACAGTTAATAAGTGTGGGAGTTGAAGTTTGAACTCAGGTTTTCCTGATTCCAGGCCCAGTGCTCTATCTACACTGGGTCACTGCTGCTTCTCTCTTATCTATGCTGCATAACAGCCAAACCAGCCTAGTTGCTGCTCCTAAGATGACATTCCATCTCCTATGTTATTTCTCAGGCCATCTCCCATTTTTCCAAGTGAATATTTCTCTCTTCTACTTCTCGGGACATCTAGCTCTCTTCAGTGCTTAAGTCAAGTTACTCCTCTTTCCACAAGCTTTCCAAAATCTCCTGACTCCCCTCTAAAAAACTATGTGTGTATTATCTTGCATTTACTTATCTGTAAAGAAGCTGTATGTAGCTCTTACATTTGTATCCCCAATGCCAAGCACACTGACTGTAACAGTTGATACTTAAATGCTTGTTGATTAACTGCCAGGAAAAGCAGGGTTTAAGGCACCAAATAAGAACATGTTCTGGTGTAGAATACTAAGGAAGGTGGGTTTTGTTTTCCTTAATATAAGCTGAATGATTTTTTCTGGAGTGTTCTTTTGGCATTATTTTCACTTTATCACAAACTTGACATTAATGTTCTATAAACTGGATATTATTTTATCACAAAGTGGCAGCTTATTATGCAAAGAGCACTAGACTTAGGGCCATAAGACACTTTCTAGTCATGTGATTTGGCAAAGTCACAACCTCTCAGCCTCACCTTCCAAGCCTGGGATAAGGAAGCTATTAAACCTCTGGAAAGGCCAGCTACCGATAAATTATTGTATATCAATGTTAAGGAATACTACTGTGATGTAAGAAATGGTGAAAGAGATCATTTCAGAGAAACAAGGGAAGACTTATATGAACTGATAAAGAGCCAAGAGAGAAGAACTATGAGAGTAGTATGGTGTGACAGTGCTCATATCAGTATAGCCTAGGTGCCCTAGGGTTTCCAGGTCCCACAGTGATTTTCCAAAAGTGCAGATTCAACCATAGTCCATAAACTCCAGTGGTATCCTGTCACCTACAGGACTGAATAAAAAAATTCTGTTTAGTGTTCAAAGCCTTTCATAACCTCCTCTCCCCACCCCCACCTTTCATTATACTCCAGTAACAACATACTCTTAGATGTAAATACATTGACCTCTTCACTTTTCCAAGGAGACACTCCATTTCTTCATTGAGGGATTTTCTCTGGCTGTCCCTATTCCTGAAATGTTTTTCCTCCTCATCTCTGTCTATTGGCTTCCTTCAAGTCTCAACTAAAATTCCATCTTCTGCAGCAAGCCTTTACCAAGCCTTCCTAATTCTAATGCAGTCTCTCTTTTAATTATTTCCTGTTTATCCTGTACATAGCTTGTTTGTAAATATGTTTCCTTACTGTCACTCCCATTAGACTGTGCCCTTGAGGGTGAGGACAGTCTTTTGCCTTTCTTTGTACCTCCAGTTCTTTGCACAGTGCCAGATATATGACAGGTGCTCATTAAATGCTTATTGACTGAATGACAGGTTTCTAGAACTCTCTTCTGAGAAATCAGAGTAAGAACCCTGAACCTAGCACTTAATATCTCAAAAGTTCAAGGGGTCTAATCCCCCCAGGAGGTGATGTCAACACTGGGACCCATAGCAAGACAACCACATCCAAACAAAAGCACTGCAGGGTGAAGGGGCAGGCTCTGGCACAAGGACCTTTTTCAGGAACTAAAGCTGGAAAAAAACAAGTAAACCAAGGACACTGACCAGTATAAAAAATTATTGTAGTTCTAGACATCCTCAACTTCCCCCCACCCTGCAAAAAAGCAGCCTAGAAGGAGAAGAAGTAATTCTGTAACAACTGCAAGCAGAGATACAAGGGGGGGAGGGTTGTAATTAATTTTCTCTAAGTACTGCAAGAATATCTGGAAAAAAGGGGATTTTTTTTAAAATGAAGCTCTGGAGCGAAAAAGTAGGAAGACAGTAAGCAGTTTAGAAAAGAAAAGTGCTGACCTAACCTAAATAAAAGGCCCACTAGGAAAAAAAAAAAAAACAGAATAGACCAAACAGAAATCTATGACTGACACATAGGAAAAATGAGAACAAAATCAAAAGACAAAAATAGAAGATAATTTAAGAGAAATGATGTCAAAAACAACTGATCTGGAAAAGAGGTAAAGAATAGATAAATCACTGGACTTCTAGGAACCATGATTCTACACACACACACACACACACACACACACACACACACACACACACACACAAGAATACAAGAGTTTTGTTTTTCCTTTTCTCTCCCCTCCCCCATGAAAGAGTAAAGGAACAGAAAGAAGAAAAATACAGACTTCTGTCAATTTTTTAAAATTTGTTTTAACATAAATAAGTGAAACACACAAGAGATCAGAAGGAAATATCAAAGGAATAGCAGTCAAGCAAAATTAATGTTTAGAATGCATTATATACTTTTTTAAAGCAAGTAGTATGAAATAGAGATTCACAGATTCATATACAATCCTCTTTTGTGTCCTGTGGTGTGTATGGAACTGCTCCTCTAAAAGGTTTTTTAAAAGGCTATTTTGGTTGTCAAGACCAGAGGAACTCAGAGCCTGTACTAGACTGGTGACTATGAATAGAGAGGTGATTTACCTGAGAAATACAGAGAAAGTAGAAACTTTAAAAAGCTTTCTATCCTACACAACATAGTCGTTTGCTAGTCTATACACTCTAATATTCTGACATTGATTAGTGACTAAGCTAAGCTTTCTTGGGTTGGGTCTCAGCTTCTTCCATCTTCTGGCTCTCCACAAAACCACAGCTGCTAAAATTGTTTTGTTTTTTTTAATCCATGGTGTAGGGGTTATATGAGCTATTTTGTATCCTAGCCCCAGGGATATCCTCAGTTTTTATGTGATTCAGTTCACTGCCCTGCAAAAAATCCCTTAGACAGTATAGCTGTCTTTTAAGCTACTTTTTTCTGGCCTCAGCTGGTTCTCCTTGAATCCATCCAATCTGAGCTCAGATTAAGGAAATGTCAATTCCTTTCAGGTCCCAACACTACCTTGGCCACTTCCACATTTGAGAAAACTTCCACTTATCAATACAAGAAGGGAAAAGTGTTATCACCGAATTTTTCCTGTTTTCTGACTAAGTATCAAACTCTTGTCCTCCCTATAAAAGGATTCATCAGTAATTTATTTTATATAGCAAACTACCCTCCTATTCAATGAAATATATAATCTAGTTTACTTTAAGTCATCTTATAACTTTTCAAAGAAATTAATTGCTCAGAGTGAAAGACACATGTTCAAACATTTACCTATGCCTATGCCACTGTGAGAAATGCTGATGCTGTCATGTATAGTGTCAAGTAAGAGGCAACAAGAAGGGAAAATAAGAGAGACAGGAAATGGAAAAAAGCATTCTTATGCCAGAATTTGGGAGAAGTCTGAAAAAAAATCTATCCCTGAGATTTCAAACTAGGAACATTCTTTTTCATATTCCATATATCTTTCCTTTTTATCCTATTCTCGAAATGCAAAAATTACTGTGTCTGGTAGTCTAGCTAATATAGACTTCCATTTCAGAAATGTGTGCAATAGTTCATACTTAAAGGATTAACAGTGATCTCAATTATAAAATATTCTCAATGTACTTCTGTCATTTTAAGGTAAATGATTCTTGTCAAAGATAACATTATTTATGAGATTTTAGCTCCTAAGTGATTATAAAATCTGTTATGCCACTAACAATCAAGGAGAGGCATAACATACAACAGTATCTACTAGATTAAGAAGTATACTACAGCATGACAAAAGATTTCCTCCAAATGGGTTATACTTTTTTTTTTAAAGCAATTGGGGTTAAGTAACTTGCTCAAGGTTACACGGCCAGTTATTTCTGGGTGTGGTGCTAAGTATCTGAGCCCGGATTTGATCCCCAGGTCATCCCAACACATCCCGAAAGTCGGTGCTCTTACTCGCCGAGCCACCTGGACGCCCCTGAAATGGGTTATTCTAAGGACTAATCAAGAAGATCACAATCACACTGAACATATCATTTGTCAAAATTTTCTAGAATTAATATCAATTATTGATTTAGGTAGGAGAACTAGCAAAACAGAAACAAATAGCATTTTTTAAAAAGTAATTTTAAAAACTCAAGAAAATGATAGATATATAAATCCCATTCAAAACAACGTGTGGGGGGGGGGGAGTCAATCTACCAAGGTGCACTAAAGGGTTAAAGAAGCATAATTACAAAAAAAAACCTCTTGAAAAAAAGAAAGAATGGTAAATAAAGAAGGAGACTCACTGTTTATGGTTAGGTTGTGCTCATACAGAAAAAGATGATGACACTAACTAAATTGTTTCATAGGATTAGTGCTATTAACAATCAAATAACCAAGGGAATATACTTCATGACACTGCTAAAAAAATTCATTTGGAGAAACAAAGACCTATAACAGCAAGAAAAACAATAGGAAAAAATTCCAGACCTTAAATTATTCTGTAAAACAGTAATCATCAAAAATAATTAATACTGCTTAAAAAATGGAAAGGTAAATCAGATGAACAGGCTAAATAAAGAAGAATCAGAAACAGCTGAACCCAATATGTAAGAACATAAGGTAATTTGGGGAATTCCAAATTCCCTATTTGACTAGAAGCTAATAAAACTGGAAAGCAGTTTAGCAGAAATAAAGTTCGGACCATCTTATGCTATGTAACAATAATAAGCCCAAATCAGGTATATAACCTGAATATTAAAGGTTCAACAATTTTTTAAAAATCAGAAGAAAACCACCATAGGTACCTTACCTAGCTAAAACAAAGAGAAGCATTCTTAACCATTCAACAGAGATTATCACATATAATAAAACAGGCACTTTAATAGCATGAAATTGAAAGGCTATCATTTTAACAAAATCAGTGCAGCTAGGATAAAAAGAGAAGCTTCCAGCTGGGACAAAAATCTTTCCATCAAACATCTCAGACGAGGGTGTGCATATGTGAATGAGTCCCTGCGTAGTTGTATTTAAAAGACTCAGTGCAGTTTTAAATTATTAAATAAATCTTAAACTGCACCAAGATTTTTAGTATGCCCTATATATACACACATACATACACACACATATGGGGGGATAAGCATTTCTATAGCTCCTACTGTGCCCCAAGATTGAAATTATTATTAGAAATATCATTGGATCTTCACAACAACCTGGGAAGCAGGTGCTATTATTTCTATTTTACAGCTGAGGAAACTGAGATAGACAATGGTTAAGTGACCTGTCCTTGGTTACACGGTTAGTAAATGTCTGATGTTGGATTTGAACCAAGGTCCAGTGCTCTATGCACCTGGCTGCCTATTTCATTCATACTGTTAGATTTTATGTGTGTATGTATGTGTACAGGTACAGTACACACACATATATAAAACACATCAACACACAAAGATATATCTAACACAAATATAAAAAAATCAAGCACAATTCTGCATGGAAAAGTGATCAATGGCTGTTAACAATTTTCCAAGAATGGCAAAAATACAAACAACTGTATGAAATGTTGTTCCAAATCACTAATAAATAATAATATAAATGTTTAGGGAGTTGTGGAAAGATAGGTATCTCGCACTGCTATGAAGGTGAAGCTATGAACTGGTTCAACCATTCTAGAAAGCAACTGGGAATTATACTAAGAAAGTGACCAAAATAACCAAATCCCCACTGCTAGGCATAATACTCCAAGGAGGCAAAAGATAGGAAGTAAGATCCCATATAGATTAAGACATTTATTACTTTTTGTGATAGCAAATAAAAATAAAAATAGATATGGGTTATCTAGATAAATTAAGTATATGAATACAATGGACTATTTATTCACTACACTATAACTGATGATAAATATGAAGAATTCAGACAAGCATAGCAAGTCTTATATGAACTTACACAGAGGGCTAATAAACAGAACCAGGTAAACAATAAATTCAGTAACAATTAATTTAAATGGAAAGAACAATTACCTAAATGACTGCACTTGGCCCAAAGGGATAAGAAAATGTATCTCCTTTCATTCTTTACAGAGGTACAAGAATATAGCTGTGAAACATTGTACCTACTGTCAGATGAGGTATTAGTTTTGCTCATCTGCTTTTTTTCCTCTTTCTTTTTAATTTGATAAGGAATGGCTATGAATAGAAGGGGTGGGGGAGTAGAATAGGTATATTAAGAAATCAAGGTTATATCAAAACCAAAAGATAATAATAAAAAAAATTTATTTCAGAAGAAGTGATATGATCTTAATAAATGGAAGCCAAACTCTGAATGAAAAATGTTACTGAATAATGGTCCCAAGAGGACAGATAAGAAAACATACCTAACAGGGAAGTTAAACTATTTTCAGGTACTATTCTAAGGTAAAAATGAATGGTATTAAAAGGAAAGTGGAATTATAACCAGCTCAGGAATATGGCCCTTTGCAGGTTGCACTGGATGACAGTACTACCCCCTTAACAAAGAGAAATTAAATAGCTGGCATCAGAGTATATACTGAATGCTAAGAAAACTGTATTCCTATTCAATTCAATAAACTATTAAGTGTTCAAGGCTATGTTACATGCTTGCTTTAATGTTTGACCTCTTGATGATGTCCAGCTAAGTACTGTTGACAGTGAAATCTGCTTAGGTTTAGGCAGCCTCTACTTCCACCTGCTGCATAACCATGTCCCAACCAATGTCATTTCACAATACTACTCTATCACAACAATATTCTACTAGTTATGAAAAAACTACTGAAACATAATTCAGTGGTTATATTGTGCTCTCTGTTCAGCTATACATCCCTTTCTATCCATCTCAAAACAACAAAAACTGATGCCCCACCCTACAAGAGATGAGTGGGAGATGATCCACAAAATGCCGCAGGTATTATCTAGATACAACAATCAAATATCAGTCAGAAACCCAGGTACAGCATTCAAAAATTCATTCTTTTTTTTGTCCTTATTCTCAAAGAGGACCATGACATCAGGGAGGTGATGCCATGACATGCAAATGCAATGGATTTAACTGAAGGAAGGCTGTGCAAAGTCACCAGCCTCACTTTTTCCTCCAGAGTCATGTGGGTACAGTTTCCAGATGTAGATCAGGACAACTGGAGATGGCCCATGATGCAGTGGGAGACCTTAGCCTTTTTAAGCTAAAGTCTTTAACCGGTCTCACTTTGATTAAAGCAATGCCCATTCAATGATTAAAGCTAGGTAAGAAATGAGACAGAGAATGGCTTCTATTACCTAGTGAAAAAAAAAAAAGAATCAATCTGGGAGAGGAAGACCCCTGGGGTTTCTGGCCAAAAGAGAAACAAATGGTATTTACATTAACTGAACATGGAGTGAGTTTAAGAAAAAAACTTAAAAGGATAAGAATGGACATTCTCCACAAAAAACAGGGTCAGAGGAACAAAATGAAAGAAGCACAGTGCTTCCGATAATAAGAATTGACTTCTCTTAAAGAAGTAACCTCAGGCAATATCATTATATAGTTAGCATTGGCTAGCCAAAACCTTGTCACTCAACTTAAAGCAAAAAGGCTATGAGTTGAGACAGGGGTGACCTAACATAGATAAGGCTTCTTCTCCACACTTATCACAACCACAACATCTATTCATTAAACTTCGGTGGTTCCTTATCACCCCCAGAAGCAAATATGAAATACTATCTAGTCTTCAAAGTCCTTCATAAATAAGGCCCTCCTACCTTTCCAATCTTTTTGCACCTTAAATCTCCCCACCCACCCACCACTAAGTACTCTGTAATTCTAGTCTCCTTGCAGTTCCAAGAACAACATACTCCATTCTCCTATCTCTAGGCATTTTCATTGGTTGTTCCTCATGCCTAGAATATTCTACCTCCTGCCTTCCCTAAATTTCTTCAAGTTCCAGATAAAATCTCATCTTATATAAGAAGCCTTTCCTGTTTTCCCTTAATGCTAGTACCTTCCTTCTAATGATTATCTCCAATTTATCCTGCATATAGCTTGTTTTCATATAGTCTCCCCCTCTAGATTGTAAGCTTGAGAAAAGGGATTGTCTTTTGCCTTTCACTGTATCATCAATGCTTATGAGAGTGCCTAATACAGAGTAGGTGCTTAATAAATGCTTATTGACTGACTAATATATGAAGACATATACTGGGGGCAGCTCCCACTCACTCTACTCATTGGCCAAGTAAGAAATCTCTAGACTTCCTTGAGACACCCTGTAGACAAGAAGGAAATTATGGGTAAGAATATGAGGTGAAGAGTAAGCCAACATTAACATTATCATCATCATATAGTTGATCTTTTATAGCATAAATTTTGTCCTTTCAGAACAGATATCTCATCTATAATGCGGTTGATATGGAACAAACCCCACCAACCCCAAAGTGGTTTTAAATAAAATCATGTTTGGAAGGTTGGAAAGAAGAAATCAAATGAAACTTGGCTATCTGTAATAATCCTGCATATCTGATCTGACAGTCACTGGTAATTAGGTGAAGCTTCACTCTTCTGATAAACCTTGGGATTCCACACTAAAAGAGTGCATAGAGGAATGCAAGCTTTGAGAAATATATTTGTACTGGCCCTTCTCCCAGCCTGCTGAGAGTTTTTTCAGTGTTACTCTGAGTGATGAAATAACAAGCTCTCAACAGAACACTATGTCCAAGGAAGCTTAGATCTGCTCTTCTGGTGACTAGCCCTTTTAATACCATCCATGTAAATCAGTTTTCCCTACTATTTGCCAGAATCCATACAAATAATGTATTCATGAGAGAGGAGAAAACTCTTGGATTTATTTTTTGTGTTCCCCAGTGAAGGCTAGGGAGATCCAGAAATTACATCTAAGCAAATCATTTTGTCAGAAGACCAGACTGGTGGCATGTAACAATCTTCAGGTTTATGTGTGAATCACATTCCTCTGAGGATTCACCAAAATCTACAGGCGAATTGAGCAAATGAGGGGAGTGGCAGAACCAGTCACACCAATTTGAAGCAGCATAACCAAGTCTATCAATCAATTAAATATTTAAAATGAACATACTGCATGCCAGGCACTGGGCTAGGCACTGACAATACAAATGCAAAGAATGAAATGATCACTACTCCTAATGAGTGTGCATTTTAATAGGAAAAACAAAATACATATAAAAACACAGACAGAATGAATATAAAGTTAATAGATACATCCATACATAAAAAACACACAAGTTACATCTAAGCAGTTAGGGGAGGAAAGTACTAGCAGTTAGTGGGGAGGGGTAAGGAAAGTAGTGTCTGAGCTGCATCTCAAAGGAGGGGTAGAGTTAGGAGAAGAAACTCTATGAGACAGAAGTAACAAGGAAGAGCACTGTATAGAAGTGAAGGCTGACCAATACAAAGGGAGAGCAACGTGAGATTAAGTGCCATGTATGAGAAACAGAGAAAAAGGCAAGTTTCACTAGATAACAATACAGAAGTCACTCAGTCAAGGAACATTTATTAAGCGCCTACTATTTGTCAGAAGTGTTAGGTGGTGCAATAGATAGACCATTAGTCTCTCGAGTCAGGAAGACCTGAGTTCAAATCTGATCTCAGACACTTACAAGTTATGTGACCCTGGGCAAGTCACTTAACCCTGTTTGCCTCACCTTCCTCATCTATGAAATGAGCTGGAGAAGGAAATGGCAAACCACTCCAATCTCTTTGCCAAGAAAACCCCAAATGGGGTCAGGACAAGTTGGACACAACTGAAACAAATGAATAACAACAAATTTGTCAAGACACTGTGATATGTAGTGTGAATGCAAGGCCCAGATACGACAGTTCCAAAAAATGTTGGAATTTTGAATCCTCAAGTTTATCTTTTTAATTGTTACCATTTATTTACTGGACATCATCTTGAGAATTAAAAGAATTGTATAATGTAAAAGTTGGACAAGACATCTAAGGTCATCTAGTATAACCAATATTTTAAGAGAAAATACTCTACAACATCTGGAACAAGTAATCATCAAACCTTACCTTGAAAACTCCTAATGATGGGAAACTCATTACTGGTCAAGGTAGTACATTCAACTTATCATTATTATTGTTATAATTATAAAGAAGAAGAAGAGAAGGAAAAGAAAGAAGATAGCTGGTTTTAGCAGGTGTGTGGCATACAGAGGATGCTCATAACACTTATGGAGTTGATCTATAAAGCTTCAAGGCACACAATTCTGTGACTATGTAATGAGTGATCTTGTTGTTGCTGCAGCAGCTTTGACTTTTCAAGGTCCTTGACAAGAAGGTGAATTATGTCAAGTTCATTTTATAGAAGATCAAAGTCAAAGATTAATGGTTAAAAGTTTGTAAACCTCACTCAAGTAAATAGACTCCCAGAAGAAAAGAATAAAGCAATTAAAATTCAGTGACTCCTTTAGATAACAAGAAATAGTCAAAGTCAAAAGACCGAAAAAAAATTAAAAATGTATGGAATTTAACCATTCAAAACTGACCTAAAAATAGACCCAGTAGAAATAATTTTAAAAATCATTGTACTTTTTGAAACCTATGACCAAACAAAAAACTTGGATACTGTTTCTCAAGAAAGCATAAAACTAGCTAGATCTATTAGAAAAAGAGGGCAAATCATCCACTGGGGAATGGTGTAACAGTTATGGGATACTAATGAGATGGAATATTATTATGCTGTAAGAAATAATGAAGGGGACAGCATCAGAGAAAGATGGATATAATACTTTTATGAACCAATACAGAATAAAGTAAACAGAACTAGGAGAAATAATTTATCATTCTACTAAGAACAATATTATAAAAACAAACAACTCTGAAAAACCTGAGAACTCTGATCAATGCAATGATCAACCACAATTCCACAAGACACATGATGAAACATGCTACCCACTTCCTGACAGAAAGATGATGGACTTAGAGAACAGACTGAGATATACTATTCTTTGGACACATCTAATTTGGAGATTTGTTTTGCTTGACCAAACATATTTACAAGGGTTCTATGCTTTCTTTTTCAGTTGGGGAGGAAGTGAAAAGTGAGATGGACAGGATATCAAGGCAAATTTTAATTATTTGGAAAAAAAAATTTTTAAAGGAAAAAGGGAGGAAGGGAAGGGAACAAGCATTTTATCAAGCACTTACTATTTACCAGGCACTGTGCTAAGCTCTTTACAAATATTATCTAATTCAATTCTCATAATAACACTGAGAGATAGGTACTATCAATATCCTCATTTTATAGGTGAGGAATTTGAAGTAAAGATTAAGTGACTTGTGAACTGAAAATAAAAAGAATCCACTAATCACCTTCCTGAAAGAAACCTTAAACTGAAAATACCCAGGAATATCAAAGCCAAAAAAATCCAGAGTTTCCAATGAAGAAAAAATACTGCAAGCAGCCTGAAACAAAAAGTTAAAAATACCAAAGAATCACAGTCATGCTCATACAAGACTATGCTACAAGTATCATAAAGGTGAAAAAAATCTTGGAATAAATATTTCAAAAGCAAAAGATAAAAACGCACCAGGAAAACAAATTAGCCAGCAAAACTGAGCACAATTAAATGGGAAGAAAGAAAAGGATCTTTAATAGAATTGAGGACATTCAAGCATTCTGATGAAAGACTAAAGTAAGTAGAAACTTTGAAATGCAAACACAGGAGATAAGAGAAACTTACAAAGATAAATACTTGTTGGTAATTAAAGGGTACTAAATCATGAAGTGTTTATATTCTAATAAAAGGAAGAAACAAGGGTCCCTGGAAATTTCACAATCTACAGAGGTCACAAAGACAGAGTTTAAGTTAACATCTAAACATAGACTGAATACAGTTTTGTATTATTTTGCTGGTTTTAAGAGAGGAAAAAAAGGGAAATGATTAAAAAGGAATTTACTGTTTCACAAAATTGTGATATAGAAAAAATATACAAACATGGAGGAAGGGCATATGGTTAAATATACACACATAGAGGTTTTAGCGTAGAAACTAAATAAAGAAACATGAGGATATAGGCAAAGGAAACAGGGACCTAAGAGGAAGAAGTCATATGCAAAATAAATATCAACTTCTGGGAGTAGATCATAAAGAAGGGGTCAAAATAAGAGACAGTATAGTATAAGAATTAGGTCAGGGACTGGTCAAAAGAGGAACAGCATAAAAGAAGGAACAGCCTATTTAAAAGATAAAATACTGATGTTGAGAAAATTCCTACTTTGTTCCACTTCATCTTTTGCAAAGAAGTCCCAGATGGAAGAGAGAAAGAAAAGGGTAGTCAGATATGAAGAAATAAAATAAGTAACTATCACAAATGTGAATGGGATGAATTTACCCATAAAATAAAACAGAACAGCAAAACAGATTAGAAAGCAGAAGCCAAAAACATGTTATTTACAAGAAACATACTTAAAACATTAGGATTGACAGAGAATGAAAATGGGAGGTTGGGACAGGATTTGTTATGCATTAAATGAACTCAAAAAAGCAGGAATAAAAATCATTTTAGAAAAGGCAATTAACTATAAAAAGACATGGTTAAAAGATAATTATATTATGCTTATACACAAAAGAAATGATGAAAATAATTTACATGTAGCCAACTGCATGGCATCTAAATACTTAAAGTTAACTGAATTATAGGGAAAAATTGACAGCAAAACATTCATAGATGGGAATCTCAACGTGTCAATTTTAGAACTAGATAAGCTAAAAAAATATTGACAAGAAGCTAATTACCTGAATTCTAAAAAAAGCTAGATGTGATTATATTTTTTGGCAATTACAGAAGGGGAATTAGGATTAGGATTCCTCTCAAGGAATAAATGACACCTTTATAAAAGTTGATCATCTACTAGGCATTAAAAACCTTATGTATAAATGCAAATAAGCAGCAATAATAAACATAACCTGTAATGATCACAATGTAATAAAAGTATAATCATTAAAGTACATTTGAAGAAAAATTCAAATTCAAATGGACAATCAATTTAATCCTTAAGAACTGGTGGGTGAAAAAATTATAGAAACAATAGATAATTTCATGAAACAAACTGACAAAAATGAAACAATATAGCAAAACTTTTGAGATGAAACCAAAGCAGCCAACAGGGAAAAATTTATGTCTCTAAATACTTTCATCAGCAAAAGAGAAAAAGAACAGATTAACGAATCAGACATGCAACTAAAATAACAAAAAAAGCAACAAATCAAAAATTCCGGTTAAACAAACAATAAAAATTCTGAAAAATTAAAGATTTTATGAAAACAAAGGAAACTTGAAATTATTAAATATAACAAGATGTTCTTAAGTAATAACAGATGATTAGCTAATCTGATTTTTAAAAAAAACAAAGAAAATTAAATTGCCAGTATCAAAAATGAAAAAGAAATACAGAATAAAAGAAATTATTAGAAACCCTTGACCAGTTATATGTCAATAAAATGAGCTATTTAAATGAAATGGATGAATATCTACAAAAAATACAGTATAACTAAATTGAGAATAAGAAATTGAAAATGCAAACAATCTAACCTCAGAAAAAGAAAGCAAATAATCTATGAATGACCTTAAAAAGGATAAATAACCCAGGAAGCAAAAAAATAAATTGCAAAAACAAGGAAAGAAGAAAGAGATCCTACCTGAAACAAATATGATTCTGATAGTTGAACAAGGGTGGTATAATGGGGGGGGAGGGTAGAAGGGGGAAGGAATATACAACAATTTTTCTAATGAATATCAATGCAAAAATATAAAATGAGATTTTCACCATTGAGGCTGAAGGGAAAGCAACAAAACTGCACTGTACTTTAAGGTTTGTACTTTACATGTTGTCTTGTTTATCTTCACAACAACCTTGCGAAGTAGGTGCTATTATTACTCCCATTTTACAGATGAGGAAACTGAAGGGGAAAACAACTGAGTGACTTAGTAAGGGTTACATAGCTAGTAAATTTTGAGGCACATGTGAAGTTTCTGACTGCAAGTCCACAATTTTATCTACTGTATCCCAGAGCTAGGAATAAAAAGGCTACAACATATTGAAAAAAGTATACACTATTATCTGGGTATAATTTAAAAGTAATACAGAATCTGACAAAGACAGATGGAATAAGAAAGAGCTGATGGGCAGCTATCTGCTTAATAAATGCTTGCTAACTGAACTACTAAAGAGAGTACTTACATTGCTGAGAGATCAAGGAACCACTAAAGTACTTGAGAAGGTTATTAACCAACTTAAATGTTAGGTCTATGTACTTCAGACTGACACAACAGGGGATAGCGGTGAGGGATTATCTTATTAACAAATAATGAAGGAACAGAAAATTGTGAATCAATATGGCATGGTGGATAGAGGTCTGGACTCAGTTAGAAAAACCAAGGTTCAGTGATATACTACCTGTGGGAACAGGGGTAAATCACAAAATCTCTCTCAGCCCTATTTTTCTTATTTGGAAAATGAGGACACTAATACCTGTAGTAATCATAGGGTTTTTGTGGGGCTGAAAAGAAAGCAATGTATATAAAGTTCTTGTGATAGGCCAAAGAAGACCCAGGGCTACTCATTCACTTTTGTTCCAGTTTTGGTTCTATTTTATACAGTTCAGAAAGGAGTCTTTTTTTTTTTTTTTTTGGTAAGGGTAAGGTGGTGCAAACTCAAATCTGCCCAGAGTTAGACAAAAGCAGATACTGTTGTTCATACTTGTTAAAATGTTGTTCAATTATTATTTTTCCTTCATAATCTTTTTGTTACCAACTACATTAGTTTCTAATTGTTCAATTATCATTCATGATACTGCCTTCCTTATAATATACTAAATAGAACAGGGAATTCTTGCTTTGGACTTTCCAAAAGCTTTAGTGGATATGTTCCAAAAAGGCTGAGAGAGGTCCATTCCTCAGAACCAAAAAGATTATTTCTATTCCAAGGAGTAAAGGATCATTGCAGACAGATTCAGAAGGAGATTTTTCCTCAAAGGAATCCCAATGATCAGAACTGAGTGAAATCAGCTCTCTGGAAAGGATGCAGAGACCTCAGTTAAGCAAGGTCCTTACTGATATCCAATTGCAAAGAGTTAGACTGCGACTCTTCTATGGGATAATTATTGACTGGGTGATAAAATTCCATAAGCCATTTGTCCCACTCTCTACCTAAATTCAATCCTGAGGTATCATATGAGAATTAACTAACTGAATCAATTAAATCAGAAGTAGGAATAGTTAACAAGAGGGTTCAGATTGGCTGAGGAAATGAGGTTATCCTATCTGGATTTAATCTTTAAAATTTATCAGTTCAAAATCAAAATTATTCAAGCACCTGGTAGAGGAAAGATTTGAGCACACAGAGAAAAGAGTTTTCCAACTAGACCCCTAAAAAGGAATCAACTGACAGAAGAAACAGAACCCCAGATATCATTTCTTCCTTCTCACTCACAACCTGACCAGAGAAAGACTTCATAAACTTTACAAGAAGCCCAGGTCTTCCCTTCTTCCCATAACCATCCCAGCAGCATCTGTGGATCAGCTGATTACAAAGTCTGCATCAGGAACCAAGGACAAATTCAGTGCAGATTCAAGGATCTACAAAGAGCTCAACAGAAAAGTTATACCATGACTCAGGGGAACATCCTGACAACTCCAGCAAAAGTATTTCCCAGAGCTATGAGTTAATCCTTTGCCCTCCTACTTTAAGTTTGAGCTCACTTTCCCTTGGACTCTATGTGTACTGGTAGGAAACTGTGCTCTTAGTTTGGGAGGAGGGATGTTTTGCACCCACTACATCACCAAAATCATTAGCAATTAAACCTACTTAAGTCTAACTAGCTAATTATTATTTGCCTGTAATTATTGTTAGGAGAACTCAGGTGGGTGTTCATGATAACCAATCCCTCAGGCTATCCCTTGAACCCTGAGTAGGAAATGTGGCTTTCCTTTAGGGACTCAACTGTTTAAGTCTGGGCAACTTAACTCCTCAGTATTGTGGGCAACTCTCTAACAGTATAACTTGCATGAAAGGTACCAAATGCCATTGGAAGAGGGAGTTTCCTCAACTGGGAGTTCCCTATTCCAACAGCATCACAGGTTCAGTATGTATTCTGATATCTTAACTTCATTTTATTAAATCTGGCTGATTATTCTAGCTTAGTTAGTTCTTTTTTAACCTGTTATAAAACATAACACCTATCCTTTCCAGCCCTGTCATCTGTAAATTTGCTCAATATGCTATCTATGTCTATATAGACATATAAATATGCACTAATGATCTACTATATATAAAGTACTCCCTATTCAGAGAAAAAGGTAAAATGGTGGGAAATCTGATTTAAGAGCTTGTATTATGTCCTTTCCTTCCCCTCCTTCAGTATTTCTGAAACTAGTTCATTTTCTCCATGAAAGCCAGAATAAAACATTTTTTTAGAGTTTTAAAGTCAACCTTGATTCAATATATTCAATATAGCTAGAATGATCTGGCAAGAGAAACCTTTCTGAAAAATAACATTATTTCCTTAGTAATATCTATAATTATCTTTTGGAGTCTCCAAAGTCCTTAAAAAGGTGAAATAATAGTGTCTCTAAAGATGTTTTCAAAATACTCTTAGAAGGCTTTTATTTCTCTTTCAACAGTACTGTAACAGAAACATACTAACCCCCAAGTACAAGCTGATATACGTGCAAAATGAATATTTATTATAAAGTCACATTTTCCAAATCATGGAATCACAAAACTATCTTCTAGGATGCTAGGAATGGTGTTATAGTTTAAATAGTGTTAAATAGTGAAAATACATATATTATTTTTTATAATCTCACCCCCATTCCCTACACCTCCATGGGTGTGGATGGTTTCTGGCAGGCTACATTTTACTAGATTCAACACTGAAAAGGTACCGGTAGTTTCCAGGGCATAAGTATGAAAGACTTATTCATAAAAAAATTATCTCAGTATATAATGTCGAAGACAAGTTCTAGGGTCAAATGCTAGATCAACATTATTTCAAAGAGAAAACTTTAATTTTAAAGAATAGAGAGAAATATACAATTTTTAACTCTCCTATTTTAATTCTTCTCTCAAAATGGAACATTGTTAATTTTCTAAGAGGTGAATGTGATCAACAATTTGTGAATGATAACATCTGAGGACTGGAACAGCTTCTACCCCACTACACATAGAGATTCACAGTCTTACAAATCTCTTTCAGTTTCTCTTTACTTAAAAGTTACACTTGGAAAAGGTCACTTCTGCAAATTTCTATCCACCTCTTCCGTTGTTCTTACTAGACAGGCAGGAATCGAACCAGCACACAAACAGATTTATGTATGTTCTGTTGTCCTGGTGCAAGGCAGTAAAATGAGAAGGGCAAGAGGAAGTTTACTAGAACTGTATATGTTATGTGATCACTGAGGAGGCAGTGTGATTAACCTCCAAGAAAGGGGTGGAGTTAACAGGAGCCTTGCATTGTCAGAGCCACCTCTTGTGGCCAATCCAAAAGTAGCAATAGCCTACACAAGAGACAGAGCTAGTCCTACATGTGAAAGCAGATCTGCCAAATGTCCAGAACTGTAGGAACAATCTCAAACTTCTGGTATCTTAAGAGTATACTTTTTCCAAAAATATTTCCATTTTAATTAATTATTCCTGTCTTTGAAAGCTAACAAGGTCAGACTCAAATTAGTGTCTTCTCAGCAAAGACGAAGGCTCACTCTGACTCTAAAAGTTTGGTACTGATTTCCAACAGCTCTTGCGGTAACAAGAAAAAAGAAACCCTAGCATTTGGTTAAACAAGTTAAAATTCTGGGCCTGCTTGATGTGTGGATTGAGAATCTAGCCTCTGCCACAAAAACTAAACTGAAAGTTCTCAAACAATGGACAGGAATTATGCAAATAAAAGGCTCGGAAAAAGTACCACAGTTTTGTTATGTGGAACCCCCTGGGCCTCCAAAGAGACTCCACTAGTCTTGTTGAATCACAGTAAATGATAATGTAAAGCGTTTTTTAAAAACTAGATGAGGAACTTCAATTTTCTTTAAAAAGACACCAAAATTAATGGGTCCTTTTTGTGCCCAATGATTAACCCAATATAATTGTTAAATTTACATATCAGATATTATATGTGGTACATAAACTCCAAAATCAAATGTGTTTTGAATGTTTAAAAGCCAAATTTCAACATCCAAATGGATAAAAATTACTACTGGATAAATCAGAAGCATCAAAAGAAAAATTAACAATTATGAGCTAACACTTTAACACCCTAGCTGGGCAATAGTTTTTCTCCTAAACTAAAAAATAGGTGGAATCAATCTATAGTTCTATTTATAACAATGCAACAGGGCTTATTCCAGTGCACTAGTTTTTAAATATCTTGAGATGGGGTTGGCTTGACATTAAGTATATACATAGGTTTAAAATAATCCATGTTTATTATAAATGATTTAACTAAATCTTCCATAAAGGACCATCTTTGCTGGACAGATTTTTTTTTCTATTAAAGCAGTTATATATATTCCACCCTTTGGGGTTTTCTTATTTACATGGCATAAGATTTCTCACATAATATTTTAAACAAATATGCCCCAAATGTTGCCTAGAACACAATCAAGAAATTGTTTTTATTTCCTTAAAATTAATTAAAATTTTTAAATGAAATGAAAAAATTTAGGTAAGTAATCACATCCCTTACTTGATAACTATAAATCCATTTTGCCTCATATGGATTACAAAGTATTATATTTCTGTATTACCTGCCACTAAAGGATACCAACTTTAAAACCATAAGAAAAATAATTAGAAAGAGAAGTTTTCATCCTATTTTAGTTAAACCTGACATTTCTTTTTCTTGAAAACTTCCAGAGAAACAAAATGGAAAATTAGTATGATAAAAATGATATAACAAAGTTAAACAATGAAAAAGTACAAAAGATAAAAGAATAAATGTTTACTCATTTAAACATTTTAGCAACCATGAAAAAAATAACCAGTTTGTTATGATTATAAGTGCAACTTCTTTTCTAATTTTTATTTTTCTCCTTTTGGAGATAATTTCTTGAAAATAAGAACTTTAATAGCCCTTTCTATGCCAAAATACAATTTTAAGACAATAAAAAACAGTAGATTGAAAAATTATTTATACCTTTAGCCCAGCATATTGGAAATGGGCTACAGCCGCTTTTCTCCATATAGATAGCACCTGCTGGTTTCAGGGCCGGTTGGCCAGCCAGTTCCAACAACATACACACAATTGTATAGAGATCAAGCCAGGATTCAGCATACAAAGTCCCAATTCAGTGCTCCAATAGTATTTGCTCCTGTAGGGGGGCTGGAAAGCTAATCACTTGAATGCATTCAATCCACAAGCAAGGCTAAGCTTCCCCTACATTTGTTCCTGTTTGGATAGTTTGCATCGAAATTTGGTAGGTATCACTTCTGTAACATTTTCCAGCAGCAGGAAGAATTGCTTTTCAATTACAGAATCTTCTCATGCTTCCGCAATTTGAAACACAGACCATCTTTGCCAGAGTGAGCTACTGAACAGAATGCAACCAGCTAGTAATGTGACCGTGTGGGTCTGTATTCCTAGATTCATTCAGGAAGGGAGGGAGGGAAAGGGGAAGGAGGGAGAAAGGGGAGGGAGGAGAGAGAGAAGGAGATTAGAAAGCACCTTATTAATATGCTAATCTCACCCTTCTGTTCAATTCACCCAGCAGACTCCTGTTTACAAAACTGACAGCCTATTCCAAAATTGACTGAGCTGCAAATCAAGCTTGACCCAGGTCAGGTTTGTATATGGCTCTTTAAGTCATTTTTGTTGTTGTTTGCAATTTCTTGCCTCTAGTATTTTACCAAACTATTCTGATATTAGTGCAGTTAAAATTATTACCCAGATCAACAACTGGAAAAATAAAACAGAAAAGCTAAAGATTTCTGATACAAAATTATTTTTTGTCAAATTGACACTTTCTTTATAAATGAAGCTTAATAAAAAATGAAAAAGCAAACAGCTATGGCAACTATATTCTTGTTGAATTATCCTAGAGAATACTTATTGACTCAAGACATACTTTTTCTAATCTCCTAAACAAAATATGACTGAGGGTTGAATCATATATAGAGTAAGACAGCAAAATATCCTCACAATCAGTACCATAGCTAGCTCCCCTCCTAACAAAGGACAACTTACTTTTTTCCATTCAAACTGGGAAATGACAAAGGTCATCTTTAAAAATGTAACTATCTAAAAACATTCCACTTCAGTTGTAAGAGAATAAATAACTAGGAACTTTGTGTCCCCATTCTTTAGCTTTATATAATACAGTCATACTATGTATATTAAAAATTTGCCTAATACAAGGAATACCAATGTAATTATTTTTGTTTAGCATAAATCTACAAACTGGACAGCTTTTACATTCTGGAATGTGGCTTCTAGATTCCTGTAAGCCAAGTCACAAAATCTTTTGTTTCAGTAATATCTCTGCATCAAGGTATGACAGTAAAAGCACTGTCAAAATGAAAAAGGAGAAAGATGGTTAAATTTTGTTTATGCCTTAACCACATGATCTCTTAAAAGAAAATACTGATAATAACCAGAGATAATAACCAGAGATAATAACCAGAGATAATAACCAGAGATAATAACCAGAGGACTTTAAGAGAATAAATTCATTAATGTTTGCAAAGTACAGTGAAAACAAAGTACTTATACAAATTCTTACTAGAACAGAGGATGCTCACAAGGTTGGTCAACGTTGTCTAACATCTGCTTTCTTTTAAAATGTGCATGGTTAGCCAATCTTGACCATGGTTTTGTCCTAGCTAACCTACTGTGCCTTCAAGGCAACTAACAGTTGTCAGAGCTGCAAGTGACTTCTAATGTCCTAATGAAAAGGCACCATTTGTCAGTCTGAACTCTGACCTCTGACCTCAGGCAGCTCTGGTGAGTGGTAACAGAAAAATAGCAGGCCAAGAATTAAGCATTAGAAATAAGCAGATGGGTCTACTAGAGTAAAGACTTTCATCAGGCTTCTTTTACTAGTAAGTAAGGGGGAAGGTGATAAGTCCTGATCTACAAAAATCCTTGCCACTGTCAGAAGAATAAAGCAGAGAACAATGATGCAGAATGGGACAGTTGAATTAGCCCAATGAGAACAGCCTGATATCCAATTTGAACCATTACCTGGGTACTGAGTTCTGATAAAACAGGTCACAGTCAACCTAATTTGGAGGTAATTTAGGTCCTGTAGTTAGAGGGGCCCCACAGAGCTGGTCCCAGTTGGCTGGGAACCAACCAACTGGGCCCCCTGCTGAAGCTGTGCTGAACTCCCAGAGCATTTAAATCAAAAAAAAAAGGCAGCAAAATGACTGGAAAGGCAAGTTTGCTTTCTCCCAACTACCTATATACACAATGTCCAAAAAAAGTCTTGGTGGGGTTTTTAGAAGCTCACAACTGCTTTAAGACTGTGTATGATGAGTCTTGCTTAAATCAGGTCCAGTATAACAACACACGTCTAATCTTGGCTGGGTCTTTGCTTCTCTAGACTGTGGGTTTTTTTTGTTTTGTTTTGTTTTGTTTTGTTTTTGGTCTTATCTTTATTCCCCAGGAATATACAAATAACTACAAAAATTTAAAGAATACTAGAAGCAGGCCAAAAAAAAAGAGAGATTGCTTACATCAGTGGTGTCAAACTCAAATAGAAATGGGGGACCATTGAACTATTTAATACGTAAGGTTCCCTGTGACAGCATACTGACTTAGTTTTAAAATGTGCTATGTGTGTTTTATTGTATTTTTAACTTTCTTAAATATTTCTGAATTCTATTTTAATCTGGTTCTGGTCACACTCAAGAGTGCTGTGGGATGCCACTTCTGGTCTACAAAGTAGACATTTAATAAATATTTATTAATTCAAAAAGTAGAGTAAAAGCTGAGATTAAATGCATATATTCTCTGAAAAACCTTATGTAACACTAGTTTCTAAGTCAATTATTGGGGCAAATTGTTTGTAGAGACCTGACTTCAAATCCAACCTCAGACATTTACTAGCTGTGTGAGACTGAGCAAAGTACTTAATTTCTGTCTCAGTTGACTCAATTGTAAAATGGTAATAACAGCACTTATCTCCCAGGGTTGTGGTAAAGATAAAATGAAATCATTTCTAAAGCACTTAGCACAGTGCCTGGCATAAAGTAGGTGCTAAATAAGTATTTATTCCCTTACCCTCATAATCCAAAACACTCAAGAGTTCCCACTCAGAGTTGAAAAATATTTCTAAATAAAGGTGGATCTATGTATCAGCAAGCACCCCAGCATCCCCAGGGTGGCTGCCAACACAGGTTCTTAGATCTGCTTTGATACAGGAAAGCAACTCAAAATGTGTTAACTAGTGTACTTTAATCAGTCAAATATGTATCATTTACCTAGTTCAGGAGAAAAAGGTCAGCACCCCGAACTTCAGAGTATACAGACAGAATTATCAAGACAGAGAAACAGATTAAGTAGACAGGTTTCCAAACTGTCCAACCATTACATCCATACTAAATCAACATCTGGGTTTTTCAAAGCCAGGGGGCTCTCAACAATGGCTTCCCAGAGTCTCATCTGATCAAATCACAGAACACTTCTCAAAGTGAGCCCCAAAACAAAGCCTCAAATCAGGGTATATATAGCCTGCTCCTGGCTCAGAGAATGTAACAACCTTCTGGACCCACTAGTCAATCAAAAAGTATCTACTGAAAAACAAGCCTCCCACCCCAGGCTCCAGCTGCACTTTAGCCTAGGGGCAGGGAAGAGCTTAAAAATGTACATTCCCATTACAATCTAATACCAAAAATAAAACAAGAAAGCACTGGACTTGATCAAAAGAACTGGGTTTGTTTCTGGGCTTTATTACTGAATTAACTGTGTGACCTTAGACAAGTCACTCCATCTCTATGAATCTAAACTATCCTGATCTTTGTAAAATCTATCTCCCAAATTTTTCTTCTTAAGAAAACATTCTATAGTATAGAGTACTATAGAACTGTGCTACTACATTGTACAGTATACCCTTTTACATATATGATCTTAGTTGAACCATGAGAGAAAGGACAGCTATTATTATTCCCATTTAATAAATGAGGGAGCTAGGGCGCAATAACGGGCTACCAGCAAGGGAGTCAGCAAGTCAATACAACCACATACACATACAACCCCTTATCATGCTCTCTTTTAAAATAAAATTAAAAAAGGAAAATAAAGAGAATGAAAATAGTGAGAAAGTACTATCTATTTGTACTGCCAAAGTTAACTATCCATTAGTATGCCTAAGTATCATGAACTAAAGTTCAAATCCACCTGGGTTCCTTTTTGAGTCGGAAAGGAAGAATGTCTTTCCATTTTCCTTGGCACTTGTATCAGCACTGATGTTATTTTCCTAATATTAACGATGTCACAAGGTTACCTTCTTTAAGACAAAAAAAAAAAAAAGGCATACCAGATGATATTGGAAGTCAGTTGGCTGAAAACCAAGATGAAAGGAACAGAATGCAGGGAAAAAGAATAACATTATTAATAAGGACAGAAATTAAAACTGTATCTCAGATGGTATTTATGGATAACCCACAGCTAAGTACATGCCATAACATTAGTGACATAGGTTCAATTCAGTTTCTGAATTCATTTCAATTCAATGCAACTCAAATCAAATCAATAAATGAGTCCTCATGAAAAGGGTGGAATGGGATTATAAACTTTCACTGAAATAAGTAGGTAGCAACTCTTATTTATGAAGTCTTATTTCTGACAGTGGTACTGCTATTCATTTCATGTCCCAGGATAGAAACTTTGATCTCCTGAATTTCCTCCTACTTGTAAGACCATTCCTCCATCTCCCTAAAAGGTACAGCATTCTTCTCCTTAGTGTGGGTATCCCCAAAGAACTGTCCTCAGACCTCTTCTCTCTTCCTTGCCTCTGTAAACAGATGATTATCAAATTTATAGTTCCAGTTATATAATATCTCACCTGAGCTTCAGCCAAGCTTTCAAACTGCCTAACAGGCATAACCTGGCTATCCTGCTGACCCTTCAAACTCTAAACATCTAAATCTGAACTCATTCCACAAAAAAGATTGTCCTTCACACTATTTCAATTGATGGCACCACTGCCTTTCTTAGTCAATCAATAAGCACTTATTAAGTGTTTGCTATGTGCCAGACACTGCACTGGATACATAAAGATAAACAAAAGATAGTTCCTGATCTCAGGGAGCTCACAGGGCAATGATGGGGACACCATGCAAATAATTTCATACAAACAAAAAATATTCAAGAATAAACAAAGGCACTAGTATTAAAGCTGGTGGTGGGGGAGTCATAAGGAGGGCTCAAAGAAACATTCAATCAGAATTGTGCATTCTAACTCTACTACATCATCTGTCCCCAATTTTCCATTTGTATTGCTACCAATCCTAATTAAAGTTATCATCACCTTTCACCTGGACTATTTAGAATAACCTCCTAAACTAGTCTCCATTTGCAGTCTCTCTCCTCTCCAATATTAGCAGAGTGCCAGACACATCAAAAGTGCTTAATAACTATTTTACCTAAGTTCTCCATCTATCCATACAAGCTATCTTTGACACAGCAAGCAAAACCATCTTTCTAATGAAAAGGTCAGTTTCCTATTTAATAAAAAAAAAAAAAAAGAAATTCAGTGGCTATTTCTCACAATATAAAAAATAAAATCCTTAGCTTGACAATGAAAGCATCAGTGCCAATCTGGTTTCATTAGCCCTTTAAGTGTGATTTTACATGATTCCCTTTCACATTTCAGTCAAACTAGACTACTAGATGTTCCCCAATATTTTCTAATACTGTCCAACTGATAAAAAAAAAATTACCACAGGCATCACAAGATTTAATGACATAGGACTCATGATTAGCATATGAAAGAATCATGACAGAGAGATCTGGTGAAGATCAGTGGAGATACAAACAAAAGTAATATCAGAGTATAATATGGACAAACTGGACAGAAAGAAGAAATATATAAATTTAAGAAACAATCACAAGCCTAGAACTAAGGCATGATAGTGGCTGTAATGTGGAAACTTCAGCTATCAATTATATAGCTATCCACCGGAGTTCCCTATAAGCCAAAAAGAGAACAACTAAAAATTCTGTGACTTTCCTTAATAATTTTATCTTTTGAAAAACAGAGAAAGCAATGCAGGGAACTACCACACTTGGTTCACACCAATCATAAAGACATGGTTGTGTAAACTGAAATTATTAGACTCTTGGGAACAAATTATCAATGCATATTAAAATTTACAAAAAAGGAAAATAAAGGCAGGCATAGTCTGAGATTCATAGTTATTAGGAAAGCAGATTTCAAGTAGTTCAATGAAAGGAAGCTAAGAGTCCATGGACTAATAACTGTCCAAAGAAAATTAGCCCAACAGGAATGGGAAGCTCAAAAGAATGAAATTTTGAAGATACAATGAGAAATAATTCTGATGAAGAAAAGGTGGAATTGCCTAAAGGAACGGGAGGAGCCTTAGCAAGACATGTAAAGGAGATGGACACAAGTACAGGTTACATAGGATAAACAAAAACAAGTTCTTTATGTATAATTTCAGATATGTTATAGATCACAAAGTTTAACCTGATAAGGAAACTAAGGACAACAAAAAGGATTGTGGTAAGAGTTTTGTTAGTTACATCATGAGAAAGAGGAAGATCAAAGAAAAGATAGGACCACTAACTACACAAGGCAGATGAGATGTTCATAACAAATGAGAAGGCAGAATAACTGAACTGTTTTTCATTTTTTTCTGCCAAGGAGAATAGTATTAAAACTGAAAAGGCCAGACTGCAACAGACAACAGGACGCTGATATCAAAGCAAAGTAGGAAAATGGCAAGAGTAATAATGCCCTTGATGAGCTTAAATTCACTAGGCCCAGAAAAAACTATTATTCATCAGAGTACTGAAAGAATCAATGATGTAATTAGTGAACCCTTGTGAGTGAACATACAGAAAGGGAGACCTGTTAAAAGTGTGAAAAAAGGCAAATATTACTCCAATTTTAAAAAATGGAAGAGATTAGAATATGCAACCCAAAGGTCAGTGAATTTTATTCTTTCAAAATTTCTACATGATATTACTAAAGAAAAGATTAATAAATACTGACAGTTTATCAGGCCTCATCCTTCTTGACCTGTCAAAGATATCCAGAAAACCAGTCCTAACCTTTCTTTGATCTTCCTCTTTACCTAAAAACTTTAAAAATATTTTCCTTAACTTTTTTCACTCAGGTTTAGCACTCCTGAGCAATTCATACAAGACTGTGCCAAACTTTTATATTAATCCTTTGTTGTTTTCCCTTGCTGACATTTTCTGTACATGTCTTTTAAGAAATCTAACTTATCTGATTTCCCTGCATATCTATATGTCATCTCTTTGGATGACAATTTATGTTCTTCCTCTTCAGAAATGTTTCTTCTTGTGTCTTTGGAATTTCATTCTTGAGAGCTTCTGATGTATACTGAGGCTTACTTATCCAGTAGAACTTCCCAAACTCAGAAACACATTTCAGATTATGCATGGTTTTCCTCCTCCCAATCACAAATCTAAAGATGGAACAGTTCTACCTCCTAAATAGTTCCCACCACTACCACTGAACATGGTATTTTCTGCCCCTTTCATTCAAATGAAGGAAATGAGCAATAAATAGTGGCATTCTTATTATAATAAAAACAAAAAGACAAAACAAAGTTGCATCTAAATGGAAAAATGACCCACAGTTTCCCCAATAAATGAATCTGCACAACTGAATTAAATGTACATCCCAAAGGCAATAAGAAACATCATTTTATAGGATATTTGGTTATTTGACCTTGCAAGTACACCCCTGATGACCATGAACAAAAAGGCCAACACACTGATAATAGCTATAGCTTTTGCATCAATTACCTGTAACAGACAAAGAAATGGGGAAATTCTATGAAGAACCCCCCCCCAATTTTCCACACCAAGTGACTTCAATGCAAAAATGGGCAAAGAGGAAGAGAGCAAAAAAAAAAAATAGGGTTCTGTTAAAGAGGGCAAGAAGGCCTAAAGAATACACAAAAGTTTCATGCTTATGTATCAAGAATAAGGGGAAGGGGAAGGGAAAAGGAAGAGAATAAGTATTTATATAGCATTTCCTATGTGTCAGGCACTGTACTAAGCACTTTTATAACTATAATATCATTTGATCTTCACAACAAACCTGTGAGGTAGGTGCTACCGTTATCTTCATTTTACAGTTGTAGAAACAAAGGCAGACAATGGTTAGATGACTTTCACGGGGCATCACAGTTAATAAGTGTTTGAGGATGGATTTGAACTCAGTTCTTCCTGACTCCAGTCCCAGTGCTCTATCCACTGTCCAACAAGCTACCTCTAAAGAATGTATTCAAGCAAAAAATTGGAAAGTGCTATGTACAACGAACACCAAATATCACCAAAATATATGTGTGTACACACTACACATACACACACATCTCACCAGACAAGAGACAACTGGTTATCAAAATCTGTGTATAGTCAGATAACTAATTTGTTAGAATAAAGATAAAACTCAACATAATCCTAGAAGTAAAAGATAAGAAAATATTATATGTAATTACATCTCCAACCTGACCTATTTGAAAAAGTAAATGATATCAAAAAGAGGAACAAATAGTATTACCACATCCTACATAAGTATAACAAATAGAAAGCAACTATCACAATGAGAAGGTCAAAATAATAAAAAAAAAAACACCCCAGTCTTCAAATACTTGATCTACTTGCTACATAAAGAGGTGAGGAAGGCCAGAACTAAGGTGGTAATTGTGTGAATGGAGGGAATGGGGTCAAGATACAAGATATGTTGCAGAGGTAAGATTGGACAACTGCTAAGAGAAGAACACAGGAAAATCGAGATTATGAACCTGAGACACTAGAAGGATGGTAGTGCCTTTGGGAGTTTTTAAAAAGGAAGTTTTAAAAAGAAGGTTTGGGGGGAAAGATAATAATCTGTTTTAGACAGACGGAGTTTAAGATGCCCTTGAACATCCAGTATGAAATGTCTAATAGGCAGATGAAATATGAGAATGAAGATCGTGAGAGATTGGGGCTAGATAAATAGATCTGAGAGTCATCTGTATCAAGACAGGTAAACCCAGAAGAGTTGGTGAGGCTAAGAGAGAATATAGAAAAAGAAGAGAAGAGGACTCGGACTAGAGCCTTGGGGAAGACACACAGTAAGGCGGCATGTTGCAGATGATAAGACAGCAAAGGTAACTAGAGAGCGTTTAGACAGGTAGAGGCAAACTAAGAGATAGAGTAGAATCATGAAAGCCCAGAGATAAAAGAGTATATAGGAAGAGAGGGATGTGGTCAACAGTTCAAAAGCAGTAGATAAGTCATAAAGGACTGGGACTGAAAAAAAAAAGACCATTCTGATTTGGTAACTAGGAGATCACTGGTTACTTTGGGGAAAGCAGTTTCAATTGAGTGATAAGGTTGAAAGTCATACTTTAAAGGTCTGAAGAATTATTTATCTGTGTGCATGTTGCATCTTTACCTATAGTAGAATACAAGTTCCTTGAGAGTACAGACTTTTAAAAAAATATTTGTCTCTCTTCCTAGTTGCTAGCCAAGTACAGGTGCACATGATATGTGTTCAATATAGCCTTACTGAAATGAATAGTACCTGCCTTACTTACAAGGATGTGGTTGGGATCAAAAGGCACATTTAGACTTTCCATAAGGAAAAATTGCTACATTCCTACATTACATCCTAAGTAGAAATGGCCGCATTGTGAAATAGTATATTCTTACTCCTTAAAGGTCTTCAAGCAAAGACAACATGTCAATAATGTTGGATTAAATGACCTCTCTAAGGTCCCTTCTACCTCTATGATTCTATCATCCACGGACAAAAGAAAAAGTCTAAAGCATATATAGATGGTTCTTAGTCCACAATAAAGCAATGATGCCCTACCCTTGTTTACTAAGTCATGAGGCTTTCAAAACAGTAATGAATGGGTCTTCCCACTTAAGACCAGAGATAATAGTCCTACACATAAAGTTATAGTAAGATCATTTAAGATCTGATATGTGAAAACAGATTTTAGAATTCAAGAACCATGAACTATACAAACTAAGGAAAAATATGCACAATTTCATAGATTTTTTAAAGAATCATTACTAATAGAAGTCAAGGGAAATCTGTGCTAAGTGCTTCAAACAAAAAATTTTCAAATCATAGCATTTTAGAAATGAAAGTAATATCAAAAGGCATCTAATCAAACCAGTAACTGAATAGGAACCTCCACTACAACATCCTCTACAGAAGGCAAGAGAAAATTCATCAATTCACTTCCTAAAATACAAAAAGACCTTTGCCTATTTCAATTGTTGATTTAAGTATATATAATCAAAATACAAGCATATAGTACCAGTTTGAGAAACCTTTTCACCAACCATTATTTTAGAAATTTTTCCACTAGCAAAGGGATACACTAAAAACCATGAAATTTTAAAAGACTATGAAATTTTGAAAAACTTCAGAATACTCTTTTTAAAAATTGTATATATAGAGAACTCATATTTTCGAGAAACTCCTTAGGGAGATGGGCAGTGGGATTGGGAAAGGTGACAGATCAAACCTCAGAGGTCATACAGTTAGTCCCACTTCCTCATTTTAGAGATAAGGCCTCTGAGGGAAGTGACTTGGTGATATAGTCACAAAAACATTTGCCATAAGAAATAGGATATGAATCCAGGTTTGAATTACAGAGTTCTCTATGATACCTTGATGAATATGTTACAGATGTTTCAGTAAGACAAATCTGCCTCCAACACAGGAACATGAGATGCAACTATTTAAAAGCAACAACACATTTACAACGGCTTCAAGGCTAAGTGCTGTTCTCAGTTTTTAGAAGGTATGCTATGAGAAAGTAGATGGTGCACATGTTATTATCTTCATTTTGAGAACAAGGAAATAGGAGCTCAAAGAGTTTACATTTTTCCCCCTTAAGTGTGTATTTTGTATGTGCTTGCATGCAAGTACACTCACAGCCTCTCAATCTCTCTGTCTTTCTCCCTCCCTGTCCAATAAAGAGAGCCTGAAGACAAGAAATACAAATAGCACTTTGTAGATGGGGGGGGGGGGAGGGAACAGAGGGGAGAGAGATCCCTGATCTAGCTCTCTGGTGTTTCTTCCATCATAAAGAAGAAGAAAAGCAATAATAACTAAGTCATAATTAAGGCAGTAGTGAGGTGACTTGCTCAAGGGTATACAGACAGTAAAGTAGCAGAATCAGTATTTGAACCTAGGTTTTTTACTCCAAAAATAGCATTCTTTCTACTACACAATAATTCCTGTAATGTAACAGGATGGGATTTTTTTTTTTTTGGAGGTCCAGTAAACCACAATTTATTTTCTGTCATCAAAAATACAGGCAGGGAGAAAGGAGAGACAACTCTCTCTCAGTTGACATGATTACAGCAAATAAAAGGCAGATAGATAACAAAGGTATGAATATGCTAAGCTACAAGCAAAGGCTAGTCTAAGCTCTATTATCCATTTATGAAGTGTGAAGGAATTCTCCCTGTTAGTATTAACATCCAGCTGGCTATTAGATGGGGAGGCCCTGAAAGTGTTTTAAAAACTATGTCTGTCAGTTTTCAGATGAAGAAATTAAAGCTATCTATAGTTATATTTTGATTTGCATCTCTCTAATCAATAATGATTTAGAGAAATGCAAATCAAAACAACTCTGAGATATCACATCACACATATCAGATTGGCTAACGTGACAAAACAGGAAAATGACAAATGTTGGAGATGTTGGAAAACTGGAACACTAATGCATTGTTGGTGGAGTTGTGAACTGATCCAACCATTTGGGAGAGCAATTTGGAACTGTGCCCAAAGGGCTATAAAACTGTGCATACCCTTTGACCCAGCAATACCCACTTTAGATCTGTATCCCAAAGAGATCATAAAAATGGGAAAAGGACCCACATGTACAAAAAATATTTATAGCAGCTCTTTTTGTGGTGGCCAAGAATTAAAAATTGAGGGGATACCCAACAATTAGGGAATGGTTGAACAAGTTGTAATATATGAATGTAATGAAATACTATTGTTCCATAAGAAATGATGAGCTGGCGGACTTCAGAAAAACTTGGAAAGACTTACATGAACTGATACTGAGTTAAGAGAGCAAAGCCAGGAGAACATTGTACACAGAAACAACCACATCATGTGATGACCAGCTTTGATACACTTAGCTCTGGTCATAGCATACTGCAGTCAAAATAGTCCTCTAGCAGAAGATACTATATCTAGCAGGGGATAGAGAATCAAGAACTGGAAGTTCAAAAAAACCAAGCTCTCTGGCAGCAATGAAGAGAGACAACTATGGGGAAAAGCTAGAACTAGCTAGCTCAGGACAAGTCCAGGGAACCCAGATGAGTAATGCATATAGCATGTATACAGCATCAAGGAGGGAGGCAGGTAGGTACTACAGTGTATACAGAGTGCGAGACAAAGAATCAGGAAACCAGCCTCTGACATTTAGTAGCATTGTGATTTAAAAGTCACTTAACCTCTGTCTGCCTCAGTTTCTTCATCTGTAAAAATGAGGATAATGACAGCACCTACCTCCTAGGGTTGCCAAAAGAAGAGCAGCAAGAAGTCCTACTAAAAGAAGGACACTGGAGGGGCAGAGTCAAGATGGCGGAGTAGAAGCAGGACCTCCCCGCTGCTCCGTCTTCCACCTTCCCCAATCCATGAAAAAGGGGACTCCAAACTTTGGAGCTACGACACCCACAAAATGACACAGAGAAGCTAACCTCCCACTGAGGACAGCCCGGCAGGCCAGCAGCAAGCGGCCAGCACAGTGCTCTAGGAGCCGAGCCCAGCCCCACGCTGAGGCTTTAGCCCCAGGGTGGGCCTGAGCAGCGGCTGCCAGAGGGACTCCAGATCAAGAGCAACTGTGGCCATTTCCAGATTTATCAACACATAGATGCAAATGACAAAGTGAGAGGTCAGTGCAGTCTGGACTTTGGGATCCAGTAAGTGGGAGTGGGTGGCTTTTGTCCCCAGGGCGAGAAGCTGCTGAGATGCTGGCACAGCCAGCCAGCGCCACGTGGCGGCTTCAGCTCCTGGCTTGCAGAGTGTAGGGGGACCAAGCCCCAGTCTGAGGGGTGATCGCTCTTGCTTTAACCTGCTTGGATCTGGATTGCAGTCTAGGGTGGAGGTCATGGGGTGTGTGACCAGCTTGCCAGAGCGTGTGGAGGCCTCAGAGAGGGCACCCATCTAATACCTCCAGCAGCTGAGAAAACCCCAGAGTTTGGGAGGAAAGCAACCCTGTCTGGCGGCACAGTCCTACTGTGGCAAAAAGCCCAGGGGTCAAGTAACTGAGGGGCAACATGACAAGGAAAAGGAAACAAAGCAAACAGAAGATTCCAACATTAGACTCCTATTTTGGGGACAAAAAGGATCAAAGCATGGAACAGGAGTAAGACAGTAAAGTCAGAACTCCTGCACCAAATGCTTCAAAGGAAAATACGAGCTGGTTACAGGCCATAGAGGACCTTAAGAAGCAGCTAAGAGAAGTGGAGGAAAAATTGGGAAGAGAAATGAGAATGATGCAAGAAAATTATGAAATAAGAGTCAACAGCCTGACTGAGGAAAATACCACCTTAAAAAATAGACTAACTCAAATGGCAAAAGAGGCTCAAAAAGGCAATGAGGAGAAGAATGCCTTAAAAAGCCAAATTTGCCAGATGGAAAAAGAATCTCAAAAGCTCAATGAGGAGAATCATTGCTTCAGAATTAGATTGGAACAAATGGAAGCTAATGACTTTATGAGAAATCAAGATGCTGTTAAACAGATCCAAACAAATGAAAGAATGGAAGGCAAGGTGAAATATCTCATGGGAAAAACCACTGACCTGGAAAATAGATACAGGAGAGATAATTTAAAAATTATTGGACTACCTGAAAGCCATGATCAAAGTAAGAACCTAGAAATCATCCTCCAGGAAATTCTCAGAGAAAACTGCCCTGATGTTTTAGAACCAGAGGGCAAAACAGAGGTTGAAAGAATCCACTGATCACCTCCTGAAAAAGATCCCAAAAAGAAAACTCCTAGGAATATTATAGCCAGGTTCCAGAATTCCCAGATTAAGGAGAGAATATTACAAGCAGCCAGGAAGAAACAATTTGAATATTGTGGAAACACAATCGGGATAAGCCAGGATCTGGCAGCTTCTACAATGAGGGATCAAAGGGCTGGGAATATGATATTCCAGAGGTCAAAGGAGCTGGTATTAAAACCAAGAATCACCTACCCAGCAAAACTGAGTATCATGTTTCAGGGGAAAATATGGTCATTCAGTGGAATAGAGGACTTTCAAGCATTCTTGCTGAAAAAACCAGAGTTGAATAGAAAGTTTGACATTCAGATACAAGAAGCAAGAGAAGCATGAGAAGGTAAACAAGGAAAAGAAATCATAAGAAACTTATCAAAGTTGAACTGTTAACATTCCTACATGGAAAAACAATTATTGTAACTTATGAGACTTTTCTCAGTAGTTAAAGGGAATAGAAATATATATGTCTATGTATGAGAGTATATGGGCATATGAATACATATGTGAATGTATGTATATATGTTTACAGATACACATAGAGGGCACAGGACCAATTTAACAGGAAGGGATGATACTTAAAAGGTGAAATTAATAGGTGAGAGAGGAATATAATGAGAGGAGATGGGGAGAGACAGAATGGGCTAAACTATCTTATACAGAAGAGGCAAGGGAAAATGGTTACAATGGAGGGGAAGAATAGGAAAGCAAAAGGGAATGGGTCAACCTTATTCCCATTGAATTTGGCTTGAGGAGGGAATGAAATACACACTGAATAGGGTATCTCACCCTCCAGGAGAGTAGGGGGGGAAAGGAATGAGGAGAGGGAGGATGATGGAAGGGCAGGCAGGCTGGGGGGAATTTGGAAGCACCCATTTTTGAAAAGGGATGGGATCAAAGCAGAGAATAGAACAGGTGGGAGGTGGGATAGGAGGGAGGAAAATATAGTCAGTCTTTTACAATATATCTACTATGTTATTGTTTTGCATTAGCCACACATGTACAACCTATACTGAACTGCTCATCTTTCCAGTAAGGGTGGGTGACAAGAGAGGAAGGAAATGAATCTGGAATTCAAAGTTTTAAGAACAAATATTCAAATATATACTAACATTAATACTATTTTACATGTAATTGGGAAATAAGATATACAGGCAATGGAGCATAGAGATCCACTGGAAAAGTCGAAAGGGGTATGGGAGAGAGCAGATTGGAGGAGGGGATATCCTGTGGGACTGTTATTTTGGGGCGGTGGGTAGGGGAAAAACGGGGAGAAAATTTGTAATTCAAAATCTGGCAGAAATGAATGATGTAAATCAGAAGTTAATAAAGCATTAAAAAAAAAAAAAGACACTGGGACCCTGCAAGTAGTAGAACATAAGGTGCCTTGGCCATATGTGGCTCATACTGTTCCCACATACACTGCAAAAATTTTTGGGAGAGTGTATCCCAGGTTTATAGGGAAAATATTCTGCCAATTTGCAAAACTGCCTTTGATTTGAGCTGTGTCTCACTGGTCAGGGATTATGAGCTACAGTTTTCAGAATGAAGACCCACATAGTACTCTTTGAGTCTAAGATAGTAGTCATTGGGGTGGATAGGTGGCGCAGTGAGTAAGAGCGCTAGACTTGGAGTCGGGAGGACCCAGGATTGGGTTCTGGTCTAAGATATTTAACACCCACACAAAAAAACTGGCCATGTAACCTTGAGCAAGTTACTTAACCCCAATTGCTTTAATAAAAAAAAAAAAGGATAGTAGTCATCCCCTTGGAGAACTCCATCTTTGGTATAAGTTGAGGAGGGGGAAGGCACTACTAGAGAGGGCATTTTAATAGTATTACCCACTTGATTATTCACCTTACTCAAGTGATTTCTGGTAGTTCCTCAAAATTAATGTATAAAAAAGCATATACTCTCTGAACAACACTCATTTAGATGTGTAAGTTCAGATATTATTACTTTAAGATCATATTTTATACAGTTTAAAAGGCCACCTTATGTTAAAAGTGTCACAATAAAAATCTGCAATAAAGAGAAACTGAGGCAATAAAGTTCAGAGCATATTCAATTTACTAGCAAAGCTAGTAAAGCTGCCAAACTGCCACTAAATAAGATCCTAGAGCACTCAGGAGCCAAGGGAAAAAACCGACAAGTAGAGCAACCCTTTTGAAGAGCATCTACACAGTGACTATATGGACACAATGAGAGAGAACAGGAGGCTTGTGGTTTATATGACAGTACTTAGGGATTCGTTCAGAACCTTTGTGGTTAGAAAGCACTGAGACTCAATCAATTCACTATGAACTAAAGATCAATCAATTTTCAATCCCACAAGATTAGTCAAAGGGTAGAAAAGCATAAATTTTGCTTGTTCACCAGAGATATCATCTAAATCACAAATGACCACCATCCAAGGTCTCTTTAAAATTCAAAAGGTCCATAACCTTTAATCAAAACCTGGAAAGCAAGATGTTACTATAAATGGGACCTGACATCAAAAAACGTATCAATACTTATACTACTAACCTAAGTCCTCTCACCTCACTTGTATCCCCAGATTAAAGAACTCAATGTAGTTTATCTTCTTTCCAAACACTGCCATAGTCTTATACTATATCTTTGTCAGCTTTTAACATTGAATGTACATCTTTTGGGTCAGTTTTTTGGTTCTGTGCTACTATGCTTATGATTCACAAAAGTTCAAGTACCTAAACATACACACATATACAGATTCAAACAGAGAATTTCAGAGTGAGAAGGAAACTCAGCAATTATCTAATTCAACCTCTATCCGAAAAAGAGCTCGCTCTATAACATAACTTTAAGCACCCTTAACAACATCCACTGGAAGACCTGCCTTACAAGGAAGACCATTCCATTTTTGGATAGTTACAATTGTTAGGAAGTGTTTAATCATACCTAAATATGCCTTTTTGGCAACTTTTATCCATTCCTGTACCTTATGAACAAGAAGACTAGTAAATTCCTTCTTCCATGTAATAGCCCTTCAAATACTTGAAGACAGCTATCAGTTCAATTCAATTCAACATATATTTATTAAAGGCCTACAATGTGCAGTTCTAAGTACTGGGGTTACAAACACACAAAAAGTTCAATAGTTTTAAAATTTTTTTGAAAACATTCTAGTGAAAGATATAACGTGTATACAAGTAAATACAAAGAAATAGGAAATAAATTTAAGGATGAGAGAGCACTGATAACTGGAGTGAGGAAGTAATCAAGAAAGGTTACTTAAAAGAGATGACATTTCAGTGGTACTCTGAAGGAAGGTCTAGAGATTCTAAGAGATGGAGATGAGTACAGAGTGATTCCAGACTTGAAGAGAACTCTAAATGACAGGCTGATGATTTTTTATTTTATCCTAGAACAGGGATGGGGAATCTGGATATGGCTTCCCCAGCTGTGATAGTAATGGCAATTAAAGATTCCCCTGTATTGGCTTGGTTTTCAAATTGATTGTGTTAAAACCCAGAGTTTGTTAATCCCACCTGTGGGATGGGCTTGTTGATGTGAAAAGAAAGTCCTGAATTGGGAGGAGCTGGTGATGTAGATTTGGAGAGACACTAGAGAGAGGCGGAAGATTTTTTTTTTTGGTAGCAGCACCTCGTGGAGAGAGAGAGACTAAGAGAATTGCTGGTGGCCGCTTTGAATTGCCCTGGACTTTTGAGACCTGCCCCCTGAGCTGCCAAGGACTGAGGAGACATGGCCGTTTTGCTGGTACTTTGTCTGTCTGTTTTGATGTTATTTTGCCAGATTTGTCCACTGGTGAAAGACTGTCCTTTTGTTGAAGAAGTCCTGGAACCTGGCTGTTCGCTAAGAAGGCCTGAGACTGTCCTGCAGACAGAGAGTGAATACTGTCCACTGGTGAGGGACAGTACTGTTGTTGCAGGGGTCTGGAGACTGTCCGGCAGACAGAGTGAATACTGTCCACTGGTGAGGGACAGTGCTGTTGTTGCAGGGGTCTGGGAGCCTTTCTGTTGGTTCAGAAGCCCTGAAGAAGGATTTTCTTGTTGTATGTTTACAGAAATCCTGGGAGAGGGCTTTGCTAATGTGTTCAGGGGTTCTAGGACTGTTCTACAGACAGAGGATAAATTCATGAAGGGACTGGCAATGTATCTTATGGCCTTGCTAAGCCTTGTCTCCCCAGGAACTAAGATTGCTGAGAACTTGCCTCGTGTCAAGATGAAGAAAAGACCTCCATTTGGGTATTAAGTGCTGTGTTTAAACTTGATGTAACTCTGGGGTAGATTCAATTGTGATCCAGGGGTGGGGAACTTTTGACCTTATTGTGCTCTGTGATTGACAAATGAAGGTACTTTACCTATGTTTGGAAAATAATCTCCATTTGAGAAGAGGGGTTTTGTGGTGGACCAAATGAAGGTATAGCCTAGGGGTGGAGTAGTATTTAGAACTGGGACTTTGTAATTGATTGAATGATTGGAAAGTCCTGGGGTGGGGTAGTCCTTGGAGATTATTTAATCACACTTAGTAAATGCTGTATTTTGAATGATGTCATGTTTTGATCTTCTCTGTTCTGGGTTTGTTACTGAATAAAATAGAGAGCACCTATGCTGGTATTTTGAACCTGGGAAGTTGCCTTTGCTTGATATTACATTACACCAGCCCAGATGCCTTGAGGCTGCTGAGAATGTGCCACATTCTCAGCAAGAGGAGTGAAGATTTTTAGCCCACTTCCTAATTAAATGTCCACCAATCAGGGTTGATTTTCACCTGCCAGGGGAGTTCCCTTTCAGAAGAGATTTAAGGCATTTCAAGGTTTCCATTAGGGGTCTTTGGTTACTGAGAGAAATCACTGACCATCAATTTATTGCTCGTCAGCTAGCCTAATTAATAAATTATTAATTACCCAGAAACTGCCAAAATGATATCAGTAAAGCACATATCTGACCATGCCATGTCTCTGCTCAAAAAAATGTGAGCAGCAACCATAAGGATAAAATATAAAACCTTTACACATGAAAGAAGAGTAGAACAGCTAAACAAACATCTATCTGGGGTAATCATCTGAACCTAACTTGACTATCCCTGAGAGGTGGCAAACTAAGTTTAAGGGTAAGAAATACAGTAAAGAAAAAACTTTTCTTCACTTTATACATTAGACACAGTTTAAGACTAAAGACCCTGCTTTTGAAATTTCCCATTCTGGAAGAGAGAATCTACTCAATATTAGAATAGCGCTGATCTGACTGGAAATTGGAAGATGACTACTGCAAACATGCCTCAGCCTATTATTTATTACTAGCCAAGTCCCAAAACACTAGGCAGGACCACAGAACACAATAATTCATGTATTACACTTTATACCCTTTCTATACCCTATCTATTGCTCAGGTCAGGGAATAACAATGAAATCAACATTACCAATGCTTCTATGAGAGGTATGAAAATCAACTGCACTAATATATTTGGATTCACATGTACAGTCCAAGTAACCAGACTTATTCACTTGAAAAATTATAGTTTTCAGTCTCCTGACAGAGAAGTGATGGACTAAATGTATAAAATGAGACACATTCTTGGACATGGCTAATAGGGAAATTACTTTTGTTTCACTATGTATATTTGTTACAAGGGTTGTATTTTTCTTGTTCTCCCAGTGGGGGGTGGGAAGAATTGAGAGGAAGAGAAAAGAAATGCTTAATTGAAAAAAAAATTAATGATAAAATCATGGGGTTGACCAAATAATGTCAGAAGTCCCTTTTTATCTCTATAATTCCATAATTGGACATTCTCCCATACAGTACTTATATTCATAGGTAGCCCAAAGTGGGAAGAGGAAAACGAGTCTGGACAATCAGTCCCTGAAAAATCGAAAATGGTTATAAACTACAGCATGTTTTTCAAATAGCTTACTATACTGTATAGAATGATATGAGCTATTTATATTCAGCTTAAAAATGAAGTAAAATTTAAGCATACAAAGCTTCACTACAATCATACAGATGAAAGAAAAATAGATTCAATGTCTAGTATTAAGATTTTGACAAACTATCTAATCAACTAATACACTAGAAAGCATATTCATTCTTCCTGAAAGCTTACTCATGTAAGGTATTGAGAAGAAAGCAAGACTAAGACTGAGTCCTGGCCCTCTCTCCTATAGATAAGAGGCCCAGTGGGAACACTGGCATCATTTGGGAAAAAACATCAACAGGAGTGCTGGGACATCTCCTTTCCTGATAAGCCCTTATGAAGGAATAAACACCCAGTCTCTACACACAGGGCTGCTCTACATGTTGCATGGGAAGGAGATAAGTGCTCTATCCTCCTATGCAGATCATCACCCCGACTCCTCCTCCCATTACTGCTAGTGCATAGGTAACCTGCCGCACCCCTGTACTACACTAATCTGTCATCCCTACCCCTGAAGCTTTTTCTGGAAGGCTAATAAACTGTTATGATGGTCATTATCTCTAGGTGTCTCTCCTTCCTTGTGGAGTTTGAACCCACTGCCAAGTTTAGCCAGCTCAGGTATCCCTTAGAGCATCTAGATGGAATACCCTGCATATATATTAAGAATAGTACAGTAGAAATTTTATTGAATCTAGAACCTAACAGCTTGGGTCCAAGTTATAATTCAAGTTATGCCCTTTACTAATCACAGGAGAATGTGATAGTTAATTCTTCTGAGCTTCAGTTTCTTCATCTGCAAAATACAGATAATATAAAATGTTTGTACCACCTCAGAGGGGTTGTTTTTTGGTTTGTGTTTGTGTGTGTGTGTGTGTGTGTGTGTGTGTGTAAAGTATTTGTATAAAGTACTACATGAAAATGAATTATACATAAGTATTCACTAAAAATAATTTTAGAAGAGCAACCAGTAGGGTGAAGTGTTCCTAGTTCTTATCATATGAAGATCAGTTGAAAAAACTTCCAATGTTTACCCTGAAGACTTAGGGGATACATGACAGATGTCTTCAAGTAGGTCACATAGTATAAGGACTCTATTTGTTCCCTGAGGGAAGAAAAGGGAACAACCCATGGACACTGAAAAAAAAAAAATTCAGTCCTGATAAAAGGTCAAACTTCATAATAAGCAGAGCTATCTAAAAGTAGAATGGGCTGCTTAAAGAGATGATTCCCTCATTGAAGGTCTTCATACAAAGGCTGGATAACCACTTATCAGATAAAACAAGACAACATATATGAAGCACTTTGCAAACTTCAAAACACTCTGTAAATGTGAGGTGCTATTATTCTTATATTAGAGCAGGTCTACACAACCTGAAGCCTATGATCCCTAGGGACGACAGGTTGGACAGGCCTGTATTAGAGTAGAATTTCTTGTTCTGGTATATCTAGTTGGACCAGGTGGTCTCAAGGTCTCTCCCTATTCTATGATACTGAAAGGTAAAATAGCTTAACTTTCCTGTGTCACTGACATGAAACTAGTAGCACCTAAATTTACTTCAGTCTCAAGATATATACCATATTTTATTTTTAACACAATGGAAATTACTTCTGGTATCAAAATATCTTCACATTTGACAGAATGATCTGGAAGAATGAGTGTGCTGCCAAGCACTCCCACCTCTTCCCTCCCCCAAAGTAATAGTCTAATAAAAACAGGCATTGCTACTATACTGATTTAAAGTTTGCAAACACCTTTATATAACTGCACTTGAGCCTTGAAATAAACTTGTGAAGTGTAGGTACTACTGTAGGTTTTTTCCATTTTTTTCCACTATTTTCCAGGTAAAAAATCTAAGATTCCTAGCAGTGAAGTAATTTCTCCATGGTCACATGAGAAATCCTAACTCCAAGACAAGAACCATCCACTGTGACATGACAGTTCTCTACTTTCAAAGGTGACATGAATAAACATTTTAAAGGTTTTTAAATTCTTTATTTATAATTATTAGCCCTATAGAAATAGAAAAAAATTAGTTTTTAAACCCACCCACACCTTCCAACATATTATAAATATTCATTAGAGGCAAAAAGGTATCATCAAAAGAACATCGGGCCAGGGCCCTGGAGACCCAAATTCAAGTTCCCACTAGATCAATAACTAACCTTGCTACCTAAGGCAACTTATTTGACCCCCATGCCTCAGTTTGTAAATTAAAATGCCTTCCCTAACTCCCTCCCAGACTCAAACATGTAATTATGTACTCATATTCATGTAAAAAAGCAATTACATGGGGCGGCCAGGTAGCACAGTGAGTAAGAGCACCAGCCCCAGAGTCGGGATGACCTGGGGATGGAATTTGGGCTCAGACACTTAGTACCCACAAAGAAACACCCGGCCATGTAACCTTGAGCAAGTTACTTAGCCCCAATTGCTTTAAAAAAAAAAAGGCAATTAGAAATGTAAAGTGTTTCATTTATGTGCTTATATCTTTTTATATATGAAATACAAAAAAATCAGTAAGCTTATATTTCCTAATTACCCATCAGTTTTATCACAATTGGGAAGTACTTTATAAAGGAATCTAAGAGGACTCTTCTAAATCTGATATTCTACAATCTTAAAATACTATGAAAAGTATGAAGATGGTTTCTACCATCATTAATCTAACCAAGCAGATGGTATCAGGTATAGGCCAAGACTCAGAGAAATACTTTGTAGATTCTTCCTCTAGAGAAGTTTAAGATTCTGAGATAGGTGTGAAGCCATTTCCACCAAAGATGTATGTTATATTACTCATAAAACTACTGTGGAATGACTATCCAGATTTTTATCTTTCAAATGAAAGTGAGTTATTTAGAAAAAGAATAACAATGAAAAGAATTAAGGATTTTAACTGACTTGGAGAGTGGGAAGAAGAATCAAGAATAAAACTTCAAAGAAGAATCAAAGAATACAACATGTATTGAAATGAAGTAAAGAGGAGAGGCATCTGAAAGGCTATCATTTCTGAGTGGCTAAAGGACTTTATCAATTGCTTCACAATTCTAATTCATACTATAAAAAAATACATAGACCTTTCTGAATTGGGACAAAAAAGATGTTAACGAGATTTCATTCTTACCTTTTAGAAAGTAAAATCTTCAAATATCTGTAAAAACAAAAAAAGACCAAAGTTGTCCATCTCAGAATTGATTGTTCAAGTATTCTCCCCAATTTAAGTTTTATTCTAATGATTATTCATATTCAGCAAATCATTAGGAAAGACTGAAGTTGTACCATGAATACATCATGAGGAGTCAACAAATACTGGATTTGTATGAATGCTGACATGAGGAACTTTGAAAAAAAAAATTAGAATGTATGCTAGTTTTGTGGCAAAATTAAGCTG
>NW_027187460.1:5564605-5572424 GCF_028583685.1 Petaurus breviceps papuanus | reverse complement strand
GTATGCTAGTTTTGTGGCAAAATTAAGCTGTTCCAAACATCTGAACTAGGGTTTTAATGTACTAGATTCTGACTTTTTTAGTTTAAAGGTGATGTTTAAGGAGAATTTTAAGTATTTGTGACTTTGGAATAACTATGGGTAATTCAACAGAATCCACAATTTTGGCATCCAGGAAATATCCATGGACAAGGGAACATCTGACTTAAATTCTGAAAGGAGGAGAAATAATCCCCATTTCCTGATGACAAAATGGTTTACTTAGAAAATGCTGGGGGGAGGTGGCTAGGTGATGCAGTGAATAGAGCACCAGCCCTGGAGTCAGGAGGACCTGAGTTCAAATTAGGCCTTAGACATTCAACACTTACTAGCCATGTGTCCTTGGGCAACTCACTTAATCCTAATTGCCCTGCCTTCCCACTCCAAAAAGCAAAAAAAGAAAAAGAAAAAATGAAGAAAAAAAAGAAAATGCTAGAGAATCAGTAAAGATACCAAGACAATAGCTTTAGTAAAATTATAAATTATCAAGTAAATCCACAAAAAAAAAATCCAACAATAATCAACAATCACAAAAATCAATTTTTGTAACATAACAAAATCCAAGAGGCAATAATAGAAAATAATTTAGTAATATTTAGTAATACAAAAATTATTTAATGAATGTTGAATTGTTATTTAAAATAACTATAACATGTATAATATATCTGGGGATCAATCTACCAAATTATAACAACATACTTGGATAGATTCAATTGTAAAGTGATTCTTAAAGAAATAAAGAACTTAAATAGCTGGAGGAATATTTAGTACTTAGGGCCAGGCCAGGCCAACATAATAAAAATGACAATACTACCACAGTTGATTTATACTTTTAATGCTTTGTCAAACAAAATATTAAAAGTATACTTTACAAAACTTGATAATAAAATCCATTTGGAAAAACAAAAGATCTAGAATTTCAAGGGTAATGATGGGGAAAAAAAGGTACACTTGAAGGACAAAACTACTTCCAGATCTCAAACTACATTATAAAGTAGCAGTTTTCAAAACCACTTGGTAACTGGTTAAAAGAGAAAGAAATAAATCAATGGAATAGACAAAATACGGGAGAAACAATAGAATTCAATAACTTGGTATTCAAAAAACTGGATAAAAGTTACTTAAGAGTTATCTATTTGATAAAAAACTGGAAAGCTAACATAAATGAGGCTTAGACCAACACCTTGTATCATATTCTACAATAAATTCAAAATAGATACCTGAACTTAAAGATTATACTATAAAAAAACTGAAGAGAAGTAGATCATATGCCTTTCACAGATACAAGTAGTTTTTAAAAAGTATTTTTAAACAAACAAGGAATAAAGAACATCACACACACCAAAAAAAAAACCCCTAAATAATGTAGTTTTACATTAAATTGAAAACTTCGACACCAAAAAACAAAAACTCAATTCATCTAAAGTTAAGGAAGGAAGCACATAAATGAGAAAAAAAAATCTTTGTATAAAATTCCTCTGATAAGAATGTGGTATCCAAGATATACAGGAAAAATTGTACACATGTACAGGTACATGCACACAAAACACACACACACACTGTTACGACACTTTTGGAAAATCTTACTTTTAGAAGTGTGTGTATGTGTGCGTGAATGAAGCATTTATTAAGCATTTACGATGTACAAAGCACTCTGCTAAGCATTAAGAATCACCTGCTCTCAAGGACCTCACATTCTTTAAAAAAAAAAATAAATTCTTTTATTTATTTATTTTTAGTTTTCAACATTCATTTCCACAAGATCGTGAGTTACAACTTTTCTCCCCATCTTTCCCCTACCCCCCACCCCAAGATAGCAAGCCTACTGAATAGCCTTTCCCCCAATCTGTTCTTTCTTATATCCTTTCCCATCCCCCTCTAACTTTCTAGTAGGGTAAGATGGATTTCTATATCCCATTGCCTATATATCTTATTTCCCAGGTGCATGTCAAAAAATTTTTTTTAAACATTTCTTTTTAAAACTTTGATTTCCAGATTCTTTCCTTTTTTCCCTCCTCACCCACACGCCCACTGGGAAAATAAGCAATTCAGTATAGATTGTACATTTGCAGTTGCGCAAAATGTTTCCATAGTAGATATATTGTGAAAGACTAACTATATTTCCCTCCATTCTATCCCAGCCCCCACTTGTTTTATTTTCTACTTTGACCCTGTCCCTTTTCAAAAGTGTGTGCTTCTAACTATTCTCTCCCCAAATCTGCCCTCCCTTCTATCATCTCCCCTATTATCCCCTTCTCCCCTACTTTCCTGTAGGGTAAGATACCCAATTGAATGTGTATGCTATTCCTCCCTTAAGCCAAATTCAGTGAGAGTAAGGTTGACCCATTCCCTTTCACCTTCCTGTTCTTCCCCTCCATTGTTAACAGTTTTGTCTTGCTTCTTTTATATGAGATAATATAACCCTATTCTATCTCTCCTTTTCTCTTCTCATTATGTTCCTCTCTCACCTCTTAATTTTATTTTTTAGTTATCATCCCCTCATATTCAACTGATCCTTTGCCCTCTAGGTGTACATGTACACACATATACACACACTCACATATGTATTTATAAATATATAAACCCTCCTATACATATGTATACATATATGTATACATACATATACATATATATTCCCTTCAACTATCCTCATTCTGAGAAGTCTCATAAGTTACAATTATTGTTTTTCCATGTAGGAATGTAAATAGTTCAACTTTAATAAATTCCTTATGATTTCTTTTTCCTGTTTACATTCTCATGCTTTTCTAGCTTCCTGTATTTGAAAATCAAATATTCAGTTCAGCTGTTTTTTTCATCAAGAATACTTGAAAGACCTCTATTTCACTGAATATCAACATTTTCCCCTGAAGCATTATACTCAGTTTTGCTGGGTAGCTGATTCTTGGTTTTAATCCTAGCTTCTTTGACCTCCGGAATATCATATTCCAAGCCCTTAATGTAGAAGTTGCTAGATTTTGTGTTATTCTGATTGTGTTTCCACAATACTCAAATTGTTTCTTTATGACACCTTGTAATATTTCCTCTTTGACATGGGAACTCTGGAATTTGGCTATGATTTTCCTAGGAATTTTCTTTTAGGAATCTTTTTCAAGAGGTGATAAGTGAATTCTTTCAATTTCTATTCTGCCCTCTGGTTCTAAAACATCAGGGCAATTTTTCTTGAAGGATGATTTCTAGGCTCTAGGATCATGGATTTCAGGTAGTCCAATAATTTTTAAATCATCTCTCCTGGATCTATTTTCCAGGTCTGTGGTTTTTCCAGTGAGATATTTCACATTGCCTTCTTTTTTTTTTCATTTGTTTGGATGGGTTTTTTAGTATCTTGATTTTCCATAAAGGCATTAGCTTCCATTTGCTCCAATCTAATTTTGAAGGAATCATTCTCTTAGGTGAGCTTTTGAAATTCCTTTTCCATCCAGTCAATGCAACTTTTTAAGGCATTCTTCTCCTCACTGGCTTTTTGGGCCTCTTTTGCCATTTGAGTTAGTACATTTTTTAAGGTGTTATTTTCTTCAGTATTTTTGGGGTCTCCTTTAATAGGCTGTTGACATGCTTTTCATGATTTTCTTGCATAATTCTCATTTCTCTTCCTAAGTTTTCCTCCAATTCTTGATTTTAAATCCCTCTTGAGCTCCTCCATGGCCTGTAACCAGTTCATTTTTTTAACTTTTTTTTTTAGTTTATTTTTTTTATTTTTTAGTTTACATCATTCATTTCCACAAGATTTTGAGTTACAAATTTTCTCCCCATTTTCCCCTACCCACCACCCCAAAACAGTGATTCCACTGAATATCACCTCCCCCAATCTGCTCTCTCCTATATCTTCCCCCATACTCCCTCTGACTTTCCAGTAGGACATGGTGGATCTCTATGCCCCAGTGCCTGTATATCTTATTTCCCAGTTACATGTAAAAATAATAATAATTTTATATATATATATATACATTTAAACATTTAATTTTAGACCTTTGAATTCCAGATTCTTTTCCTACCTCCCTCATCACCCACCCTTACTGGGAAGACAAGCAATTCAATATAGGTTCTACATGTGTAGCTATGCAAAACATTTCCATACTGGATATATTGTGAAAGACTGACTATATTTCCTTCCAACCCATCCCACCCCCCACTTGTTCTATTCTCTACTTTGATCCGGTCCCTTTTCTAAAGTGGGTGCTTCCAACTTCCCTCCCCCTCCCGCCTGCCCTCCCTTCCATAATTTCCCCTCTCATCCCCTTCCCCTCTACTCTCCTTTAGAGTGAGATACCCTATTTAGTGTGTATGTCATTCCCTCCCTAGGCCAAACTCATTGAGAATAAGGTTGACTCATTCCCTTTTGCCTTTCTGTTCTTCTCCATTGTAACAGTTTTCCCTTGCCTCTTCTATATGAGATAATTTACCCCATTCTATCTCTCCCCATCTCCCCTCATTATATTCTTTTCTCACCTTTTAATTTCACCTTTTAAGTATCATCCCTTCCTTTTCAACTGGTCCTGTACCCTCTGTCTATGTATACCTGTACACATATATACACCTACTCACATATTCATACGCCCATAGACCCTCCTATATAGATATATATGTATGCATACATATATATATATATATATAAATTTCTATTCCCTTCAACTATTCTCATACTGAGAAGTTTCATAAATTACAATTATTGCTTTTCCATGTAGGAATGTTAATAGTTCAACTTTGATAAGCTCCTTATGATTTCTTTTCCCTGTTTACCTTCTCATGCTTCTCTTACTTCTTGTTATCTGAATGTCAAATTTTCTATTCAACTCTGGTTTTTTCAGCAAGAATGCTTGAAAGTCCTCTATTCCTTTGAATGACCATATTTTCCCCTTTAAGATGATGCTCTGTTTTGCTGGGTACCTGATTCTTGGTTTTAATCCCAGCTCCTTTGCCCTCTGGAAAATCATATTCCAAGCCCTTTGATCCCTCAGTGTAGAAGTTGCCAGATTCTGTGTTATCCTGATTGTGTTCCACAATATTCAAATTATTTCTTCCTGGCTGCTTGTAATATTTTCTCCTTGATCTGGGAATTCCGGAACCTGGCTATAATATTCCTAGGAGTTTTCTTTTGGGGATCTTTTCCAGGAGGTGATCGGTGGATTCTTTCAATCTCTATTTTGCCCTATGGTTCTAAAACATCAGGGTAATTTTCCTTGAGAATTTCTTGAAGGATGATTTCTAGGTTCTTTTTTTTTTTTTTTTGATCATGGCTTTCAGGTAGTCCAATAATTTCTAAATTATCTCTCCTGGATCTATTTTCCAGATCAGTGGTTTTTTTTAATGAGATATTTCACATTGCCTTCAATTTTTTTATTTGTTTGGATCTGTTTAATGGTATCTTGATTTCTCATAAAGTCACTAGCTTCCATTTGCTCCAGTCTAATTCTGAAGGAATGATTCTCTTCAGTGAGCTTTTGAGACTGCTTTTCCATCTGGCAAATTTGGCTTTTTAAGACATTCTTCTACTCATTGTCTTTTTGAGCCTCTTTTGCCATTTGACTTAGTCTATTTTTTAAGGTGTTATTTTCTTCTGTCAGGTTGACTCTCATTTTATAATTTTCTTGCATTATTCTCATTTCTCTTCCCAATTTTTCCTCCACTTCTCTTATTTGCTTTTCAAAATCCTTCTTAAGCTCCTTTATGGTCTGTAAGTAGCTTATTTTTATTTTTTGAAACTTCTGGTGCAGGAATTCTGACTTCACTGTCTTCCTCCTGTTCCATGCCCCAATCCTTTTTATCCCCAAAAAAGGAATCCAAAGTTGGATTGGGGGGAGCTTTGTCCCAAATCACTGGGGTTTTCACAGCTGGAGCTATTAGTTGGGTGCCTTCTCTGAAGCCTCCACATGCTCTGGCAAACTGGACACACACCCCAGCACCTCCACCCTAGTCCACAATCCAGGTCCAACCAGGTTAAACAAGAGCAATTATCCCTCAGACTAGTTACTTGGTCCCCCTATATTCTGCAGAGCAGGAGCTCTGAAACAGCCACATAGTGGGGCCGCAGTCCCTCAGCCACTTCTCCCTCCAGGGGGTAAAAGCCTGACTGCACTCCTGAACTCCTGGTTCACAAAGTCCACACTGAACTGACCTCTCACTTTATCCTTAGCATCTATGGATTGATAAGTCTGGAAACCACCACAGCTACTGGTGATCTAAAGTCCCTCCGGCCAGCGGCTGCTGAGGCTGGAGCAGGGCTGAGGTCGGCTCCCAGGGAGCTGTGTTGGCTGCTTCCTGCCAGCCTGCTGGGCTGTCCTCAATGGGAGATTAGCTTCTCTGTGTCATTTTGTGGGTTCTGTAGCTCCAAAGTTTGTTCAGTCACCTTTTACATGAACTGGAGGAGGTAGAAGCAGGAGCCCCACAGAAGTCCTGTTTCTACTCTGCAATCTTGACTCTGCCCCCACCAGTTCATATTTTTCTTGGAAGCTTTTGATGCAGGAGTTTTGACTTTGTTGACTTCTTCTGGTTCCATGTTTTGATCCTTTTTTCCCCAAAAAAGGATTCTATGGTCTGATTGTGCTTCCTCTGCTTGCTCATCTTGCCAGCCAAATTACTTGACTTTTGAGCTCTTTGCCATGGTAGAAGTCTGCTTCTAGAACGGAGAGAGCTATGTCCCAAATCACTGGGGTTTTTGCAAATGTTGTCAGAGGGCTGAGGAGGGCGCCCTCTCTACAGCCACCACAAGCTCTGGCACAATGGTGTTTCTTACCCCAGGACCACCGCTCAAGACTGCAATCCAGATTCAAGCAGGTCAAAGCAAGAGCGATTACCCTCTGAATGGTCCCTTGGTCCCCCTATAATCTGCAGCCAGGAGCTCTGGAGGCAGCCATGTGGCAGCAGCTGCAGCCACCCTGCCTCTACCACCTCTTGATCTGGGGGCAGGGGCCAGACAAGCTCTTCCATCACCCAGTTCCAACAGAGCTCCCCACTAACTTTTTACTTTCTCTTTGGTGTTTATGGATTAAGAAGTCTGGAAACCTCCACAGCAGCTGGTGATTCACTCTCCTGAAGTTTGCTCCAGCTGGTCTGTGCCGCTGGGGGCCTCCCCGGGCCAGCGCAGATCATATGGGACTGTGCTTGGTTCCCAGGTAGGTGCAATAGACCCTTCCTGTCAGCCTGCCGGCTGCCTTCAGCAGGAGATTTGTTTCTCTCTGTCACTTTCTGGGTTCTGTAACTCTAAAATTTGTTTAGAGTCATATTTTACAGGTATTGGATGTGGTTGGTGCAGGAGCTCACACAAGTTCCTGCTTCTACTCCGCCATCTTGGCTCTGCCCCCTCAGGAGCTCACATTTGAATGCAGGACACAACACATATGGAAGGTTTCAGTGGCAAGTCAGATGGAAAAGTCCAATAATCTTTAGTGTGTATAAGCCAAGTAGATGGTCATGTCTATTTTTAATATGATTTCCACTGGAAAATCCTGTTTTTGTTTTTGCTTTCTGGCAGGGCAATTGGGGTTAAGTGACTTGCCCAAGGTCACACGGATAGGAAGTCGTAAGTGTCTGAGGCCAGATTTGAACTCGGGTCTTCCTGACTCCAGAGCCGATGCTGTATTCACTACGCCACCTAGCCACCCCAGTCATACCTGGTTTTGATGTACAGCTGTTTGATGTTTCCAGACTGCAGTGACAAGAACTTTCTCGGCACCACCCCCAACCCCCCACCACCCCCCCCCACCCCCCCCACAGCCGCCCTACCACCCCACGCCGCCCCCCACCTCCCACACGTCCGAGTCAACAG
>NW_027187460.1:5542418-5564505 GCF_028583685.1 Petaurus breviceps papuanus | reverse complement strand
AAATTGCCCCCCTCCCCTCCACACCATGGTATGCGTTGTTGTTTTGTGTCTTTTTTTTCTTTTTCTCAGAGCGAACCAAGCAGTTCGTGCCATATGGCAAAAGCCGCCCCCCCCCCCCCGCAGCTCCAAAGTGGTGCTGTAGTGCACAGAGCACTGGCCTTGGAGTCAGGAAGACCTGAGCTCAAATCCATCTTCATCCATATTATGTAAGTATATTATTGAAAGCCATTCCCCAATAGGTAAAGTGATCTAAAGATAAGAACAGTTTTACCCAAAAAATGCAAATTTAACACATGAAAACAACACTCCAAATCACCAGTAAGAAAAATCCAAATCAAAGCAACCCTCAGGTTTTGCTTCACACCCAGCAAATTGGCAAAGATGACAAAGCATGGTAATAGTTGATGTTGAGGGACTGGGGGACTATGGGTAACATTATTACATTGTTTGATGGAGCTGTGAATCAGTATAATGACTTTGGAAAGCAATTCGGAATTATGTAAATAAAGACTAAAATGTCACTTTAACCCAAAATATCTTTTCACACAGAAATTTTACTACTAGGCATATATTTTAAGAAGAAAACTGATAAGAAAATATCTATACACCAAAATATTTATGATGGCACTTTTTTGTGGTAACAAAAAAAGGAAAACAACGTAGATTTGATAGATTATGGAATGACTAAACAAATTATGGTATACAAATATAACTGAATATTACTGTACTATAAAAAATTATTAATATGATTACTACAGAGATGATAGAAAGTATAGATGACTACAGAGCACAGACTTAGAGGGACTGATGTAGAGCGAAGTAAGCAAAGCCAAGAAAACAATATATCCAATGACTACAACAATGTAAATAGGAAAAGCAACAATGAAACAAGTGAAAGTGAACAATGCAGAATTACACAGAACAAGCAAGGCCACACTTCAAAGAGGTACTATGAGAAGACTCTTTCCTCCTTCCTTGGCAGAAATATGTAGTCCACAAGTGTGGAACAATACCTATGTTTTCAACTTTTTCTCTATATTGATTTATATATATATAAATAAAATAATATATAATATATTATATATAAAATAATATATAATACACATATATTATATAATATATAATAATATAATAAAATATATATATTTTCTCTTCTTATAAAATTTCTTTGTTACAGAGGGTGGGGAAGAAGGATAGATACTGGGAAAACTTTAGGCAATGTAAAAACAAAAAATACAAATAAAATTTATTTTTAAGAACAACAACAAAAAGCATTTATCTAGCACATGCTATGTGTCAGGTACTGTGTGTGCTAGGTACTAGGGATACAAATTTAAAAACTGAAAAAACTGCTACTCATAAAGAGCTTATCTATATGAATGCCATAGATAGAAAGTAGACATAGATATAAAGTATAACTAGGTGTTACGGTACATAAAGCACTGGGCTTGAAGTCAATACGATCTGAGTTCAAATTTAACCTCCAACACTTATTAGCTGTATGGCTCTGGGCACATCACTTAATCCCTATTTGACTCAGTTCCTCATCTGTAAAATGGGGACATATTGGGGAAGGAAATGACAAACCACTCCAGCGTCTTTGCCAAGAAAGCCCCATGACTTGTCCATGGGGTTACACAGAGACAGACAAGACTGAACAACAACAAATAAAGTGGACAAATGCAAACATATACAAAGTACTTAAATACAAAGTAGAATGGGAAAGAGAAGACTAGTGGTAATCAGTAAAGATTTCATGTGTAAGATGGTGTTTGAGCTATAACCATTTACAATCACCAAGAACCTCAAAATAATAAATCCTGAGACTAAGAGAAACAGAGGTAGTAGACAGCTTTCACCAAAGAGAGCTCAGATAAACCAGAGATCCAGGGTCTTGTAAGGGCCTCAAAGCCTAAGAACTTAACACATGCTCCAAGTTTAGGGTACATTCTGGTTACAACTACCACCTTTAAATGAGTCTTGGTAGTTCATGCTCAGTATAAATTCAATCTGGTCCTGGGGGAAAAGAGGAGGAATCATCAGGCATTTACTGATAGATCCCCAGCCAGAAGTCCCTGCCACCTCCAAATAGAGTTCCCCAGTATTTGGAGCAACAAGCCCTGCAAGGGATCACCACTACTCACACAGAAATTCTGTAGTGAGTCATTAAAGAACTTTAAAGTTGGGGGTACTGATTAACTGTTTTTTCTACCCATTCTATGGCTGACAAACTTCCACTTTTTGTTCCCTTTGTCTCTTTAATTTGGAATCATCTTCTTTTAAGAAGGAAATCCTATGTTCCAGCTACTTATACCTTGTATAATCCTATGGCACAGAATCTCAGTCTCTATGTTCACAGAGAGTGGATCCCATATTGGGGGTATTTCCCCCCCAAGCATATCTCTTTGGATCATTTTTTTTCTATCAAAGTTCCTTCAGAGAAGGAACTTATGTCTAGACCTCCAAAGATCTCTAGCTTTTAGGCAAATTCTTGAAGAAATAGCAGATATCAAGTACAAAGCAATTTTCATTTTACCCTCATAAAATACTCTGGGAACCTAATTCCTGTTCTCTCCAACCCATATTCTTCCCTTCTTCTGTCATTCAAAGAAACCACTCTTGGCTCTCCAAAAGAAGTTATATCCAAGGCCAAGCTCCTGAGAGTGAGTTGCTCCTACCCTCATGTTCCAAATTACACTAAGAACATAGGACAAATCTGGCTACTCTTCTAGATAAGATGTTTTCACCCCAAAGCCCCATCTCCTTTGAGATTCTAATTTTTTAGAAGCTTGGAGATTTGAGTAAGGCTTTACTACCTTGTTTTAACTACACATAGCTATTAGATGTGAATAGTAGAATTTCTAATTAAAAGTTTAATTTATTCTTAAATTGTTATTACTTCATATTGATTCCTGTTGTAATTACTATGTGCATCTCAGCTAGATGATCCATTTATAGTTCAGTCACAACATTTCTTATGTTCTCAATTATGTGGTACCGTCTTAGGTCTCTATGAGTTAACGATTCAAGAGGCATTACCAAGTAGACTTACACCCTGCACATAACAGATCCTTAATAAAAATTTACTGAACATTCAAGACACAAAAGTGACTGAAGGTTAATAGAAAACTAATATATTTATGAAATAGTGGGGTACTTGCTAGCAAAACTAATTGTTTTCTATAGAAAGAATGTAAGAGTCTGTATGATTAATAATAGAAAGATGAAAATGAAAATTAAGGAAGAAAATCTTCTTACTGTTATCTAATTAAAAGATAAGCATGAAACAACCCAGTCCAGTGAATGAAAGGAACATCAGATGAGAATATCAGCTCTGCTACCTGCTCTAAGTATAAACATGTGTAAATCACTTGACTTTTCTCAGCTTCAGTTTCTTTATTTGTAAAATGAGACTGATAAGATGTCACCTATCTGAAGTCTTCCTTTTCCAGATAAACATAAATCCTCTATTATTTCAAAAGATGATTTTTAAGAAGTTGAAAAGTAACTCCTTAGGGCAAATGAAGAATAAATGAATACATAGTTCTTGGTATTATGGAAAAACCACTGGTCCAAAGAATATTGTGCTCAGTGAATAGCTAGCAGGCCAATTCGACTTGGAACAGAGAATGTATGAAGGGAGCAATGTGGAATAAATCTAGAGATTTAAGAAGTAACCTATGAAGGGCTTTAATTGTTAGGCTCAGGATTTTGTATTTTATCCTAGAGGCAACAGAGAGCCATTGAGAAGATATGATCAGAAGTGTATTTTGGAAATGTTCATGTAGCAGCTATGTGAATGATAAAGACAGAAAAGACTTGAGATAGGCCAGCCAATCAGGAGACTACTGCAATAATCCAAGCAAGAGGTGATTAGAACTATGTGAGAACAGAAAGAAAAGGATGCACATGAGAGATGCTGTGAGGATATAATCAACAAGAAATAGTAACTATTAATACTGAGACTAAAGGAAAGATAAAAGTCAAAGAAGACGCCAAAATTTTAAACTTATGAAGGATGATGGTACCCAAAATAGAACAAAAGTTAGGGACATGGGTGAGTTAAATGGGGGTGGGCAGCATAAAGATAATGAGCTCAGTTTGGATATGCTGAGCTGATGAGATCACTGAGGAAGTTTTGGTAGAGAAGAGAACTTGTGCACTTGTTAAGTGCTTCTACAATCAGTACCTCCCCAGGACTAGATACAAATATTCAGAGTTCAGAACTCCATGTCTAAGAACTCTTTCTCCACCCAAGAAATTTACATTTCTTGGGCCCTGTGTCTATCCTTTCTGCAGCTTATCAGGGAAAGGAAGGAAGGAAGAGTGCTAGTTACCCTGGAGCTATGCTAATGTACAGGCACCACAAAAAAAACAAAGTTAACTCTCAAGTCTCTGTAAGACCCCCAATTATAAATATGCTTCACGGTACTGCCTTTGGTCCTCTTCTCTCCAAAAATTCTCTCAGTGATCTCATTAGATCCCATGGGTTGAATCACCACCTTTATGCAGATGGCTTTTAAATCTACATACCCAGGCTACTTTCTCTCTTGAACTCCAGGCCTGTATTACCTGCTGCTTGATGTACATTTCTACCAGGATATCATCTATAGGTATTTCAAGCTCAACATACCCCCAACTTACCATGGATCTAGTTAGAAAGGAAAAAAAGGCCAAACTCAGCAAATTACCCCAATCTGTATGCCTTACACAAAAAAAGAGCGGCTCTGAACAAGCCTGAACCATCTCTAAAAGTTGTATCAGTTACAATCATAGTCACAAAGATATTTTTATGCTGTCCTTTGTTGAGAACAGAAAAAAAGGAGGCAGCTAGATGGTTCTGTGGATAGAGTGCTAGTCCTGGAGTCAGGAAGACCTAAGTTCAAATCCAGCCTCAAACATTTACTAGTCATGTGACCTTGGGCAAGTCTCTTAACTTCTGTTTGCTTTAATACACTAGAGAAGGAAATGGCAGACTACTCTAGTATATTTGCCAAGAAAACCCCATAGATGGCCTACAGGGTCATTGAAGAGTTGTATACAACCGAGCGACAGAATAACAACAAGCAGAAAGATGATTGGATCTAGAGGTAAAGTACTTGAATTCAAAAGCTGGCACTTCCACCTTGGTGTCTTTGTCACTCTGGACAAATAATTTAACCTCTCTGACCTTCAAATTTCTCTTTTGTAAAGCAAGGCTTTTTGTTGAGATGAATTCCAATGGGATTTACAGCTTTAAATCTATAATTCTGTGTAACTATATTTATTCTTCAAATCCCTCCACAATTAAACTGTTTGATGCAATGAAAAGTATGCTAGATTTGGAGTTATATACCTAGTTATTTATATGTTATCTCTCCCATTAGAATATATGTTCCGCAGCTAGGTGGTGCAGTGAATAGAGCACCAGCCCTGGAGTCAGGAGAACCTGAGTTCAAATACGGCCTCAGACACTTAACACTTGCTGGCTGTGTGACCTTGGGCAAGTCACTTAACCCCAACTTCCCCGCCTTCCCAATAAAAGAATAAAATAAATAAAAAAGAATATACATTTTTCGCATTTACACTTAGTACAGTGACTGACACAAAAATGTGCTTAATCAGTGTTTGTTAACTGACTAACTGCCTATGTGGCCTTAGACAAGTCCAACTAAGTTTCCTCATTTGTAAAGTCAAAAAAATTACCTAGATTATCAATAAAGCTTCTTCCAGATCTAAATTGATAATCTTATCTTTTTACATTCACAACACATGTAGCTAATAAGCAGAAGAAAACAAAAAAATGTTAATCAAAGGTTTTATTGAAACAAATAAATCTAAAGTAGTATTGTTTTACCTATGGTTAAAATCGTTAATGTATAATGTTTTGAGCAGAAGTAATTCCAACTGGAGGGGCAGTTATCTATTTTTATTACTATCATCCACACATATATCTCTCATTAAAAATTTAACCATAAATCAGAAATACTTAATCTGAGCTATCAGCATTATTTCCTAGTACCTACTCCCTTTTATATCGCAGGAAAAATGGTTTGAAGTCTGAGATCTAACCTGCCAATTAAGAGAAGAGGGAATAAATTGCAGGGAGGAACAGCAGACTTACTCTTCCTCCATGGTCACTTCTAGGGACACAATGCTATTTGGCTTGGGTAGACTGGGAGAGGTCTACCTTTATGGCCATTAGCATGTTAAAGGCCTAAGTAATTCTAGAATCTCCTTTGTAATCAAACTTTTCAAAGTTTACAAGAAAAGTTAGTTTTAATGGCATAAAAAATAAAATATAATTAAGAAATAATAAAATGTTTATCAGCATTTTAGATTACCTGACAGTTGATGAATATTCAGAAAGAATAACATACATGATGATGCACCCTGCATTGACTAGATATCGTAAATACATGTGAATGAAAGAGAAAAAGTCAATCTTCTGAATGTTCTGTACACATAAAAACAAACAACAGGATATTTTAATATTTTGAATATAGACATTTATCTTTCTCATACAGTAATGTAGCTTGGTTCAGTGGAAAAGCATCAAGTCAATAAATTCTCATTTAAAATCTTGGCTCCAACATTAGTAGCTGTGTCATCCTGGGAAAGTTATTTAACCTTGCTGTTAATACATATAAAGTGAATAAATACAAATATATACAAAGTAGAAAATATAAGGCAGTCTGAAAAGGGCATCAGCAGTTAGAGGGATCAAGAAAAGTTTCATGCAAAAGATGAAATGATAACACATTTTGGGGAGAAAGGAGGCAAAGCCTATTAAGAGTATTTAATATCTGACAAGTTTTCAAATACAGTTGGTTAGGGCACATACTACACAAAAAATGCAAAGGTTAACTGGACAGAATATTATGTAAATGATACTTTTGAAAGTACTGGTTAATCAGTATTTCTAACTCCAATAGAATTTTTTTCATGGAAATGCTTGTTTTATTCCATAAACTAAAAATAAACAAATATTTCTCTTCCAAAGATTTTTAGTCACAAATTTTCTCCCCGTTTTTCCCCTACCCACCGCCCCAAAGTAGCAGTCCCACAGGAGGTCCCCTCCTCCAATCTGCTCTCTCCCATATTTTCTCCCATACCCCTTTCGACTTTTCCAGTGGAACTCTATGCCCCATTGCCTGTATATCTTATTTCCCAATTACATGTAAAATAGTATTAAAATAGTATATAAATATATATATATATATTTGAATATTTGATTTTAAAACATTTAATTCCAGATTCATTCCCCTTCTCCCTTGTCACCCACCCTTACTGGGAAGATAAGCCGTTCAGTATAGGTTGTACATGTGTGGCTAATGCAAAACAATAACATAGTAGATATATTGTAAAAGACTGACTATATTTCCCTCCCTCCTATTCCACCTCCCACTTGTTCTATTCTCTACTTTGATCCCGTCCCTTTTCACTTCCCTCCCCACCAGCCTGCCCTCCCTTCCATTATCCCCCCTCTCATCCCCTTCCCCCTGCTCTCCTAGAGGGTGAGATACCCTATTTAGTGTGTATTTCATTCCCTCCTCAAGCCAAATTCAATGGGAATAAGGTTGACCCATTCCCTTTTGCCTTCCTATTCTTCCCCTCCATTGTAACCATTTTCCCTTGCCTATTCTGTATGAGATAGTTTACCCCATTCTGTCTCTCCCCATCTCCTCTCATTATATTCCTCTCACCTCTTAATTTCACCTTTTAAGTATCATGCCTTCCTGTTAAATTAGTCCTGTGCTCTCTATCTATGTATACCTGTAAACATATATATATATATATATATATATGTGTGTGTATGTATGTATGTATGTATGTTCCCTTCAACTACTGAGAAAACTTTCATCAGTTACAATTATTGTTTTTCCATGTAGGAATGTTAATAGTTCAACTTTGATAAGTTCCTTATGATTTCTTTTCCTTGTTTACCTTCTCATGCTTCTCTTGCTTCTTGTATCTGAATGTCAAATTTTCTATTCAACTCTGTTTTTTTCAGCAAGAATGCTTGAAAGTCCTCTATTCCACTGAATGACCATATTTTCCCCTGAAACATGATACTCAGTTTTTCTGGGTAGGTGATTCTTGGTTTTAATCCCAGCTCCCTTGACCTCCGGAATAAAATATTCCAAGCCCTTTGATCCCTCAGTGTAGAAGCTGCCAGATCCTGGGTTATCTTGATTGTGTTTCCACAATATTCAAATTTTTCTTCCTGGCTGCTTGTAATATTCTCTCCTTAATCTGGGAATTCTGGAACCTGGCTATAATATTCCTAGGAGTTTTCTTTTTGGGATCTTTTTCAGGAGGTGATCAGTGGATTCTTTCAACCTCTATTTTGCCCTCTGGTTCTAAAACATCAGGACAGTTTTCTTTGAGAACTTCCTGGAGGATGATTTCTAGGTTCTTACTTTGATCATGGCTTTCAGGTAGTCCAATAATTTTTAAATTATCTCTCCTGGATCTATTTTCCAGGTCAGTGGTTTTTCCCATGAGATATTTCACATTGCCTTCCATTCTTTCATTTGTTTGGATCTGTTTAACAGCATCTTGATTTCTCATAAAGTCATTAGCTTCCATTTGCTCCAATCTAATTCTGAAGCAATGATTGTCCTCAGTGAACTTTTGAGATTCTTTTTCCATCTGGCAAATTTGGCCTTTTAAGGCATTCTTCTCCTCATTGCCTTTTTGAGCCTCTTTTGCCATTTGAGTTAGTCTATTTTTTAAGGTGTGATTTTCTTCAGTTAGGCTGTTGACTCTTATTTCATAATTTTCTTGCATCGTTCTCATTTCTCTTCCCAGTTTTTCCTCCACTTCTCTTATCTGCTTCTTAAGGTCCTCTATGGCCTGTAACCAGCTCGTATTTTCCTTTGAAGGTTTTGGTGCAGTAGTTCTGACTTCACTGTCTTCCTCCTGTTCCATGCTTTGATCCTTTTTGTCCCCAAAATAGGAGTATAATGTTGGAATCCTCTGTTTGCTTTGTTTCCTTTTCCTTGTCATGTTGCCCCTCAGTCACTAGACCCCTGGACTTTTTGCCACAGTAGGACTCTGCCACCAGACAGGGGAGCTTTCCTCCCAAACACTGGGGTTTTCTCAGCTGCTGGAGGTATTAGAGGGGTGCCCTCTCTGAGGTCTCCACAAGCTCTGGCAAGCTGGTCACACACCCCATGACCTCCACCCTAGACTGCAATCCAGATCCAAGAAGGTTAAAGCAAGGGCGATTACCCCTCAGACTGGTGCTTGATCCCCCTACACTCTGCAGGCCAGGAGCTGAAGCTGCCACATGGCGCTGGCTGGCGTCTCAGGGGCTTCTCTCCCTGGGGGCAAAAACCACGCATTCTCATTTATTGGGTCCCAAAGTCCAGACTGCACTGACCTCTCACTTTGTCCTTTGCATCTATGTGTTGATAAATCTGGAAATGGCCACAGCTGCTGCTGATCTGGAGTCCCTCCGGCAGTGGGGCTGGTCAGGCCCGCCCTGGGGCTAAAGCCTTGGTGTGGGCCTGGGCTCCCAGAGCACTACACTGGCCAATTCCTGCTGGCCTGCCGGGCTGTCCTCAGCAGGAGGTTAACTTCTCTGTGTCATTTTGTGGGTTCTGCATCTCCAAAGTTTGTTCAGAGAACCCTTTTTACATGGATTGGGGAAAGTGGAAGCCGGAGCAGTGGGGAGGCCCTGCTTCCACTCTGCCATCTTGACTCTGCCCCCCCTCCAATAGAATTTAATGTATTCATATCGTTAAGGAAGAATTAGTGGGGCCCATGTACAGAGCCCAAAAATATAACATTATAATGAATGAATATGATAGTCAAAGGGTTTTGAATTCTAAGGGAGAAATTTGACCACATTTTCTTATGAAATTCCACATCATACCATTATGGTTAGCCCAAGTTCAATGTAGCAAAGATTTTTTAAGTGAAAATAGTGTTAAGAGACTGTAAAATTAACAATTGTAAATTGCATATATCCTTGCTAGAGCCTTTATGTTTTTCTAATTAAACTTTGTAATGTAAATTAAATTCTCACCTAATAGGAATCACCCAGGAGCCACTTAGAAAGCAGGGGTGATAAGCAACATTCCATGGGACATCTTCATCTAGCCAAGTCTTAGAAAGAACACAAAGAGAATAAAAACATTTGGTAAATCAAGTATCCTTTAGTGCCTCCTATACACATCCCTCTGTGCTAGATAGCCAACTGTGCAAATGGAGAAAAGACTGTAAGATTCAGAATTGGAAGAGGTTTAGAAATCAAGCCCAACAGTCAATAACTTGTGTAGAGAAATGAAATAATGATGGTAAAAAAGTAATTAAAGAACAAATCCATTGTTCTTTTCACTATTTCACAAAGTGTAACCAACCATAAAAGCCATGACTAAAAATCTGTTGACATTTTTCTCTTGGAATAAATTTTTATTTCAGTAGCTGTCCTTATCCAACTATTGCCATTACTTTTAACACAGCTCTTAAGTTCACAAAGAAAAGGCTTTTAATTAATTTTAGAGGTATTAAGGTTCTCATTTAATATTTTTATAATTCCAAACATTTTACTGAAAAATGAAAAGACAATTCAGGTGATTTAAAAAAAACTGTTCTCACACTTTTACACTCTGACCACATTTACCAACTTCTAAATGTGTCTCTCTTTAAAAGTGGTGGTAAAAGAAAGAGGTAAACTTTTAGCTTGCTTCACACACACACACAAAAAAATTATCACAGTTTAAGCCAAGAGGTTTGCCTTTAATGCATTATATAAGATTTAAAAGATCTGATAATAAAATTTACAAAATAAGAACAGTAGAAATTTAAGGTATTCACACAAATTGAGTGAATTTGTGCTTAAGTCTTTGTTATATATGCAACTGTTCAAACCAATTAAAATAAGAGTAAATTACTGATTCAAATGAACTGTATCCATTGACTCTAAGTCTCAGATCAACACAATTCTTTAGAGAAAAATAAGTTATGAAATTTTAGGTCATTTAAGGTTTTACTTTTGTTTTTTTAAAGTAGATAGATCTTAAGAGCACATTAACTCAAATACACTATTTCTCCAAAGCCAAAAATAAAAAAAGACCTTAGGAAAACTACAAAGTATTAAAAATATGAACTAGCTACAGATCCCTTTAACTTTCAGATAAGACCAAATGAATATGGGACACCTGAAAGACAGGGATTGTTAGAATAGTATTCTATACATTTTCTAATTTCTACTTAACACCATACTAGGTAAGTGTTTTTAAATACAACTAAGTGACTAAGAAATATGTTCATGCTTTCATAAAGCAGACTTTTATTATATATTTTTATATCATAGTACCTTTGTGCTATCCTGAGATTTTAAGAAAAAGTAAAGTTTGCTTTGGATGTGATTTTAAGTATTCATAATCCTCTCTGCAAATAAAGTTTGCAATTAGTGACAATTTGTTCATATAAAAATATGCAAACTTCAAAATTTTAAAGAATTTTTAACAAACTGCCTTAATTACTTAAATGTTCTGATGCAAAGCTAGTTCAAAAACTCTTTTCACTAAACAGTAATTATCAAATTCAGGTTTCCTCTTTATGACAATGAAACAGGTCTATAAAGAGGAATTTTGAACACAAAATATGGAAATATTCACCCTCAGTTATAAAACACATGCCATAAATAGTTTAAAGGACAAGTATGAATTTCCATAACATGGAAAATAATCAAAAAAGAAAAAATAAACATGCTAACATAATTTAAAATATTATTTTAAATGTGATTAAACATTCCTGTCCCAAAATAATGCCATGAGTGAAATCCCCTCAAAAAAAGCATAAACTACTCAAAGTTAATATTGTGACCCTCTTACTTACCACAGTATAATTTTTCCATGTAGATTTTTACACAAATGATGTCTTCATGCAGTGATTTTATGTGATCTTCCCATTCCTAATATAACACTATTCAGCTAATATTTATTATATTTCAAAGATTTATTACAGAAAACAATATAGCTGCATCTGTCATTGTAGTCTATCATGCTCTACAGCAAAACCAGCCTCTTTTGTCTCCTTTCACTCAAAGTCAGGCATTGCAAACAAAAGGCATTCATCACTAAGTCCATTAGGTTCAGCTGACGAGACAATTCTGCACTGCCAGATGGGTAAATGTGTTTTGCTAAATCTGGCAGAAGCCACAATAAATCCTAAATCAAGAAGAGTCATAATGATCAATGTTGTAATCACACACTTAAATTTTACTGTGCTTTTTATCTTATTCTAATTAGTAAAATCACTAACACTTACACCTTAACTCATTGGCTTAATTATTATCTTTAGATAATACTTTTGAGGAAAAGCTACCCACAGATATCCATTGCTTTTTCTTTTACTTCAAACCTTCATCCCTTCTATGCCTATATGCATAGGGAAAGAAGAGGGAGAAGTTAAAAAGAATACATTGTTAGACAAACAGTAAACCCTTGTTTATTCAACTTAAACTATATACATGTCCTTAATAATATCACAATCACAGAATCTATGTAAAAATAAACTAGGATTTTCTTGTTTTCTGAAATAGTTATTTATCTGAAATACTGTGCTTCTGCACTCCTCTCACTCTAAGACTTAAAAGTATTAATAATGAAAGAACACTATTTAAAACACTTGTATTCTACTGTGCCTTAACCTTCAGAGCAAGCAATACAGTAAAGTTAAAATAAATTTCTATTTGCATCTTTACTAAGTCAGCAATTTTTGTAGCAATCTTTACTTCAAAAGAATAAAATAATAAACTAGAAAGTTGTTTATTATAGAAAAAGGCAAAGTTCTAGAACTATCTTAAATATGATAAAAGAACAATATGTGAAAGCTAACTGCACTTAAGATTTTCCTATACTCTATTATATATATATGTATATATATATATATTCCTATATCGAGATTTCCTATATATAAATGTGATCAAGTCACATTTAAGTAGAGAAAGGTAACTTGATTAGGTCTGAAAGATTCCACAGACATCTCTAAGTCTCTCAGAAGTACCCTCTACCAAAATGAGGGAGGAAAGATAACCACCATTTCATAAAATCTCAAAATTTTAAAGCTGAAAGGAACTTCAGAGGTCATCAAATCCAATTTCTAATGCTAAAGCATAAATTCTGTCCATTACTCATCCAGTCTCTGCTTGAATACTTTATGAAATAGAGTACACTGTCTCCTAAGACAACCTTTCATTACCTGATAGCACTGTTAAGATGTCATTTCTTATATTGAACAAAACTATTAGGAGAGTTTCTTCCATGGGGGCTTCCCTCTCCTGATGTCTTGATTAAGTTTTACCTCTGTTAGGGCCTTTCTAACTGTAGTATACTTTTCTACAGGGAATTTTCCTTCAAGTTTCTTCTTCTGCAACAGAAAGGAGTTGGATGAGATAAACTTTAAGGTAACTTCCACTTCTAAATCTATGTATGATCCTTTTAAATATAACTTCTACCCACTGACTGAAACCCACTCTTTGAAACCAAGAAAACTAAAAATGTAATCCCTTTTACCCCATTACACTTCAAATATCTCAAAACCTCAAATATGATCCTGGTTCATCAACCCACCAAAGTTTTCTCTTTTGTGGGAGAGGAATTCTTAACTAGGTTCCTCAGGTATCCACAGTGGCATTCTGGAGCTATGCCAAAAAGTCTTGGATGAGACCTAACCTGAACAGCCATCAGTAGGTATCATTAATATTCCCAAACACTTGTATTCTACTAGGCCTTAACTAACTTTCAGAGCAAGCAACACAATAAGGTAAAAAAAAAAAAAACCCTTAGTCCATCAATTGACTCAAACTACTCAAGCTTAAGATTGCACATTTATAAATTTATATCACAAATACTGTTAAAGGATAATAACTCTACAAGAGGCAGAGGTTTTATATCCAAAGGAGTGGGTAAGGATGACTTGAATTTTACATGTGAAGGAGAGATAGAAAGGTTTATTATGATGTTATAGATGATAGTGTCTTGCTAGGATCTAGAGAAGGCCAGATGCCCTACAAACCCCTCAAGAAAACTTAAAATTCCATCATTAATTGGCAAAATAAGGAGAATCACTTGTAGACTCATCCACCCAGCCCAGGAATATACAAACAACCACCAGACTCTTGTAGAAACCTTGAAGCAAACAATCAGGGGCATATCAAAAGGTCAGGGTAAGCAGCTTCAAGGCAACTGGAGAAGTTAAGTACCCAGCAGGACCCACAGCAGTAGGGAGCCCCAGGCAAAGACCAGTTCAGGAAAACAGAAATGGGTCATGCACTAGCACACACCAGAAGCAGGCGGAAAGGACCTTGGGCAAAGCCTAATACAAGGGACAACCCAGAAGCCGGGTGTGGCAAGAGCAAGCCTGGAGTGGCGAGCAAAAGCCGTAGCCCCTCAGCCCAAAAACAGAGTTCATACCCTGAAGAGTCCAAGAAGTCCCTGAAGTAAGAGTCTAGTCTTCACCATGACAGTCAAGACTCTGCAGGGCCTGCCCACTCCATTCACTTCAGGCACAGAGACTGACCAAAAAGTAGATACCATCCAGGCTCTCTCCTCACAACCTAGACACTAAGGTGACTGAAATGAGTACACCAAGGAAAACACCAAATATGGAGAGGAAATACTAAGACTACCAAGGAGGTAAATCCCAAGGAAGAGAACAACTTCACAAGTCCAATTAAAACTTCACAGAAGGTGCAGCTAGGTGGCACAGTGAATAGAGCACCGGCCCTGGAATCAGGAGGACATGAGTTCACATCCGGCCTCAGACACTTGACACGCTTACTAGCCATGTGACTTTGGGCAAGTCACTTAACCCTAATTGCCCTCCAAAAAAGCGAAAAAAAAAAAAAAGGTGAAAAACTTCACAGAAAAAAATACCCCAAGCACAAGTTAATTGGGAAAAATACAAAAATGGAAATACAAAAATACAAAATATGAAAAGCTAGTGAGGAAAGAAGGCCCAGAAAAACTGATAACGTCAGAACAGATGTTGGAAAACTAAACCCAAGAACTAAATGTGCTGAAAATTAAAATAAACCAATCAGAAAATGAGCAAATGGGACAAGAAATACTAAAACAAAATGACAAAACTAAGGGAGAAAAAAAGAAAAAATATAAGAAATATAATATCCAAAATAATTAACCTGGAAAATAGGCCAAAGAGAGGTCATCTATAAATTACTAAACTATCTGAAAAGTATAACCTCCACTACTCCCAAAAAAGAAAGCTTAGATACCATATTTTCAAAAAATTACAAATGGGAACTTTCTAGAATTCTCAAAACCAAAGAGCAAAAAAGAATCCAGTAATCACCTTCCAAAAAAATCTCAAAATGAAAACTCCCAGGAACATCACACGCAAAATTCTAAGTTTCCAGGTTAATGAAAACAATAATGCAGTAGCCAAAAAGAAACAGTTCAACTGTGAAGGGGTCACAATAAAGATCACAAAAGATTTGGCAGCTGGCAAGGAGATAAGAGCTTGGAATATGAAATTCCAAAAGGCAAAAAAAATAGAGACTTATAACCAAAAATAACCTATCCATAAAAACTAAAGAGAAACAAATGGAATTTTTAAGAAATAGAGGATTTCCAAGTATTCCTAATGTAAAGGCTAGAAGAATTGAGTAGACATTCTGAAACAGAATCAAGAGAAAAAGTAAAAGGTACACACATTTGTTTAACTAGAAGGGCATATATGGGAATGAGCAACTTCATTTTAATAGATAAGAAACAAATGTCTTCTCAGAACTCTATTATCTTTAAGGGTCATTAAAAAAGGCAAATATCACAGAAGATCTGTGGATGGTCTTGTATTATGTTGACAGGCTCAGGAGAAGATTAAAAATGGAGGAACAGGGGGCTACTCTGCCCAAGAAAGAATGACATAGAAATCAGTATCACATAGCAGAGGTATTAAGATAACAAGTATTTATTATGGAAGAAAGGGTATGGAGAATGGACATCCCATGAACTTCACCTTCATCTGAATTGAATAAAGGAAGATGAAATATACATATAAACACAGCTCTCTATATAGAAATACATTAAACTCAAAGGGAAACAGGAAAGAATAGGGACAAGACAGAAAGAGAGAAAGGTTTAAAAGGGAGGACGGAATAAGTAAGTAAAAGAAACTTAGATGTTGTAGAGAAGAATGTGAAGGGAAAACCAAAAGGAAAGGAAGAAAGAATAAAAACCTGGGATGACATGTGAGGCAAAGGGAAGAGAAGTACTGAAACAGAGTAAAAACAGTTAATTTCATTTACAGATCATAAATGACTGGCAAACTTTCTTCCTTTTATCATATTTAGACTTGTAAGGAAGGTGGGAGTAAAGAGAGGGAAAAGCAGTAGAACAAGAAGGAGGAAAATATACAATTAACAATAACAACCATGAATATGAACGGGATAAACTCATAAAAGCTTTTATATAATCTAGTAGCACCTATAAACTAAACTATTTTAGGGGAAAAAAAGAGACCTCTTAGTAACTTAGACTTACTACCTTTCTTTAACAAAAGGCACCTTTATTCTCAATTATTTTAAATGCTCAACACATACCAAAACCAAACCCTGATCTTCATGCCTTCCATTACTAACATTTTCTTAATTATCATACCCTTTCTCTTTGGGAATCCTCTAACAAATCCACAATCCTTAAACTTGGCTAATGACTAGTTAATATGGTCATTCATTACCTCATTAAAATAAAAATTAGCTTTAAGCATTCTCAAGAGAATTTTGAGAAGGACTGAGAATAAGAATTACACACACTCTAGCTGACTAAAATTAATCTTGCCTCTATCAGTATATAGGCTTTTCTTTTTAATTCTTACACACAGATGCTACTGGACAGATTCATCCATCATCCCCATCCAAATGTTCTACCAATCTTTTATTGTTCAGTCATGTTTTAGTTGTGTCCAATTCTTTATGATCTCATTTGGGGTTTTCTGGGCAAAAGTACTGAAGTGGTTTGCCATTTCCTTCTCTAGCTAATTTTTTTACAGACAAGGAAACTGAGGCAAATTGGTGTAAGTGACTTACCCAGGGTCACACAGCCAGCAAGTGTCTGAGGCCACATTTGAACACAGGAGGATGAGTCTTCCTGAGTCCGGGCCCAGCATTCTAGCCACTGTGTTACACAGCTGCCAACCATTAGGTCTCTCCCTATTTCTCTTTAAAGTCAAATCCCTATTCTCTCACCTCTAACCCCAAAGCAAATGCTACTACCTCAGATGCTGAGCAAGCCACCAGCACTTTGCAACTGTAAAGACTACACAAAAGGGGAAAATGCTTAAGTGAATTCATCTGTCTGCCATTTCAGCAGCTAAACAGGTGGCTTCTAACAGTCATATTACAGAGACTGCTTTATTTTGGCATATTTTTAGAAGATGGTATCCCTCCCACATAAAGAGGAAAAATTACTCTCTATGTCATCCCTTCTATATTTACATGTTATTCCACCTACTCCATTTCACTCCATCTACTTCTAGTCTACTTTTGTACAGCTGGTTTGATAAAAATGAATTGCAAAGTATTGTTGTTACAAATAGAAGAGAGGTCCTTCCAATTGAACAGAAGTTCCCTGAAGGTAGGTATCTTTTGGTTTTTTGTTTTTCTGTTCCCAGTGCCTGTTTTATAAGACATACTTAATGAATGTTTGCTTAATTGGATTGAAAATACAGACTCTAAATTAAGGACTTCATATTATCAATCAATAAGCACTGAATAAGTATATATTATGTTTCAATCACTATGCTAGGTACTGGGGATACAAAAACAAAAAAGCCCCTGATGTCAAGGAACTTATATTCTTTCCAGAGAGAAAATACGCACTTATCTAAGTATGGAAGAAGCTCCTACCAAAGCAAATAAGTGTGAGAAATTTCTCTGCAACTTAAAGTCACAGAGTTGTCTGAGGGAAATAAAGTTAAAATAAATTGCCCAAGGTCAACTAGCCTATGTGTCAAGACTTGAACTTCCATGGAGACCTACTGACTCAAAAGCCCACCTTTCTCCACTCTGCCAGGAAGCCTCTCATGCATGTGAGCATGTGCATATAGGCACACAATAAATACAAAATAAGTACAATGCAGTTTAGAGGCATAGGGCACTAGCAATTTTGGGGTGGGGGGGGGATAGGAGGTTTCCAGGAAAAGGTTTCTTGTAGAAAGCAGGGCTCAGTAGTGAGTGAAGAGGGAATACATTCCAGGCACTGGTAACCACAGAGGAAAGGAGTTGATAATGAAATACTTTCTTTGAAGAACAGAAAGGCCAGTCTGGCTGAAGTGTATGAGGAAGTGGGGTAATTTATAATGAACGATTTGATATGTATACTGAAGATCAATAGACCCCCTAAGAAGCTAGAAATGGCAGCTGCTTGGAATTAAGCAAATAGTAAATGAACCAACAGTGCCTTGATTGGTTTTTTTAAGCAATAGAAATGCAGTTTTCTCCCCATTCCAAAATCTCAATTGAAATTACACAGACCCCAAAGATTTTTCCAAAGGAGAAAAGCACTAGTCTTACTAAAATTTACACAGAAAAACTTTTTTTTGCCATTCATCTTTTTTACAGCTAGCCTTGGGCTGAAACTCCATGAATAATTTACCTTTAAAAATATTAATACAGTATGAGGGAGGAGTTTTTGCCACAAATTTACCACAAATAAAGTTTCTTGAGGAAGTTTTATATTGTACTACATAAAATTTAAAGAACCAAAGCAAATGCAAGAATTTACTAAAAAAAATTAATCTGCATATTTTAATTTATATCTTTGAATAAAAGTTTTGACTTAAAACTCTTAATTTGGCTTTTATAAAAAAAAAACAAGTCATTATTCTATGACAGTGTTATTACCAAGTAAAGTCAAAGGTTTCCTCATCCTGTTTTCTACCTTATGCTTAATGTTATAAAGTAAGTTTTTAACTTCTGACTGTCCAAACTGTTCCAATTCATTTATTTATCCAAATATTTATAAAGTACACACAATGTTCCAGGCTCTGTGCTAAAGGGCTGCAGAAGCAAAAAAGAAATCGTCCCAGCATTCTAGGAACTTGTATTCTATTGGGAAATAAAGAACATATGTAAAAAATAAATACATGCAAAATGTATACAAAGTAAATAGAATGCAACCTTGAAGGAGAGAGGCTACAATAATCAGAAGAATCAGGAAATACCATAATGTAGGACATGGTTTCTGAAGGAAGCTTAGGATTCTGAGGAAAGTGAAAGATGAGTTCATTCTAGGTATGGGGGCTGGCCTATTCAAAGACCTAAAAACAAGAGACAGAATACTGTGTTTACTGTATGTGCATACCACACTGGATGGAATGGAGAGGAGTTAAAATGAAGTCAATGTGGAACACGCCTAGAAAGGTAAACTGGAACCAGATAATGAAGTGTTTTAGATGTCAGATAAGTTTGTATTCTATCCTAGAGGGACTAGAGAGGAAAAGGAGTTTCTTGAGCAAGGGAGTGACATTTTTCAGATCTGTGATTTATGAGCATAATGTTAGCAGCTGCACACTAGAAGGAATGGAGAAGAGAAATACTAGGGCAAAGAGGCTGATCAAGAGGCTATTGTAATAGTTCAGGTCAGAGAAATGAGGGCCAAAACCAGCATAGTAGCCATGTGAGTGAAGTGAAGGGAACGAATGTGAGAGATTGTTGTGACAGAATCAGATAAATTTGGTAAATGATTACCTTAACAGAAACAGGGAGATGGGTTTAGGGGAAAGAATAAGGGAAGAGAATAAGTACTTATATAGTACCTACTATATATCAGGCACTCAGCACTTTTAACAAAGAATATCTCATTTGATCTTCACAACAACCTGGGAGGTAGGTGCTATTATTATTCTCATTTTACATTTGAGGAAACTGAAATAAACAGAGGTTAGGGGACTTGCCCAGGATTACAAAGCTAGTAAGTGTCTGAGGCTGAATTTAATTCAGGTCTTCCATACTCCAAGCCCAGTGCTCTATCCACTATACCAGCATCTGGGAAAACATGAGTTCCATTTTAGACATGTTCAGTTTGAGAAACCTATAAGACATTCAGTTGGAAATGTCCCAAAAAAGAGTGATATAAGATGGGAGCTTAAAAGAGGCCAGGGATGAATATATAGACCTGGACATCATCTGCATAGTGACAATAATTTCAACCATGGGAACTTAAGAGATCACTAAGCCAGAAAGCGTAAAGACAGAAATGGGTCCAGGACAGAACCTTCAGGTACACAAATAGCAGGAAGTGTGATATGCAGGATGATTTAGAAAAGGAAATGAAAAAGAATAGCAGATAAGTAGAAAGAAAATTCAGTTCAATAAATACTGAGTGTATGACTGTGCTGGGCAATGGGATAAAACAAAAAGAAAACAGACCTAGACCACAGAAGAATATTTTGTACAGGGAATACCAAATAGGCCACTGGGTCTGGCCTAAATACAAAGTGCCTGTGGAGTTTTAATATTATCAGACTTGCAAGAAAGGTTGGGACCAGACTGTGAAGGGCTTCCCATGCCAGTCAGAGAGGTAGCAGGAAGCAGGGCAACAAACTTTCCCCTACAACTGCTCCAAAAAGATGCAGACAACACACCTGACTGAATTGTGATGTGGAAATTCAATGAAAAATCACCATGATTTCATTTTTCTAGCCCAAGTAGGCATAGGGAGAAAGGCAGAGAGGTCTGCATTCAGATCCTGGAGACAATGACTATACAGGAGCAGCCAGGGAGAGGCAGCTGTGCACCAAGACGGAAAGAGGTCCCATACCCATCCCCAAGCACCTCTACAGGGACAGGTGCCAAATGGGAGTTTTGTCACCCTCTGTCTAGTTCCAGGTCACAGATCCTTGATGGAGTGGAAAAGGGGGCATGTTTCTGGACAGAGTAATGTGAGGCCCTGAGCTGGTACTGAGAGGAGCAAGTTCAGAAGGATTGTGGTTCAGACAGCAATGTGGTTCAGATGGCAGGAGCAGAGAAGAGTTGCTATTCCAGCCTCTAGCTGTCTATCTTCTAATTTGGAGCTTGCAGAGAACTAACAAAGGCAGGAATCCCAGACCAAAGAAGAGTCTGAAGTTCTGCCACTCTGAACCAATAGTTTCCTAGATGGCTAGCGTTGGCAGAGTTCAGCAGCAGTTTACTATTGTTCTAACCCAAACACAGGCCAGGAACTTGCAAAGCTCAGACCAGGGGTGGGGAGAGCAATTTCATTTGACCCGGGACCATACTGTTTTCGAAACATTGAGAAGTTGCAGATCCTGAGCCTAAGTTATCCCTGAGATCCTGGAACAACACAACACTCAATATTTCCAAGAAAGCAGCAACAGGACGAGACAAGATATTCCCTACAGAAGTATACCAGAGTCTACCTCTAACATCAAGTTCAAAATCAGGAAGAAGGTTGAAAAAATAAACAAATAAAAAAAATCCCACCATAAAAAGCAATTATGGTGACAGGGAAGCTCAAAACAAACCCAGAAAAAAAAAGAATGACTTTAAAATCCTAAAGTCTAGGGGGGAGGAAAAAAACACAGCAGGGACACATATTCAACTAGGATTCCTAGAAGAGATGAAGCAAGAATTTTTAAAGAGCTAAAAATGTTTTTGTCAATGAAATGAGAACTCTAGAGAAAAATATTGAAAAAGAAATGAGAGCTAAGGAAGAAAGAATTGGAAATGGATTTAAAAGCTTGGTACAAGAGGTATGAAACCTTGTGCAGGCAAAAAAAAACTACCTGAAAATTAGTATAGAACAAATAAAAGCCAATGACTTCATGAATATCAAAAAATATTAAAACAAAATGAAAAGACCAAAGCATAAAAGAAAATATAAAGTACTGTCTCCCAGCAAAAACCACTGACTTAGAAAACAGATTAAGGAAAAAAAAATTAAGAATCGTAGGACTACCTAAATGCCATAACCTCCACAAGAGCCTAATCATCCTATGTCAACAAATCTTAAAACTTCCCAGATTCCTTAGAACTGGAGGACAAAGAAGAAATGGAAAGAATCCACTAGTGGAAGGAAGGAAGGAAGGGAGGGAGGGAGGGAGGGAGAGAAAGATGGGGGAGGGAGGGAGG
>NW_027187460.1:5539628-5542318 GCF_028583685.1 Petaurus breviceps papuanus | reverse complement strand
GAAGGGAGGGAGGGAGGGAAGGAGGGAGGAAGGAAGGAAGGAAGGAAGGAAGGAAGGAAGGAAGGAAGGAAGGAAGGAAGGAAGGAAGGAAGGAAGGAAGGAAGGAAGGAAGGAAGGAAGCCACACTGCCTCTCCATGAGAAATTCGTGTTTTGTTTTTAAGCCAATGTGACAGGTTAATGGAGCACACTGAGCCATTTCCCTAATGTTATCTAGCTTTCTTCTTCCTTGTCGATAGGAACAATACACTTCAGAGGAAAAGTATTAACAATGAGAGAAAAAGGACAACCAGGAATTACCTCAATTTCATCTGAACTGGACAAAGGATAGTTGAACACAGACACCAAGAGTCTGGCATAAATAAAAATAAAATTCAACAGGGCAATAGACAGGAACAGGGAATAGGGTAAGGGGATTTTTAAAACAGGGTAGAATAAGGGAACAATTAATAAAAGCAAAACAAACTCCAACTTTGTAGGACAGATCATGAATGGGGAAAATGTTAAGAAAGGGTAAAAAACCTGTAATCAAGGTCTGAACAAGGGGGGAAAAGAGGGGCAGTGACGGGAAAACAGATTGCTTAGTAGGACTGAACACAACTATCTCTCACTATCTTCTTTTGATGGAGTAAAGAATAGGAAAAATTTAAGAGTATAGGATGGAGGGAAAATGTAATTAACAATTCTGACTATGAACATAAATGGGAATGCAGTCATTCTTATAAAATAGAAGAGGATTAGAAAGTAAAATCCAACATGTTTATAAGAAACACATTTATAAAAAGATCTACACAGAGGAAAACTGAGAGCTAGAGAAAAATATTATATGTCAAATGAACTTAAAAAAAAAGAAACAGGGGTGGCTAGGTAGCACAGCGAGTAAGAGCACCGGCTCCAGTGTCTGGACGACCTGGAGATCAAATACCGGGCTCAGATACTCAGCACCACACCTAGAAATAACTGGCTGTGTAACCTTGAGCAAGTTACTTAACCCTGACTGCTCAAAAAAAAAAAAAAAGAAACAGGAGTAGCAATCATATCACACAAGGGAATAATAAAAATAAACATGACAAAAAGATAAAATGGAAACTACACTATGCTAAAAGGTAACAGACAAATTTATATCAATATTTAATGTCTATTGAACAAATTACATAGCATCTAAATACAACTATGTTAAAGGAACTATATCATTTTTTACAAAAATATGTCCTAGATTCATCCCTCCCTTTCAATACACACCACCATTCAGAACCTTTTTCCTTTTTTTTTTTCCCATGGGGATATCACTTTATTTTCCAATTTTAAAAGGTAGAAATACAAAGGATTAAACATTGTGAACAATCAGAGACCTCAAGGATCATTTAGTAGGAACCTCTCATTTTAGAGAGAAGAAAACTGAGGCAAAGAAAGGAAATGACTAAGTCAGGGTCACACAGAAAGGCAAAGGTAGCCGGCATTGGAGCAGACCTTTCAGGGGCCAGGGGTGGGGTTGATCAAGGGTTATAGTTGAGTCTTCTCTTGGCCTTGGGATGGAGCCTGGCTGAGCACTTAGAAGGCTAGGAGGCCAGTGATCTTTGGTTTGGGGGCTGTCTGATCATCTGACTGGGAGTGATATAGGTCCCTGGTCCCTGGATCTGTGTGGGCTCCAAGTCAGGCAGGAGCTGACCAATGGAGTAGCCAGAACCCTCTTCAGTTTCTGTACGGAGTCCTGCCTCTAAAGGCTGTAAGCACTGAATGCTGTGAAGCTGGGCTGGCTCAGGGGGCCTTTGGGGAGCCTGGTTCCAGAAAGATGCTCCCAACTGCAAGTGAGAGTCTGACTTCTCTTTTCAGAATTTTGTATTATCTAGGCATAATCTATATGTTTCTGAGTTGGGAAGTGCCAGCTGGAGCTCCTTGGGGAAATCTGGGCCTTTTCCTGCTTGAGTAGATCAAGGGACATTTCACCTGGGAGATCCAGGGAGGATAGATAGGGTAGATAGGGTCAAGCTCTGTCTGCATCTTATTTTCACAGGTTATAATCAGATTCTTTACTTCCATTTTAGCTGCTGGAAGGGTGACAGCTCCTCTGTGGTTCATGGTGATGGTATCGGCAGAGGGTGTCAGGCCCCTTCTCCAGGAGGGCTACTCCCCTCAATGAAGGTAGCAAGGGCCGCCTGCCAGTTCAGGATCAAGGTGCGCTCATGAAAGTAACCTAGGTTAGGGTTCCATTCCTCACTACTACATCCCTCGAGGAGGGCAGGAGTTGTTTCTTTCTTTTTAGATCTTTACGCTCTTTCGCCAGTCCCCAGCCCAGTCAAGATACTTTAAGCAGCAGGGGCTTAATAAATGTGTGGTAAAGGTTAGTGAGCATGTGGGATAGGCTGCCAGTGCTCCCCTAACTGGGACTCTCTAAGCTAATGCTTGAGCATCTTTGAAGGGGGATACAAGGATGCTTGTTCAGTTACAGGATGGGCTGGGTGGCCTCTGCTATCCTTCCCAGCTCCAGAGGCTTGGAACCCTGAGAATGAATGAATGAATGAAGGGAGGGAGGTGCTGGCAGTGACTCACAAAAGCACCCAAGAACTTCACAGGGTTCTTCGACAGGGGGAGGGGGAGGGGGGGAAGAGGGGAAGAGAGAGAGAGAGAGAGACAGAGACAGAGACAGAGAGAGAGAGAGACAGAGAGACAGAGAGAGACAGAGAGAGAGAGA
>NW_027187460.1:5535592-5539228 GCF_028583685.1 Petaurus breviceps papuanus | reverse complement strand
GGGGGGGGGGGGGGGGCCAGAACCTTTTTCTATATCATACCTGTACTAACTTCAAGTCTTTCCAATGTATCTCTTTCAATTTAATTCAGTAAGTGTTAACTGAAAGTCTATATACCTAGTGTGCTGGGAAAATACAAGAGAAGTACAGACAGAATTTCCCAAGTAACAAAGAATCAGTTAAACATCCTATACAAGTGGACAGTCCTTTGTAGACCATCTCTGCTTCCCCGTTTCTCAAAGTCACTCCTCATCACAACATGGCTGGTCTAATAGCAAAACTGCCCCAAAATCAACTACACTACCTGGTAACCAGAACAAAGAAATAATCAATAAAACATTTTTAACATTTCTTTAGTTCTCCTCAGCTTATCATATAGTTTCCTGTACTCCCCTGTCCCTGTGCCCTTCACTGTTACCAGCTATTATTACTCTCTCCTCTGATCAATCTCTCTCCTACATATACAGTTACATTTTCTCAAATCTCGCTTGCTCCCTCTTATCCTAATCTAGCCCAAGGCTCAGGCCCTTTTCTATCTCCCTGTCCTATTTGTGTGCCAAAATGTTTTAATAAAAGAATGAATCTGTATTTTCCTAGAAACAATATCTTTAAAAGACCACATACTCAATCCCAAAAGGCCTGAAAGGGCTGAGTTCATTTAAAACCTCCCAAATAGTCTCCAAGGTTCAGTGATTTGGAAAAAGTAAGAGAGGACAATTTTAACAAATTTTCAGATGAGCCAAGGATGCCTTCATGAGCTGCTACATTGTGATGGAAAACAACTGTGAAAAGCTTAAGAAGTAAGATCTAACCACAGTGAATAAAATGCCAGACCTGGAGTCAGGAGGACACATCTTCCTGAGTTCAATCTGGCCTCCATCACTTACCGGCTGTGTGATCCTGGACAAGTACTTAATCCTGTTTGATTCAGTTTCCTCAACTGTCAAATGAGCTAAAGCACTCCAGTATCTCTGCAAAGAAAACTCCAAATGGGGTCACAAAGAATCAGACACAACTAAAAGAACTGAATATCAACAATGCTTCCCACCTCTAGAAGTACAGGGCTGATCTTCAACACAGGCAATCTATGGAACTGTTTTGTATGGATTTATTTTGCATTTCCTCTGTGATTAGGGAAAGCTTTCGATTAGGGTCAGAGGAGTAAAGAGACAGTAAAAGTGATACTTTAAAAAGAAAGAAATGAACATCAATACAATTTTTAAATTAACAAAAGAGACCAGAAGACAGAAAAGCAGGGCAATGTTCGAACTATAATGCTAAAGTTCAAATGTAGACTGTGTCCCAAAAATCTTATTGCACTTTTAAGTTTCAACAGCAAAAAACTGCACTAAAATTTTTGGGATACCCTGTATTTTTTTTAAAAAGCTATGAAAAGGAAGTTATTGGCTTCATCTATAGTCCTCTTTCTGTTCCTTTTATACAGAAATGTTCATGTTTGATATTTGTCAAGTTCTTAATAATAAAAAGGACTATTCAAATAAATTCTCAGATGGCATGAGTTTAGCTATACCATAATGGCTCAGATTAAGATTCCAAAGAATGACAGGCTGAAAAGATGGATCAAATTTAATAAGCATTACACTTATTTTAAACAAATCAACTGTTAAAGTTGTTAGTATGATGAAGACATGGCTAAATAACAAATCATATAAAAAAGATATCCTAATTTTGATGAACTCCAAATTAAATAAGTAAAAGTATGATGGCAAAAAGGTAATATTATTAAGTATAATATCTATAATGGGAGAGGATATTGTAGAGGGGAGAGAGACAGACAGACAGAGACAGAAAGAGCAAGAGCTAAAGTGCATGCACTGGCTTCCAAGTAAGGAAGACTGAGGTTCAAACACATCTCTGACACATACTAGTGGGGGGCAGGGGGGCAAACAACTTCTTAACTTCTCAGTGCCCCAAGCTACACTCTAAAAGTAAAAACTTCAATATAGTTGCCTACATGCATCTGTAAAGTGAGTTTCCTCAGAGATCTGTCCCCTCCCCAAATGTCCAAAATGAGGCAAATGATAGTGTATACCCTGCAGAAGGCCTGGATTTGAACACTGGGAGTGTATCAGCACAACAAGAATGACAGTGAATAGGAAACAAGCTCATGTTCCTGTAAAAAGGCAACCTACAGGGGAATCATCCAGCAAGAGCCCAGAGCCTTCTAAATGCCCGAGTAGGGCAGCCCCCTCTTATATAAAACATAAATCTCTAAGCAATTATAGATAAAAGAGTGCACCTGGTCATGTTCAGGCCACTACCTGGCTAATCAAATATTGCATATAATTCTCCAGACCAAGGTCAGAGAATTGTTATTACAGGGGAAGCCAAGAGAGTCTATTTTCTTCAACCTATCTTTCCCTATTAATTCTTCCAGAAAATCCTGTACCTCCTATACAGCAGAAGATAAACTGGCCCTTCTCCCTGCCAAGTTTTCATCCCCATTACTATCACTACTGATGACATCCTCTCCCTGCCACCTTGTTAGCTCTGTGAGGGTAAGGACTATCTTTGGCAAGGAAGTTTTTTTTTTTTTTTAAATCCTCTTTCTGCTGCTTTTTATCCCAGTCACCTGGGTTAGGTGCTGGGGAGAGAAAGGGAAAAATAAGGCCCCATTCTCAAAAAGTTCATGTTCTAATGGGGGAAACAACATGTAGTAACAAAAGCCTCCTGCAGAAGGTAGGGCATGAGCTCAGTCTTTAAACAAACCAACTAGTAAACTTTAAGTTAGTGGGCAGAAGGGAAGAGGAAGGGCATTCTGGGACTGGGGCAGAAGTAAATACTGGCACAGGAGACAGGAGATGGTGTGTCCTGTGCAGAGTCAGCAAACAGACCTCTAGGGCAGGATTAGAGTGTGGGATAAAGAATAACAAGACTGGAAAGAAAGGAAAGGAATGGGTTGCAAAGGGTTTTAAATATAAAATGGAGAATTTTATATTGTATATTGGAGGTAACAAGGAACAGCTTAAATTTATTGAATGGGGAATAGGTGGAAGTATGTGACATTGTCAAACTTAAACTTCAGAACAATCATCTTGGCACCAAAAGACACAGTTTGGAAGATGCTTGTAGTGGGAAGAGATTTTAGGCAGGGAAACAAACCAGCAAAGGACTGCAATAATCTAAGCAAAAGATGACAAAGGCTTGTACTAAAGTTGGGGTTACCCAAGTGGAGATAAAGTATGTATTTGAGAAACATTGTGACTATAGAAATATCAAAAATTTGACAACAAATTAGATAATATGGAATGATACAATCAACTAGCATTTATTATATGCCAGAACTGTGCTAAGCACTTGAGATACAAAGAAAGGTAAAAGACAAATCCTGCTTGCAAAGAATCCACAGGCTTACAGCATAGATGATATACAAACAGCTATGTAACCAGTGAAAATACTAAGAGTGAAGAATTGAGAATGACATCAAGCTTGAAATCATGGGTGATTAGAGAGAACAGAGTTGTGTTTGACAGTAATAGGAAGAAAACACATAAACACAAACAAGAGAGTGGGGGGAGCAGCCAAGAGTTGAACCTCACTCTCATCTAAATCGGGTAAAGAAGAGAAGAATACACACACACACACACACACACACACACACACACACACACACACAC
>NW_027187460.1:5508058-5535582 GCF_028583685.1 Petaurus breviceps papuanus | reverse complement strand
ACACACACACACACACACACACACACACACACACACACACACACACTAGGGTACAGAAACACATTTTACTTCACATGGAAATAGCAGGGAAAGGAGAGAAGAAAAAAAGAATTAGAGGAAGGGTAGATTAAGAGAGGGAATAGTCATAAACAAACTTTAATTAAGGCTATACAAAACTGTATAGCTCTTTTTGATGTGGCAGAGAATAGGAATCTGAGGAGATGCCCATAAATTGGGGAACGGCTGAACAAGTTATGGCATAGAATGTGGCAAAATACTCCCACAGGTTCAAACAGCATATCTATGTAGGTGATGCCCACAACAATATATCCAGCCCAAATCTCTCCCCTGAACTCCAGTTTTGTGCTATCAAATGCCTTTTGTATATCTCTATCCAAAAGTCCAGGTCCAAAACAGAATTCATCTTTGTTTCATTAGCTGTCATGACCAAAAAATTCATCACCAAGTAGCCAACCTACTCTATAGTTAGCTAATCTGATCCTTGGAAAACAGACTGAATTTGTTGTTGGGGTCATATACTCAGAGCCTCCAGCAAAGAAGAACCTGACAGAGTTGAGGTTATACCAGCAAAGGCTTTGAGAACTCAGGGCAATCTCAACACCATGAGGCACTGCCATATGACTCATGTGGAGGACATGTACAATAGTCACCTCAATATCAATTTATACAAAATAACTCTTTCATCATCATGAGAACCCATGTTCTAATTTCCCTGTATCTGTTGAAGGCATCAGCATTCTTCCACTTACATAAATTCTCAATCTTGAAGTCATCCTTAATTCTTTACTTTCCTTGATTCTCCCATTCACAATAGGTTACCAATTCTATTTACATAAAATCTCACCCATTTATCCCAAGCCTTCTCTCCACATATACAGCTACTACCCTAGTTCAGGTCATCATCATAGGATCATACAAAGATTTTAGAGCTACAAAAGCAGAATAGGCTAGAAGTGAACTAGTCTGATCTCATTCCACAGAAAAGAATGGGAACTCATCTCTCATTTGGACTAATATAAGCACCTTATGATTGGTTTTCCTGCTTCTAGTCTTTTCCCTCTCCATTCCAATGTTCCACACAGCTGTCAAACTGTTATTCCTAAGGCACAGATCTCAATATGGTACTTCCTTGCTTAAGAAGATTCAAAAGGGGGGGGAGGGGGCGGCTAGGTGGCACAGTGAACACAGCACTGGTCCTGGAGTCTGAAGGACCTGAGTTCAAATCCAGCTTCAGACACTTAACATTTCAAAAAACTAGCCATGTGACCTTGGGCAAGTCACTTAACCCCAACTGCCCTCCAAAAAGGAAAAAAAAAAAAGAAGATTCAAAGGGACCCTCTAGAATGAACTATAAACCCCCACACATTCTCATTCCAGCCAAACAAAATGATTTGCTGTTCCTCACATATAGCATTCCACCTCCTGACTCTGTGCCTTGCAAAAGTTACACACACCACCAGCACCATCCCCCAATGCTCTCTCTTCTCTCCTGCTTATTAGAATCCCTAGCTTTATTTAAGGCTTAGTTCAGATGCTACCTCCTCTATATGCCCTTTCATGATCCTGGTAATCCACCAAATCATAGGCATTCTTCTTGGAAGAAATAATAATAATGAAAACTCTTAAATCTATGGTTTGGCCTCTATGTATTGGAAAATACAGGTGATATAAAAAAAGATAACAATAAAAATTTAGAATAAATAAGTCTATGATCCTATATAGATTGAACTGACTTATCTACATACATGCCATATTCACTCTTCCCCCAGTCATAAAGGGACTGTTTGATGTTTGTCTTTGTATCACAAATACCTGGTACATGTAACATCCACTTACTAAATAACTGTTGAATTTAATTTAAATTATTCCAATCTTTTAACTAAGAAAAGTATTGTTTTAATCCCCAGGGGGGGAAAGCAAAATACAAAGCTAAAAATAAGGAAGTGGTAGGACACTAGCAAATGGTAGTCTTTACTCAATTACATCAGCTGAAATTCTGATGATTTAGGAAAACAGGAGATCTAATGTACCTTCCTTAAATCTGACATAATTACAAGAGTAACAAGAAGGAGAAAATACTCAAAATTTTAAAAATGTACGCTATGGAAAATAGGTACACTAATGCCCTGTTCATTAAAGGAGACTAAAAACTGGTCCAGACCTACTGAAAAGCAATTTGGAACTATGACCATAAAGTTATTACACTGTACGTACCATTTGTCACATAGATACCTATACTAGAAGGCCTATACTCCAAAGAGATGAAAAAGACTAAGAATCTATCTGTATTAAAATATTTATAGCAACTCTTTTCATGGTAGCAAAGAACTGGAAACTGAAGAAATGCCTATTAACTAGAAAAGGATTAAATAAATTATAGTATATGAATGTGATGAAATGCTATTGTGCCAGACTGATGAGAGGGACAATTTCAGAGAAACCTGGGAAAACTTGAACAAACTGATACACAGTGAAAAAAAAAAAACAAAAGAAGAATTTATACAATGATAACAATATTGTAAAGACAAACAACTTTGAAAAACTTAGGACTTTTGATCAATACAAAGACCAACCACAATGCCAGAGGACTTATGACAGGGAGAGAGAAGGTATTTCTTTGATTTTAACTTTTTTTTAACATTCCATGTGGGTCTCTAGACAGATTATTTGGCCATTGTTCTCATAAAACAGTGAAACTAAATTTTCTCTACCTATTTCTGAAGAAAATTCACAAAAAAAGCTACCATGAGAAAGTTAAAGTCTATCTGGTCTTTCCTTAATGTGAACCAAGAACACAGATGACTGAATTCCATTACAAATCATCACCTGATAAAATAAGAGGGTAGTTGTTTTTTTAGATGGAGATCTCTTCGGCTTTCATAATCCTAAAATGCTATAAACAGGACTAGATAATACTAAAAGAACTACAAAAATCAGTGCTAGCAAACCAGTAGGTGGCACTGTTTCCTCTCAAAGAAAATTCTATCTATCTTTCATGTGCTGTTTCTGGGTCGGCTGTCCTACATGGAAGAATGCTTCAAGGATCAGGAATTTCATTAATATGACTATTTCTCCACATTTCAGTAGACTGCCTTCATGATGTGCTACAGCTAAAAAAAAAAAGTCATTACTGGTTGGGGAGCCCTTTTTCTTGGCTGCTGAGGAAGGAGAGCTCCACAACAGTTGTTGTTTCCATAAAGTTGGCATCTAGCTAGTGTCTCTACAAGGGTTAAATCTCTAGCTGATAATTTCTCCAGCTTTCCAAAATTAGTCCATCAAACACAAGACAATCATTTTGTATCTGATTTCTGGTCATAAGCTTTTCTGAACTTAGCCAGGAAGGTCCACAGATGATAATAGTAGCTTATATTTATATAGTGCTTATGACAGAGGGCTTAAATACATTAGTCTGTCCCTTTTTTTGAAAATAAGGAAATTATTGGTCAAAAAGGTTAAGTAACTTAATCCCAATGTCACATATCAGGGCTGTACTCAAAGCCTTTCAAGCTATAAGACCTGCCAGAGTTTCTAATCTACTGGTATAACTTTAAAGAAAATAGTCACTTTTATGCCATTTTGAGTCATCAGGGAGGAATTTATTGGAAGAATCATAAAATCATGGCACTTTAGTATTAGAAGGAACTTTTGAGATCATATAATCCAATTCTTTCAATAAGAGTTGAATGAATTAATTATACTGTCACCATTCACCAACTTCTGAAAAACAAGATGTGATGTGACTGCACAAATAAGAATTTAGCTTGGGATGTTTTAAGTACCCCCAAATTATGACCTCCAAACTACAATTTATATGTCTTTTTAAAAGTCTTGATGATCTCTGACTTAGTCATGAAAAAAATCTATTCAATATGCAGTTTAAAACAAGTGCCATTCTAATTCAAATCAACAAACATTTATTAAGAGCTTACTCTGTGTAAGGCACTTCAATAGGTGCTGACTGATTTTTGCCCCCTTTCTGATATGGTCCTATGATTTCACTGGTGCAGTGAGCTAGCTCACTATGAAAAACCTACTTTTATCAACATAGGTAGACATAGGTAGCCAGTATTCTTTCTACCTGGCAACAAGGAATGGTTAAATAACTTTCCCAGGGTCACCAGGATAACATACATCAGAGGTAGGACATGAAAGCAGTTCTTCCCAACTCTCTATTGGCACTCTATCAGACAGATTGATTGATGTTCATTAATAAGACTATTCTGCCAGGAAAGAGTAGGCAGTGTGGTATAGTGGTCAGAGTACTGAGCAGAAGTTTTGGCACTGTAGATCTCAACTCAATATAAGGAAGATCTTTCTAAAAATAAAAGCTACACCAAGTCAACCATTCAAGTCAAGAACCATCTATTAAGGACTTATTATATGCCAAGCACTGGGCTAACCTGCTGATACAAAAAAGGGGGGGATGGAAACAAAAGATAGTCCTTGCTCTCAAAGAATTCACAATCTAATGAGAAAGACAAGTAAACAGCTATGTACAAACAAAATAAACACAGAATAAATTGGAGATAATCTCTGAGGGAAGCCACTAGCATTAAGGGAGCAAAAAATCTATAGGGTTAAACAGTTCATCACACAGCATTTCAAAAATGAAATGCCTCATTTACTTTAGTTTCCTACTACTAAACTGATAAGGTCACCATAGATGGCATAAACATAGCATTCTTATATATCCTAGAAAGAGAGAAAATGAACAAAAGGGGAAATGGTTTGGAACAGTGATTGCATCTCTTTAGGGAGATGAAACTCACACAACAAGGTGCTCTTGGTTTTATGACACCCGATTAAAATTAAAAAAAAAAAAAGAACTCATCAGCTTTGAGTACTTCCTCTCTCTTTACAGCCTTTGGTAGAAGATTCTTAGAGAAGGTGGGATTTTAAGGTGAGACCTGAAAGACACTAAGGAAGCCAGAAGTGAGAAAAAAGATGGAAAGAATTCCAGGCATGGGGTACGGTCAGCAAAAATGAACAGTCCAAGGGGCGGCTAGGTGGTGCAGTGAGTAGAGTGCCAGCCATGGAGTCAGGAGGACCTGGCGCAGTGAGTAAGAGCGCCAGCCACAGTGTCGGGAGACCTGGGATCAGTTCCGGCCTCAGATACTGGGCACCCACACAAAAATAACTGGCTGTGTAACCTTGAGCAAGTTACTTAACCCCGATTGCTTAAAAAAAAAAAATGAACAGTCCAGAGGTGTAATGTCATGTGTAAGAAACAGCAAGGACAGTATCACTGGATTGAAGAGTACATGGAGAGGAATAAGGTGTAAGATCAGGAAGGTTGAAAGGAGTCAGGTTAAGAAGGTCTTTAAAAACCAAACAGTATTTTATATTGATTCTGGATTAATAGGAAGCCCCTAGAATTACTGAATATGATCAGACCTGTATTTTGGGAAAATCAATTTAACAACTGAGTGGAGGATAGACTGGAGTGGGGAAAGACTTGAGGGAGGGAGACCAACTAGAAGACTATTGCAATACTCCAGGTGTATCCCGTAAAAACAACAGGACTAGGTAACTGTGGGATAAGAGAGAGTGAAGAATCAAGGATGACACCTAGTCTATGAACGTTGGTAACCTGGAGGATGGTGGTATCCTCAATAACAAGAGGGAAATTTGGAGAAGAGGAAGGTTTTGGAGGAAAGAGAATGAGTTTAGTTTGGGATATATAGAGTTTATTTAATAAGTATACAGGTTACCCAGTTCAAGATGTCCAACAAGTAGTTGGAGATATGGAAGTAAAGGTCAGGAGAGTGGTTAAGGCTAGATTAGCAAATCTGAGAATCGTTTGCATAAAGATAATTATTAAATCTTTTGGGACTGATGAGATCATCAAACAAAACAGTACAGAGGAAGAAGAGGGCCCAATACAGAGCCTTGGTAACACCCATCGTTAGTAGGCATAACATAAATGAAGATTCTGCAAAGGAGACCACAGACTCAGTAAGAGATATAGGAGAAAAGCTAGGAGAGTACTCTCTAGAAAACCTAGAGAGTAGAGAGCATCAAGGAATAGAAGGTGATCAACAATATAAAAAGCTTGAGAGATGTCAAGAAGAATGAGAAATGAGAAAAGGCCATTTCATTTGGCAATTAAGAAATCATCAGTAACTTTGGAAAGAGCAGTTTCAGTGGAATGATCAGGTAAGCCAGAATACAGATAAGAAAAGAGTGAGAGGAAAGGAAGTGGAGGCACTGATTGAAGATGGGCTTTTCTCAAAGAGCTTAGCTATAAAAAGCAGAATCATATAGCTAGTGGGATATAGGACCTGAGCTAGTGGACCAACAAGATCAAGTGAGGTTTTTTTTGTGGATGTGGGAAATATGAACATGTTTGTATACAGCAGGAAAGTCAATAGAAAGGGAAAGATTAGTAAAAGTAGAGATGACAAAGATAATTTGCTGGAGAAGATGAATGATGCATGTAGAGTTTTGCCTTGGCAAGAAGAAAGGCCTCCTCTTCATGGGAGACAGAGGTCAGGGAGAGGGGAAAGAGAAGGCAGTTCAATAATGTGAAATGAGGAGAAGAGAAAAGGGAGTTCTCTATGAATAGCCTCAATTTTTTCAGTAAAATATGAGGGAATATTCTAAGCTGAGAGAATAGTGTGAGGAGAATCTTGAGGGATTTCAAAGGAGATGAAAGGGTCTGGAAAAGTCACTGTGGTGAGAGAGACAATTAAGTGAAAAGACTAAGGAGGCATAGAAGTATAGTCTTGCCATAACGAGGGCCCAATTGAGATTGTGTAACATAAGTCTGTACTGGACCATATCAACATGGTTTTTATAATTTTCTCCTTCATTCTGTAGTATGTGAACAGTAGTTAAGATGGAATATGGTGCCCCAAAATAGAATGGTTTTATTTCAGTAATGAGGTTCTTATTAGCAGAAATGATAAAGGACTGTATGAATGATTACATCTTTGGGCTGTTGTTGAGGAGATGCCTATAGGTGCCAAACTGGTTCTAGTACCCTTCTCTGAAGCTATAGAGAATAAATTTTCTCCCTCCTGAACAATGACATTCAATTAAGCATTTGAAAATTCGATCACAAATTCAACATTTATTAAGCATGTACTAAGTCACTGTGTTAGGCAAGATGTATATAAATGCAAAAACCAATCACTTTCTGTCATCAATGAAGTTACAGGAACAGGGAATATAAAATGCATACAAGTAAATACAAAGTACATAAAAAATACAAAATAATTTCAAGAGGGAAAGAATGCTAATGATCCTGGGGAACATGGGAAGGATCCCATCTAGGAGATAACACTGGAGCTGTGCTTTGAAAGGAGCTAAGGCAGAAGTGAGGCTGAACTGCATTCTAGACATGGCATTCACTTGTATAGAAGCTCAAAGGCAGAAGATAGAACATCATGCATGGGGAGTGTCTGAAAGGCCACTATGTCTAGAATTAAGAAACCATGAAAGAGAATAATATGAAGTAATAATATAAAGTAAAGGTAGATGGGACTCATATGACAGAACTTTAAATACAAGGCCAATGATACTCTATTTTTCCCAGAGGTGATAAGGAGCGACTGCAGATTTCAGGGAGTGGTAGCACTAGAGAGAGACAACAACTTGGTCAGACGGTTTTAAAATTCTTGCACAAAAGGTAGAGAGATGTAGACTAAATGATAGCATAATTAAATAGAAATCTAACTCCAGGAGTAGTTTCTAATGGTTCTACATCAACATATTAGTACTAATCCAGGAGAATGGCCCAGGGACCTGTGCCAGAAACTATCAAATATTTTTATCATTACTTGAATAAATGTACAGATGGCACATTTATCAAATATGCAGCTGACACAAAGCCAGGAAATAACACAATGGATGACAGATTCAAGATCCAAGAAGATTGTGACAGACTAGAAAGCTGTGCTGAATATAAAAACGTAGAATGTAGAAGGGATAAATGTAAAAGTATTATACTTGGGTAAAAGAAATCAATTTGACAATAAAATGGAGACAGTCTCATTAGAAAGTAGTCCATAATGAAAAAGATTAGAGAACAAGAGGTTTAATAGTTCACAAAGCTCAATGAGTTAGCAATGTGATATGGCAGTCAAAAAAAAATAAGAAACCAACAACTACTAATGTAATCTTGCTATATTAACATAAATATAAACTCCAGGAATAAGGAGCTGAGAGTCCCACTGTACTCTGACCTACAGACTACCTCTGGAGCATTTTGTCTAGTTTGGGGCATCACGTTTTTTTCCCTGTTATTCTCTTATCCCCTTTCAGACAGCCAATATCCCTTATAACAAATGAAAGAGAAGAGGAAAACAGTTCAGTAAAACTAATATATCAAAAAAGTCAGACAGGATATCCAGAGTTCCAAATCCAATAAGGATCTGGATTGAGAAAAGGTGACTGGATTTTGCAATTCAAGTTCTTTGGTAACTTTGGAGAGAAACTTTCAGCTGAGTGATGAGGTCATTAAACTGATTACAAAGGGCTGAAAAGTGAAAGGGAAAAAGTGGAACCTTCTGCTCCTGCCCCCTTGTTCACCCCAGGAACTTCCTCAGACCTATGTCTCATTCAGGCTTCATTCTTACTCCCAGGGCCTTCTCCTCCTCCTAATGCCTCTAGGCTCTGTCTCTGCCCCAGACTCCTGAAACCATGCTGCAAGAATGCTAAACATTTCTTCTTGATACTACAATTCCTTGCCCAACTTGACCCATATCTCCATGTGCTTCTACGTGTTATGAAGTAAAGCTTCTAGGCCCTCACAGGATACAATATAATGCTGTGATACAATATAGTGCTGTGAGTCTGGGCCTCAAGAAAGGACCTTGAACAGCCAAATTACTTGATTCTCTCAATGGACCTCTCTTGACTCATTGATGAAAGATAAACATAATCCTTCCCCCTCATACTCTATCCATTTCAGTAACTGTGAACCTTCTACTGCACAAACCCTGTTCCTTATTCCCAGTTCTGCTCCCTTATTTCCATCAGCTTCAACCCCTACCTTGCCCAGCTTCCCATCTAGATCTACCTTTCCATTAGGTCCTCTGAAGAAATATATGGAGGCCTTCTCCATAATTAACAAACTTACTTTCATCATAAAATTTTTCCTTTCTTATTCTGGCAAAGAATAAGAGACCTGGCTCCCTCTGGGTGACACTACAATGCTAATCATCCTTTCTAGTACTGGTTGTGCTTTCACTCTATTACCAACTCACGGGTCATGGTGAGGGAGTTGTAGTCTCCTGATCCCCCATTGCCACTTCCAGACTCTCCCTCCAAGAGTTTACCTCTGCTGCAACTTTTCCTTCTTTGAGGTTCTCTCTAATCAAATTTACTACCCAATTGCGACCCTACAAACCTTATCTACCAACCTCCAGGATGTTCTCCATCCTTCCTCAATGAGTTCACTGAATGGCTCACAGTCTTTCCATCTACCTCAACTCCTGCCCTCACAGTAGGGAACTTCAACATATATATTAATGCTACCGTGTTTCCCCGATAATAAGACACTGTCTTATTTTTTTTGGACAGAAAAACACCAGAGGGCTTATTTTCAGGGGAGGGCTTATTTTAATGAACATTGACAGCAATTTTAATAAACAGGTAAATGTGAACAAAAAAATGTACCTCTATTCAATAAGCAAATCACTGGGGAAGAACAGGATGACACGCTCACTGCTGCAGCTCTGACTGGATGCAGCTCAGAGCATGGCGTGCGTTTCACGGGGGGGGGGGGGCGGGGGATACAGAGCGCAGGGGATCACCTTCACTACAGTAGCAATCTCAATAGGGCTTATTTTCGGGGGAGGGCTTATTTTAGAGGAATCTTACACAGTAAGGGGAGGGCTTATTTTCGGGATAGGTCTTATTATCGGGGAAACACGGTACCTTTGCCACTGTAATTTTTCCTTTCTACTATTTTCTTTTTTTTTTTTTAAGCAATTGGGGTTAAGTAACTTGCTCAAGGTTACATGGCCAGTTATTTCTGGGTGTGGTGCTAAGTATCAGAGCCTGGATTCGATCCCAGATCATCCCGATTCTGGGGCCAGTGCTCTTACTCACTGTGCCACCTGGCTGCCCCTACCTTTCTACTATTTTCAATCTACTCAATTCCTATGACCTATGTCTCCACTCTACCTTAGCTACACAAAAAGATGGTTATCCTTTGATCTTGCTATCACTCACAAATATTCCACTTCCAAGTACAAGAACTCTTAAATAATTTTATCTAAACATAATCTTTTATCATTCCATTTTTCCCTATGAACCCCAAACCCTATTCTTCATTCTCACCATGACCATTAATCTCTCAACCCCTCATTATTTTTCCAGGTTATCATCCCTGAATTGGCTATATTCTCCTTCCTTCCCTATCTCAACCTCTTGGTGGGTCAGTTCAACTCCACACAACCTTCTTCACTCAAGTCTCTTTTCCAGTTTTCCTATTATTTCATGCCTTGCCAAATCATAATGATTACTCCAATTATCCATCTCCTTTGTTCCTATTCCTGTGCTGCTGAATTGAGCTAGAGAAAATTATAAAATCATGCTGACTACTTCAGATTTATGTTACAAAATTTCAACTGAGCATTTATTATGGGGAAGGTAATCCTTTAATATCTCTCTAATCATTTCTCTATTGCACCTACTGGAGCTATTCTAAACCTTTCATCCTTCTGAAAACTTCCCAAAGCACCCCTTTCCCTCACCTTCTCAGTGAAGAACTTATACTTACCAAAAAATTAGGGCCATTCACCAAACTCAACATGTCCAATACAGGACTTAATCACCTTTCCCAAAAAATATTTCCCTTGTTCCAACTTTCCTAGCATGATCAAGGGCGCCACCATCCTCCTAAACAACCAGACTATCAACCTTAGTATCATTCTAAGTGGGTGTAATGGGAATGTAAATTTTTAAGATCTTCCCTGCCCCTAGGCTAAAGTGCACCTGGAGCCTGGGGTGGGAGGCTTGTTTTTCAGTAGATACTTTTTGATTGGCCAGTGGGTCCAGAAGGTTGTTACATTCTCTGAGCCAGGAGGAGGCTATATAAACCCTGATTTGAGGCTTTGTTTTGGGGCTCACTTTTGAGAAGTGTTCTGTGATTTGATCAGATAAGACTCTGGGAAGCCATTGTTGAGAGTCCCCCAACTTTGAAAAACCCAGATGTTGATTTGGTATGGATGTAATGGTTGGACAGTTTGGAAACTGTCTACTTGATCTGTTTCTCTGTCTTAATAATTCTGTCTGTATATACTGAAGTTCGGGGTGCTGACCTTTTTCCCCTGAACTAGGTAAACGATACATATTTGACTGATTAAAGTAAGCTTGTTAACCCATTTTGAGTTGCTTTCCTTTATCAACACAGATCCAAGAACCTATGTTGGCAGCCACCCTGAGGACACTTGGGGGTGCTTGCTGCTACAGTGGATGAGAATATGAAAAAAGGTATTTAAAAAAAAAGAACTATAAAATATTCATATACACATGAAAGAATGCTACAAATCAAATCAAAACAACTGTGAGTTTTCACCTCACACCCTGCAAAGTGGAAAGAAAAAAATGGCAATAGTCAGGGGGATGACACACACTAATATGTTGTTAGTGGTTCCTGTGAAAGCCTAAGAACATTTTGGAATTATGCAGATAAAGCAACTAAAATGTCCACACCCCTAGAACCAGAGATTCCATACTCCAAGGAAGTCATTGATAAGGTCTCCATAAATACCAAAATATTTATAGCAGCACTTTCATAATACCAAAGTGGAAATAAAATAGATGCCCATTACCTAAGAAAAGATTAAACACACTGTGGTACATAAATGTAATGGAGAAAGACCTACATGAAATGATGCACATTAAAGTAAACATAGCCAAGAGAATAATATACACAATGACGATGTAAATGGAAAAGACAATACCCCCAAAAAAGTGAATGTAGCAAAACTATAAAGACTGCACATAAGTGGAATGAAAAAAATCGAAGACTCCCCCAACCCACCTTTTCATGAACGTGTGATGTCCACAGGCATTACACACTGCATGTTTCCAGAATTTTTCAATATCTTAATTGTACAGAATTTTTCCCCCTTATTTTTTTCAACTGTTTAAAAAATATACTATTTTTTATATGGGATAGCTCTCTGGGAGATGTGGAAGGAAACTATGATGATGTAAAAAATAACATCATTAAAAACATTTTTTTTAAAAGATAATTTTCACCTCAATGCCCCACAAGTATCTCAAACTTGAGACATGTAAAAGTCATTCAGTATCTTCCTTCCCAATCTTAACCTTCCAAACTTGAGAATACCTCCACCCTCTCAATAACTCAGGGTCAATGTATCCTCAGTTCTTTACTGTCCTTCACTCTCTCTCCCCATATACAATTTGCTGCCAAGTTAAATCACTTATACCACAATCTGTCTTAACTATTCTCTTCTCTCTAATCACACAGTTCAAACCTTCACCACCTGTCACCTAACTATAGTAATAGCCTACTAACAGAACTCATACTATTTGTTTCTTCCCCTCTTTACTCTAACCTCCACACAAATGGCCAAAAAAATATATTCCTAAATCACCAGATTCACACCATGCTATTCCCTTTTTTTCAGAAACAATGACTGTAATGCAATTCTACTTTTCAGAACATGTTAAGAATATTTGATAGAATATTTAAATAGGTGCCTGTCCTAGTGAACTGGCTTATTCTAATACCACAGATAACAAACTTATTGAATGATTTTTATGCCACTAGTGTTTTTTACTGAGGTGTTTTTAAGGGTTACCTATAGACTTATTAACTTTCATAATATTTGAAATGGTTCATTCATCCAGGTGACAGCAAAATTGGTGTCTGCTTCTACAAGCACAACTTTAAACAGTGTGTCATGGCTACAGAATCCTAGGAAGTAGCACAAGTCAGCTAGTCTTACAGTGACCTGAAATGGACTGGCCTCTTTTGAGTGTGTGTGTGATTTGCAAAGAAAAAAGCCACAAACAGTGGCAAGCTGTACAGACAGCTGTTGTGGCTGCAAACTGCAGGATTTGTCTTTGGAGGCCTGTATAGTAGAAAGGACAGTATCTCCATCTGCACACCTGGAATGCTCAGTAGCTCTACTTTTAAATAAAATGTTTATTAGACACCCAAAGATAAGGGTCTTGTAGGTGAAGTATATCTTATTTAGCAAAGCATTTGACAGCTTCATGATACTTATGGAGAACATAGAATAGTGCAGGGTAGTTAATGGTACACCTCGGCGGAATCATAGATGGCTGAACAACTATATCCAATGGGTGTTAATAAGTGCATTGATGTTAAGTTGGATGGAGATCTCTAATGAAATGCTGCAGGGTTTTGGTGTTGGTTCTATCAGAGACAGTATATTTATCAGTGAATTCATAAACACATTAAGTCACTGAGTTTGAATCAGAGAGTTCTCAATTAGAGATATGATACTAATGTTTAAAATAGATATTGTTATTGTTAGCAGCACAAGGTTATTTGCCCTCTGTCACTAAATCTTTTTAGGTATAAATCCTATAAAATGTTCTTCAATTTTTTTTGGATGCTTCTATATCTCTAGGAGTAGCAGAAAATGATGAGAAAGTATTCTATCAGGAATAAGTATACTCACTGAGACAAGTCACAACAGGATCACTGTGGTCAAAGAGAAAATTGATCTTTAAAATCTCCTAGTTTCCTTTATTCTTTTCCATAGTAGCCTGTCAGAACCTGCCAAGAAAGGGGTATAGGCATATTAGTAAAAACAACCTTTAAAAATAACTTGAAAATATTTAAAGTTCTATTATATTTAACCCCTTCCTTAAACTTGGTCAACCTTAGTTATTTGACAGGTGCAGCAGCACATACACGTTGTGTGCTGTAATAGGCGCTATACTGAAGAATAGCAGAAAAAACCATCTTTGACTTCAAAAAGAGTTTGCAATCTTGCTGAAAGTATAGAATATACACATGGAACAACTGAAGATAACTCTTAAATGACAGCATATCAGCAAATGCAAACTAATATAGTAGAAAGTGACAGCATTCAGGGAGTAGTCAGCAAGTAAAGAAGTAGTAGTCAGGTGAGTTGCCATGAAATACTTCCTTAAAGAAGTCGATCTAGAAAATGCAGGTGAAAGTGAGAGATTTACATAGAGAGGAAGAGGAACCAGTATATAAAAGCAGAGAAGCAAGCAAAAGGAAGTCATGAGTGTAGGACATCAAGAAAATTAGTTGAATCCATAGATTAAGATGTTTACTTTGTAAGCGAGAAGTATACAGAAATAAAATGAGTGAGGGTCTTAAAAAACAAATAAAAATTCTGGGAGATACTCCCATCTTATATGATCAAGAAAAAGAAAACTATAAAAAAAACACAAAGCAGTCAAGAAGATCAAATGAAAACGAAAAGAGTACAACCAAGAAAAGATTATTTCATCCAAAAATCACACCATAAAGCAAGGCATGTATTTAACAAGAAATGGCAATAAAGAATATAAATTCAAAAGCCTTATCCAATCTCATGTGGTATACCGTGTTCAGTTACAGGCACAGCTTAATAGGCATATTGGTAAGCCAGAAAGTATCACATCCTCAAGCTTATTTTCTTTAAAAAAAAAAATGTATTTTTATTAAAGCCTTTTGTTTTTGTATCAATCACATTTACTCCTAAATATATATTTCTCTCCTACCCCCACTTCTTCACCCTAACTAGTCATCATCCCTTTTAACAAAGATTTTAAAAGGCAGTGAGGGGAGAGTAGTTTAGCAAAAACAGTGAACACATTGACCATGTTTGACAACATACTCATAGAAAACCACCACCCCCACTTTGCAAATAGGGGAGGGAAATTCCAGTTTGTTTTCATACCAATATTTTCAGTACTCGGGATAAGGTTCAATTTTGCTAAAGAAAAGTAGATTATGACATAATTATTCCCTCCCACACCCAGTATTGCCACCATACCAATTATAATAAATTTCAGAGCTAATAATGAACCATGTTTGTTCATAAGACTGAATGGAAAATCTTGTCTTTGGCACCTGGATCCATTACAAATTTCAAGTAATACATCAGCTTATGACTGAGGTAATGTTTCTACAAGTGTAGAATGTTTCCTCTCATTGGTCTTTGAGAACAAAAGAAAAAGCAAGAGCTTCTATTGCCCTGTATTTACTTTCTATGAATAAAGCAAATAAAGAGATATAACAAACAAAATTGCATAACTCAGCATTTTAAATTTAATTGACCTAGCTGAAAAATGCCCTAAACTTCTAAATGGACAGAGAAACCAACAACTACATTAATTCCAATTTTTTTCTTACAAAGATTAGCCAATATAAATCAATTATCATAATAATTACCATACCAGTAGAATTTAGAAACCACTTAGGTTAGACAATACCTAATCTCCTTGATCAAGGGGAAGAATATTAAGACAGTCAAAGGCGATACCATTATAGAGCATAAACTCACAATATTTTACAGAGAAGGATGGTGCAACATTACAGCAATATCAACTCATAAAACATGAAGCAGTGGAAGAAAAAACACATATAAAAGAAAGCCTGGTGAGTGAGCCAACTAAGTAAAGTCATACCAAGGGTTTTTAAAAGGAAATTGGGAGGACAAAAAAAGAGAAAAAATGGAAATGACCTATTAGGATTTTTATAACAAACTTTTCATCACCAATGGAAAGAAGAGTCAATACATTTAGACTCTAAGCACAATTTCAGAGGTGGTGCCTTAGGCAGGAAAAATGGCACTGAAAAAAAGGCAGACCAAGAACAGACCAAATTTATAGAAATCTGTGCTGGAACTGACAATTTTTAATATACTGATGAATTAATTCTCAAGTTATCTGAAGGAGGGGAAAATAACAAAAGTATAAGGAAAAAACACCTCAGAACACCTCAGACATATTACCTTAAAAAAGGCACCCTAAGGAATGTCAATAATTACAAAAAACATTTGCCCATTTTCCCAGTTATATAAGATTTTTAGAAAAATAATCTATACATAATTCACTTGATGAAGGTATGAGGGAATAAACAGACTTTCACAAAAATGACCCCAAAGTAGACCACATCTTTACAACTGCACAGTTGAAAAGTGCAAAGAATATAATGTCCACTGTATTTATTGTTTGTTCACTTTTGTCTTTGCATCCCCAGCATCAAGTATAATGCCTGGCACAAAATGATTACTTAATCAATGATAGAACATTGGATTTAATCTAAAAAGATAAAATTCAGTAGGGATAAATGAAAAGTCTTGCACAAATAAAAAATCAATTTCACAAGCACAAAAAAGAGTAGTTGTTAAAAAGATCTGGGAATTTTAGTAGACTGCAAGTTCTGGTGTGGAGTATGGGAGTCAAAAAAAGGCCAAAGTGAAATTGGGCACCCTTAGGAGAGGTGATCCAATCCCAAGGTAACCAGGATGACAGCAGGCCTTTAGTTCATACTCTATGGGAAGCAGTTCAAGTAACTTTCACATATATACACTAGAGAGGACAAGAATCTGCAGACCTAATAGCTGTGGTTTTCTTCTAGTCTTTTTTTTTCCTATTGCCTTCTCTCCTTCGCATCGGCTGGTAACACGAGCCCAGACTATTTCAACCCCTATGCTATGCTCCGCTCCCTTCCAGACTCCAAAGCCGCTTTCTCACGCTGGCGCCTTCTCTCTGTCCATCACTCCCGATTCATCCCGTGCGCGTTTTCTCCTCCATCAGACTTCAGGCTCCTTTTGCTTTTCTTCGTGTCTCCAGCACTTGGTACAGTGCCAGGCTCACAGGAGGGTCTTCATGTTAATATTCATTGACTAACAGACTCTCACCTGCATAGACCCTAGGCATTTGCCTAATTTTCTTGACATCCTCCCCACATAATTTGCTTGCTTTTGCCTCTACAACAAGCTATTTTCTCTTCTTGTCTACACCAAGCACCTCATCTTCAAATCCCAGATTAATTTCATCCAGGAAACATCTCACTGCAACCAATTTTATACTATTTTTAGTATATTATAGTATTATTATATTAGTATATTATACCTTTACTTACCTCCCCTTATAAAATGCTCATCTTTCTTATACAGTATTCAAGTCACTTAAGCTCCCTGGACCTCAATTTCGTTATCTGCAAAATGGGGAGAATGGACTAAATACTCTCTGAGGTCCCTTCAGGCTATCTATGATCATCTATGATCCTATGGTGCTTCCAAGTAGACTGCAACCTCTTTGAAGTGAAAGTATAGATACCCCATGGGACCCCACAATCTCCCAGCTTCTATCTTTGCTATACTAACTTACCTGAACCAGAGGAAACACACTCAACACCTCAAACCCACTAGAAAAATTAGAGTGAATCAAACGTAGACAATTATAGAAAGACTCACATGCAGAAAAGGAGGCTGGTTTATATGAGCTCTACAAAGCAAGATTCTACTAGTCCCAATGATAATGCTGAGAAGCTCAGAAAACAGATTAAATAGAAAATCTGAGTTAGCATTATATCAATATATTATAGTTAACAAGTTAATAAGTACAGGAGCCAAAATCAAAAGTCATTCTGAAATGAAAGAAATGTAAAGAGTTACAACCATCACTTCTCCCAAGGACTTATACACCTAGGAGTCAGCTATGCCACCCAGAAACAGGAGCTGAACCCCCTGGTTGCCCCTCACCAGCCCAGTTGGCCACTCCCAATGAGAGCTGCACCAGCACCAGCAGCTCACCCTCCAGCAACAGTACCAACATCTACAGCTGCCCCTCCTCCTGATGCACCCAGACAGGTTTGATTGCCCAAATGGCTATCACCACAGCAAGAGTCGCAGTAGGCTCAGCTGTTGGCCACACTATTGATCATGCCATTACTGGTGGCTTCAGTGATGAGAGCAGTGCTGAGCCTGCAAGGCCTGATATCACCTATCAGGAGCCTCAGGGGGCCCAACCAGGGTACCAGGAGCAGCAGCAGCAATTCAGCCCCTGCCACTATGAGATGAAGCAGTTTTTAGAGTGTGCCCTGAGCCAGGGTGACCTCAAGCTGCACAAGAGCTTTGGGGAGGTGCTGAAGCAGTGCAGATTTGGAAATGGATTAGCTTAACTGAGACCTTCAAAAGGAAGAAATGGAAAAATCAACTCTGAAGACCAATCTAATTTAACATAATCCATAATTAGTAGTGAAATGATAAAGCTGAGACCACCAAAAAAAAGTTACAACTATTGCTATCATACAATCTATCTAATCCATGACCTTGAGTAAAAAACACTACAGAAGTAGACATTATCAAACATTTGTAGGACTCAGTTGTTCCAAAACTAAGCTCCCAAGCTCAGAGTGCTCAGCCCAAAACTAAAAAGCTCAGCCAAGGCTCTCTTAACTAGGTGGCATAGTGAATGGAGGACCTGACCTGGAGTCAGGAAGCTCTGAGTTCAAATATGGAAGGAAGAGGTAAAAAGGGAGGAAGGAGAAAAAAAGAGAAGAGACAGCATGTATATAATGCTTACTATGTGCCAGACACTGTGCTAAGCGCTTTACAAATATTAGCTCACAATAATCCTACAAGGTAGGTGCTATTATTATCATCCCCATTTTATGGCTGAGGAAACTAAGGCACACAGAGGCTAGGAATGAGGCTAGACTTGAACTCAGATCTAACTTCAGGCCAAGTATACAACACAGCAGCCTTACAATGAGAAGTTACTTGACCACTGCCTGCCTCAGTTTCCTCAACTGTAAAATGGTGGCACACTGAGTAAGAACACCAGCCCCAGCATCGGGAGAGCCGGGATCGGTTCTGGCCTCAGATACTTGGCACCCACACAAAATAACTGGCCGTGTAACCTTGAGCAAGTTACTTAACCCCAATTGCTTAAAAAAAAAACACACCTACCTAACAGGGTGGGTGTGAGAATCAAATGAGATCTCATTTGTAATATTTATAAATAGATAATATTTGTAAAGCACTTATCACAGTGTCTGGCACACAGTAGGTGCTTAATGTTTGTTTCTCTCCCCTAAGTTCCTCACAGTATAATAGTAAGAACACTAGTTCTGAAGTTCCCTCAAACTCAAAATCAACTGCTTGCCTTACTGATCCTGTGCAATCTACCCAGTCAGCCTTACCGGTGCCTCCCTATAGTATATATCTGAATCAGGAAACAGAAGCATAGCACAGTGAAAAGAGATCTGGATGTGTAGTCAGAGGTCTTGAGTTCAAATCTTAGTTCTGATATGCATTACTTGTGTGACCACAGACAAGTTACTTAACTTCTCTGGGTCCCAGCTCCTCCTCTGTAAAAGAAGGGGCTTGGACCACATGGTCTCTGAGGTCCCATTCAGCTCTAAACCTATGAGCCTATGATCCTTTGAAAGGTTTCTTGAAAAGGAGAGAGAAAAGTAAGGACAGATGTACACTAGCATTAATCATGAAGGCAGTGAAAATAAGACCAAGGAATTCAGTCTTTAGTAGGAACAGCAGCAGCAGGAATAAGAAAATATAATTTATATAAATACCTAATAATAACTAACACTTGGTGTTCCTGTCACTATGATGATAGAAAGTTAGCATGGCAATAGAAAGCTGGATTTCTGAGTCAAAATGGCCTGGGTTCCAATGTTTAGTAAACACATGAACATCAATTACTTAGAGGATAGCTCCATAATTGACAAGAACTGTTGAGAAAACTGGAAAACAATGTCAATCACAATGCCTGATTGATTTGAAATTCATTTAAATTAAATTCATTATTTATTTAGTGAGATTAGGCAATCTGTGGTCTGTGGAACAACTAACCTGATTATTTACTAGGATAACTATGGAAATAAATATGTATACAGTGGCAACAATGGACAGCATATTTGCTATCTAGTCTATCAGAACCTGAATAAATTTCCTTGCGTGCTGAGATATTTTATGGTTTCTATTATTTAAAAATTACCATGTAGTTGAACAAAGATTTTTAGTTCCTCTATTAATTTTTTAAGAGTTCTTAGTTCTCAAAAATCAGCAGAAATCTCTTCTGTTAAGGTGCCTAGCACTATACAATTATTTTTCTGTATTTTGCCACTTTGTTCCAACATACTACTGTCCTCCCTTGGATGTTTATTATGTTTAGCCAGGGGGAATTATTTATTCAGTCTACACTTGACAATCTTTTCAAACCATGAAAAAGTCAGTGAAAACCTGCAGTGTTTGTGGTTTTTAATGAATTAAAGGATTACCACAATCCACAGATGTCATTTGGCTGGAGGAGCTGAACTGGGAATTCTGGGAAAGCTGGGGGAAAAAAAAACCTTTCCTGGAACAGAAACTGCCTGAAAACCACTTCTCAGTTGTTTAGTTGCCCCTAAGTAGAATGTAAAAAATTGGGTATTTAAGAAAGAGAGGGCACAGAGTGTGTACACTTTCTCTAGATTATCTAATTCATAGGCTGCCTGTGGTAATTTACAATTCCAGTGTGCTTTCTTCCCCCCACATCCAATGCACTTCTTCCTTTGTACCTGAGCTACTATCTAATCAGTAAGTATACTCTTAGAAAAGGCAAGCTATTTTTAATATCATACAAATGAAGACAATGTTTGGAAAGCAAATCTATTGCAGAAGAGGCATGCACAGTAATATTTTCAAATGCCAAATGTGTGAATGACTGATTAGCTGCCAATCTGTAACATCCTTGTAGCTAGGTCCCATTCCTACCAGTAACTGAGAAGAACCTTTTTTTGCTAAAGAATGCCTAATAGTACAAAACTTCTGATGTCAAGTAAACGTGTTTGAACTTTGATCTCTTTCATAACGCACATGGATACTATCTCCAAAAGTCAGGCCAGGTTTGGTAAATGGTGCCATCATCTGTTATCAGAGGATCTGGGTTTGAACTCTAGCTCTACACGCTACCTGCATAACCTTGGCCAAACTGGGCCTCAGATTCCTAATTTGTAAAATGAGAGTACTGAACTATGTCACCTCTCATATATTCTTCATAGGTCTGAACCCATGATCTTATGTAGAAAGAGGCATCTAAACAGCACAGTACATAAAGTACTGGGCCTGGAATCAGGAAGACCTGAGTTCAGACACTTACTGCAGCCTCAGACACTTACTGTAGGACTCTGGACAAGTCATTTAACCTGTTTGCTTCAGTTTCTTCAACTGTAAAGTAGGGATGATAATAATAATAGCACCTATCTCCCAAGGGTTATTGTGAGGATCAAATGAGATAATGTTTGTAAAAGTGCTTAATACAGTGTCTAGCATACAGTAGGTACTATATACATGCCAGCTATTATTATATAAATGCCAAACATCCTACTTAAAACCATAAAACACATCAGGTTTCAGGGCATACCTCCTCTGTCACACTACTTCAACTTAAACCCTCTTTCATAGTATCATATATATATATACCAGCAATCTCAAAACTACCTTCACAGGGTTATAAAGAACCGGAAACCAGTAGCCTCCAATCTAATCTCCTCTAACATGCTTCTCAATCCTTTGTAATCTGATTTCCAACCTTATTACTCAATTGAAATTGCTGTCTCCAAAGTGACCAATGATCTAGTTGTACAATTGGATGTTCTTTTTTCAACCATGAACGCTTCTTCCTGAGTCTCTTCAACACTATAATCATGTTCTCACACATTTTTATGACACTCCTCTCTCTTCAATCTCCTACCAGTCTGACTTTTCCTCAGTCTCAGTATAAGGATGACATTTATAAAGCACTCACTATGTACCATGCACTGTACTAATCATCATCCATGCCCCAATTCCTAACTATGGATCTACCTCAAGGCTTTGTCTAATCTAAGGTCTTTTTCTACTGTCACTCAACATACTCTTGGTGACCTCATCCGAAACCCGAAGCTTAAATACCATCTCTATCCAGACAGCTCCTAGATACTTACACTGTATTCAGCTCTAGTTTCTCTCCTGAGCTTCAGTCACAGTGCATCATCAACTGGCTATGGGACATTTTGAACTAAATGGCCTATAGGCAGCTCAAACTTAATATAATGCAAACAAAATTCATCATTTTAACCCACAAACCCACCCCTTTAATGAAATTCCTTATTTCCAGTTACCCAAGGTAGCAATTAGAAGCATCCCTAAATGGTCAGTTCTCCCTTACCCTATATATCTAATCTCATTATTTCTACTGCAACATCTCATCATCCCCTATCTCTACTCACACAGCCACCACCCTAATTCAGACTACCATTACTTCGTGTCTAGAATATTGTAACAGCCTCCTCATTGGTCTTCCTGCCTCCATTCTCTCCCCTATTCAAACTATAACAAAGCTGCCAAATAGATTTTCCTAAAGCATTGGTCTGACATCACTTTTCTACTCAAAAAACTCCAGGGGCTCCCTATTACGTGTAGGGTTAAATACAAACTTCACTCATATAAAAACCTTCACAACCCTGGCTCCAACCTAACCTTCCAGCCTTAGCATACTGATTCCCTCCCTTTAAACTCTCTATAGTAGAGTCAAAGCAGCCTTCTTGTTGTTGCTTATACATAACATCTATCTCCTATCTTTGTACCTTTGTGCTGGTTTTCCTCCAAACCTTAAATGAACTTGCCCTTCTTAAAGCACATTTTAGAATCTTTAGTATCATTCAAAGATCAAGCATTACCTATTACATGAGCCCTTCTTGCTACCCTAAGCAGCCAGTACTTTCCTTAAAAAAAAAAATCTTTATTTAGGTGATAGGAACCAAACCTGTCATTTCACTGGTACAGAGAACTACCAGATGAGAAAACTCCCTCCACCCATGAAGGTCAGTTGGCATTGTCACTGAAACTTTTTAGTATTAGTAAGTTACCCAGAACATTGGCGTCAAACTCAAATAGAAAAAAAGACACTAAACCTGACAGCAGCATTCTGCCTTAGAAAACCACATGCTAATATTATTTATATTCTATTGTATTTTTATTTATTTTGTTAAGTATTTCCCAATTGAATTTTAATCTGGTTCTCAGTGAATGTTTGACACCTCTGGTCTAGAACATTGATAAGCTAAATGACTTGCCCAGAGTCACACAACTACTACATGTCAGAGACAGGACTTGAACCCAGGTTTTCCTGGTTCCTAGGTCCGCTCTGTAACCACTGTCAGGTAGCCTTCATGTATGTATTTACTTTGTACAGATTTTGTTTGTGTTTTTACATTTGGATTCTGTCTCCCCCAATAGAACATGAGCTCCTTGACTGAAGACAATGGTTCTTTTTTATTTGGATCACAGTGTTGCTTTTTTGCCTTTGTATCACCAATGTCTGACACATAGAAGGCATTCTATGTTTTGATTGATCAGTTTTTCATTTAAAATGCTGTGAAGGGCAAAAAGACTTTGAATGTCCTACTTTATAGAGTATGTTTGGTATCACAGAACTTTTTAAAAATGTATTTGATATTATCAAAAGCATATCTTTCTCTTAGCTTTACATAATGGCAAAAACGAAAATTAGAACAGACGATACTAGCTCTACATTTGTATAAAAATGGTTTTATTTTCTCACCGAGTTTTTTCTGGTCCATCTTTTAATTATCTGGAAAAATTTCTCATTTTACAAAATTAAACTGAAATATATTAATATTCCAATTCTTACATTTCAATGACAAAATAGAAAAAAAAATCAATAAGAATCCCCTAAAAAAAAACCCAAAAACAAAAAAACCTAGAATCTTATCAAACTAAATATGAAGATCAGGATTAGGAGCTGAACAAAGGAACTAAAATGCTATAATTTAAAAATCACAAGTTAATAAGGTATAGAAACTGGAAATTCAATACTATTTAAAACACTATTCAGAAACTACACATATGGGTCATGGGTGGTGAACAGAAGAAGGACAATATATGTGTCTGTATTGTTCTAGCTACTCTGCATGCCATCTATCTCTGAGGAAAGCCTGAGATTAATAAGATGCTGCGTCAAGTTAATGTTGGCAACAGATCTAGTCATGATAACTGGCCTATCAGCAGATACTTCCACTGCACTGACAATTTTTACTTGAGCTCCAGACATCTTACTAATTTGGGGCTTTGATGCCTTACTATGCAGTCAAATAATTCAGAATGGTAAATTCATGGAATTACCTCTGGAGAGCTGGTTTCAATGGACTGCCATTGTTGCACTGTCAACTGGAACACCTTGGTCAAATCTGGCTATGAATTGGCATAACATACTCAAATTGGTACACATCATCCCCTTCACTTCAAAGTTGCAATACGGTGATGATATGGAGAAAGTTCACACTGTTGCTACCTATACAGTACCTGGCCTGATAACCTGGAAAGATGACTGGAGAGCTAGATGACTTGTTCCTATACAGATGGTAACACCCTTAGGGAAGACTGGGAGAGAGTTGCCAATATGACCATGCATTCATTATCTTGCTTGCAGGGGAGAAGAAAAGGGAGGAAGGGACCTTGAGCTATGCAGAAGGGTAAAGGTATGGACTGTTGTTTCTGCTTACTTTCCTTGTTTTAAATCAAGTGGGGGAAAAAAATCCCTCAGATGGCTCCTTCAAGTCTAATAATATAAAAGGTCAAATTTTAAAAATCATCCTTATTTTGACACCATATTTTAACAATTATAATAGTCACTATTTATGTTTGTTGAGGCAGCAAAGGAAATTTTACAATTAAGTCTCCCTTCACTTTGTAGAAAAGTGTTGTAGCTAAAACTGGTAACATTCTTTCCATTAACCATTAATATTTCTGCAAACTGGTTCAAAAAAGCAAGTTTAAAATTTAAATTAAGGAGAAATCAAATACAAAAACCCAGACAAAATAGGTCTGAAGTAACTTACTAAGGACAGCAGGAGTTTAATCCAAAAGCCTTTTACCCTGGAGTTTTAAAATTATAGTAACTGTATATTGGTCTAAATACAGGCCATACTTGACTAAAATTCTATCTCCCTGAAAGAGAGGAGAGGGAGATCATATCCCACTCTTATATGAACCAGACTTAGAGATCAAGTATAGACTATAGTCTGACCAATACAGCATATAGTACTCACAAAGAAAAGGATGAAAGGTGGCCCTAATTCATTTATTAAGCATTGTGCTAAGTGCTGATTCTACCTGGCTCCAAAAAGTAAAATTAGAAACAATAGGTAGAAGTTGAAGAGAGGTAATGTAAGGGGAAAATTTCTAACAAATGGAATCATTCAGAAGTGAAACTCCTCTTTCTTAAGAATTTGTGGTTACTTGCTGGTTGTGGGCTTCCAAGTCAAGGATGGATAACTTGTAAGGTATCTTGCAGAGGTGATTCCTCTTTATGTCAAGATTGAATTAGACTCGGGCAGCTAGGTGGCACAGTGAATATACAGCACCAGCCCTGGAGTCAGGAGGACCTGAGTTCAAATGCGGCCTCAGACATTTCACACACACACACACACACACACACACACACTTAGCCATGTGACCTTGGGCAAGTCACAACCCCAATTGTCCTACCTTCCCCCTCCAAAAAAAAAAAGGTTGAATTAGACTCTCAAATCTAACTATACTGTCCCAAACTCCCTGCTGATCTCCATTTTGCATCTCCAAATGAATTTCAGACTTCTTAAACTGGATGTCCAGTAGACATCTTAAAACTCAGTAGGTGCAAAACAGAATTCCTCCCTCCTTCCCACCTTCTCTATTACTGTAGAGGGCAACATTCTCCTCAGGCTCACAACCTAAGCATTATCCTGGACTCACTCTCTCAACTCCCCAGTTCCAATCCATTATCAAGGCCTACTGATTTCACCTTTGCAACATCTCTCAAATATGCCCCCTTCTCTCCTCTGATTTTGCCACCTCCCTGGCACAGACCCTCATCACCTCATGTTTGGACAATTGGAATAGCCTGTGGGTGGGTCTAGCTCCCTCATCTCTCTTCCCTCTCCAATCCATGGGAAATCTGATCACATCTCCCTACTCAATAAAGTCCAGTGGCTCTCTATCATCTCTAAAATCAAACACAAAATGTTCTGTTTGGCATTCAAAGCCCTTCATAAGCTAACCCCTTCCTACCACTCATCAATCCAGTGACATGGGACTCCAGGATGTCCCAGAGGCAAGACATTTCATCTCTCAGCTCTGGGCATTCTCGCTGGCTGTCCCACCATGCCTAGAACTCTCTACATCCTCTGCTCCAACTACTGATCTCCCTGGCTTCCTTTTGGTTCCAAATTAAAAATCTCATCTTTTACTGGAAGCCCTCCCCAACTTCTCTTAATTCCAATGCCTTTTCTCTGTTGTTTCCTATTTATGCTGTATATAGCTTGCTTTGTATATATTTCCTTGCCCCCATTAGATTATAAGCTCTTTGAAGACAGGATCTGTTGCATCTTTTTGTACAGCCAGCACTTAGCACAGTGCCTTGCACATAGTAGGACTTAATAAATGTTTACTGATTGTTCAACATAAAAAACTTTGGGAAATTGCACTTTCACTGCCAATAAACTCAAACTGGCCAAACATGTTGCTATTTTAAAGAAAGTTTAGGAGGGAAATGAAAGGAGTATGCAGGAACCAGGTAGATCTTGTACCAGTGATAAAGTAACACTGTTTTAGCAGTGGTCTCAGGTTCCTTTATGGTTTTCTTTGTCAGTCATCAGTCAACAAACATTTATTAAGTGTTTACTATGTGTCAAGCACTATGCTAATCACTAGGAATACACATAGAAGCAGAGAGAAAGAAAAGTTTCCCAAGAAGCTTTACATCTCTGTGTAACTCTTCATCAATACTCACTCAACTAAGACTTAAAGGTCAAATGAACATCAAGTTAACAAGTATAGTCACTTTCTTTAGACAATTTTACTTCTCTAAACTTCCCAAAAAAGGAATTGTGTGTTGGGCTTTGAGCAATTATAGCTAAATCCAAAGGAAAAAGAGTGGGTCCTACCAAGGTAATGAATTAATACAAGAAAATTATAATGTTCAGCACTTCTCCCCAACCAGGCTCAATGCTGTAGTGGAAGGAACATGGACTAATTTAAAGGCTCATGCCTAGGGCCCATCAAGACTTCATTCCCCAACCCCACTGAAGAGCCTCTACAACTCCTGCCATTTACTCCCTTGCAAAAAGCAGACACTGACTCTACCCGGCCATGTAAGGTTTGTTTGTTTTGGGGGAGGGACTCTTAAAAATCTGTAGGCTTCTGAGATCTCCCCACAGGTCAAAGACTCTCAATGCTGTAAAGATTTTGCTGAAAACATCATTACTAACTCTCACCCTTCCACACATAGAGGGTAAAAGAAGAGTGAGGAATTAGGGGTAGAAGCTAAGGTGCCTAGCTGAATCATGCAAGAATGAAAGCAGAGGTTTTCTCAATTTTCTCAAAACCCAGCTGCAGTCAGTCCTATCTCACCAGAAAGAGTAAACCAGGAAAGGGACCCAGGCAATAAGAGGCTCCCTAACCCAATTTTAGGAATGAACACACAGCAAAAGTGGAGAAGCTAGAAAGGGAATGCTGGAAGAATTTCTTAAGGGG
>NW_027187460.1:5495032-5507958 GCF_028583685.1 Petaurus breviceps papuanus | reverse complement strand
GGCTAAAACTCCAGATTTCAAAAGAAAAATTCCCAATAAAGCCCAGAGCAGAATCAACAAAGAGGACACTAAAACAGAAAAACAAATTCCTCAAAAATCTTAACAAATATTATAGGAAAAAGGAACATGACCCAATGCCTCAAGAAACACATAATCCTATGGATTTCCAAGAGAGAACAGAACAAAATCCCCTCCATAACATGTAGTATATTTCACCATGAATCCCCTGAAATTGTGAATGGTTACCATTACTGTACTGTGCAAATTATCTTCCTAGTTCTAAGTTTGTTCTTCATCAGTTTGTAAAAGTCCTCAAAATTGCTTATTTTTAAAAATGTCCTTATTTGGAGGCAGTGAGGTAGAGCAGTGAATAGAGCATGGGACCTGTAGTCAAGAAGACCCAATTTTAAATCTGTCCTCAGACATATATTAGTTGTATGACCCTAAGCAAGTTACTTAGTCTCTGCCTGCATCAATTTCCTCAACTGTAAAATGGGGAAAATAAGTACTTCCAAGGATTGTTAAGAAGATCAAATGAGATAATGTTTGTAGAAGGTTTAACAGTGCCTGGCATATGGTAAACACTACTTAAATGCTAACTTTTGTTATTATTATTTTTATAATATTGATATCATTGTAAAAATTGTTCTTCTGGTTCTGCTTTATTTCACTCTGTATCAGTTCATAAGTTTTTCCATGTATTTTAAAAACCATCTATTTCCTTATTTCTTAAAACACCATACTCATATACCACACTTTTATTCAGCCATTCTTAAATTTATTCCCTTAGATTTCAGTTGTGTATTTTTGTTTTTTTTTCTGGTGAGTTTTTTTGGGGGGAAGTCACACCAAAAAAAATCTGAGATAAATATTTTTGTATATATAGGACCATTTTCTTATTTCTTAGCTCTATTTTGGGTATAAACCTAACATAAATTCTATGCAACCCAAAGTAAATGACCTTGAAGACACAATGCACAGAAAAAATTACTAATCAAAAAACCTGACTGCCATCAGGCAAGAAATAATACAAGAAAATCCCAAATTTCTAAGTACAGAAAACAAAACACCAATTAAAAAAATCAAAATATACCTTCCAGGGCAAAAAAAAAAATCACGCTTCAACCTCCAAGATACAGTCAGCTAGTTAGTAAAAAAGCATTTAAGTGTTGATCTGCAGGCACTGTGCTAAACTAAGTTCTGGGGATACAAAGGTATCCTGCTGTAAAGGATCTCACATCCTAATGGTGGAGACAACATTTAAACAACTATCTACATACAAGATACACAAAGAATAAACTGGAGGCAATCTTACGGGGAAAGCACTGGCATTAAGCAGGAATCCAGGAAAGGCTTCTTGCAGGTGAAAGTGCAACAAACACTATGGAATGCTTTTTTTTTACTGCTAAAGTTCTGAATAAACATGTTCTTAGGCTTTATTTTCTACTTCAAAATATAAACTATTACCAGTTTGATATAAGTTCATTTTAAATCATATAAAATATGAATAGCTTCTCTACAGTAGTTGTTGGAACAGGCAGAAAGTCTGTTTATTTAATCTAATGTACTATAGCAAAAAAGACAGGTTTTTAATGAGTTGCTTGAAAAAGAAAAAAATGAACACCAGAATCAAGGACTGTCCAACTAAGCATAGGCTCTCTGAGTTGCAATATAATTCCATTACACTTTCTCATGAGTCTTTGTAACATATTCAGAGCACAGAGGGTGCAACTTTGGACCTCCCATGGCAATGGTAGCAGCAACAGCAGAAAACCCAGGAGTGGAATAGAGGAGACTTCTTCTATTCTATGTCTCATCTTCCTACTCTTAACTACATTTAAAGAAACCTCTTTGTAAACAATGTTTAGAGACAGACAATTTGGAAAAGTGTATCTGGCCATCTCTCACTTTACTCCCTTCCATGCAATGTAAAATCCAGCACTTTTGAGCTGCCTGTTGTCTCTTGCATATGACCCTTGGTCTTCCAAATCTTGTGCCTTTGCACTGGCTGTCTGCCATACCTGGATGCCATCAACAAGCATTTATTAAGCACCCACTATGTGTCAGGCTGCACATGTTACAGCTTCCTAGAGCCATAGGTGAGAGCTGAGTGAGAGGTGAACACCAAAGATAGATGCACAGCCCTGAAAGGGGCTCGGCAAGCCCTCACACCAGAGGTGCTCCCCAAACATTTCATATACCCCATTGTAAGGGTTATGGGATTTAAAGATCTCCCATGCCCCATGGACGTGCTGACATAGCAGAGCAAGAGAAAGTGAAAAGCCGAGCTAACGGTCCTGCGGTTGGCAGTTGGTGGCGGTTGCCTTTTTTTTTTTTTTTTGAGTTGGGACTCCTGCTGAGGACTGCCAGGGGCCGGAGCTGCTGGGAGTGTGCTTCCAGGACGCTGGGTGGTTGTTGTGAGTGGGGAGAGGAGGACCTTTGCCTGAGGTAGCCTGTTCTGTTTTAAAGGCTTGAAAATGTGGGTGCTTTCTACTTTATCTACCTGTGCCAATGTCATAACTACTCTGATGGCTTTCACTTTCTGGTTTTGGGACTCAGTCTTTTGGTATCTTAATAAATTTTCTAGTTTATTTCTCCAAATGGTAAACCTGACGTATTTTGTGATGGATAATTATATCAGCATATTTGTAATCTCTATAGGCATTGTGAATATGGCATTGCTGATACACCCATCTATCTTTGGTGTCTACCTGCACCCAACTCTCACCTGTGAATCCAAGAAGCTGTGGTATGCACAGTGGCCACACCCTGGTAAAACCATACTAGCAGACAGGCTAAACAAATATGAGAGTAACCAAAAGGCCTCAAACCCATCGGTGAGAGTTAGGGGGATGTCTACCTCAAGCATGTGAAGACTTCCCGCAGCAGAATGGGTAGATGAAAACAATTTGTTCCAAAGCTATGAAGGCAACTAAAGAAGACACCAAGACACTGTCAGACATCAAAGACACTAAGATCATGCACTACATCTCAGACCATCACCAGTCATCTTGACTTCTGTCCCACCATTGGACTTTTATGACTCCAGAAGACAGAGTGAGGCTGATGACTTAATGCAACTCTGCCTCACTTAAATTCAATTCACATGCAAGTCATTATCCAACATCCTTTATTTTACCCCAACATCATGATATCATTGGTCCTGTTCAAAAACATAGGAAGAACATGTGCCAGGCTCTATACGAAGTGCTACAGACACAAAGACAACCAAAAAACATGCAGACAGTCCCTGCACTCAAGGAGCTTTCCTCCTGATCAGAAAGGCAGACATAGATTCATATAAAATATAAATTAAAAAGAGCAGAATATAACCATTGAAAGGAAAGCTGAAGTAACTTAGTGGACTGAAAGGGCCTTCAGCAAAAGGCAGCACTATAGCTTTGTCTTGAAAGACACCAGAATGTTAAGAGAAAGAGTCTAGGCGGTATCCAGGTATGGCAGACAGCCAGTACAAAGGCTCCAGAGCTGTGGGATCAAGGGTCATATGCAAGCACTCAAAAGTGCTGGATCTTAACATTGCATGGAAGGGAGTAAAGTGAAAGAAGATTGGAAAGATAGGAAGAGGACAGTTAGTAAAGAGCTTTAACCTCTGAAAAGAGAATGAATTTAAGTGGGAAAGTGATTTGAGGCAGTAGGGAGACCAATTAAAAGGCTATTATTAAAAGCCAAGAATGCAAGCATAATCAGTTTCTAAATGATTTTTCTTGGATTCTGTATTTTTAATATTCTGCCAATTTATCTGTATATTTAAAATGTTTATCATACTTTGTTGTCATTAGTAGAGGAATAAAATCAATGTATTATAATCTGACTGTCCAGAAATTGTGAGGGAGGATCCTCTTCACATTTTTTTCATGCTACCTGATTAAACCTATTTTTTTTTTTTTTGATTGACTATTCAGGACAAAACAGAGTTACAGGAAAAGCTAGAGCAATTGAAAAGTCATCTATGCTAATCAGTCAAGAAATGAGCCTCAGGGAAACTAGCTTCCCTAAATAAGTTCAATTCACCAGGCACAAAATAGGTTTCCACAGAGCAAGTCATTAAAAGCTAATGTCAATTACACTTTATTTTTTTTTTCAGGGGAGGGGGGACCTTGGTGGGAAGGGAGGATTTAATAAACTGGGAGATCAAGGAATGCCCCAGCTTTTCATCTACTCAATTTATATTTGCTACTTCAGAAAATAATCTAGGCGGCTGGCAGGGCCTCCATTGTTCAAGACTGTGGGAACCACGAGGGGTGATAGAGACCGTGGTCGTGGAGGGCGCTTTGACTCCAGGGGAGGACCAGGAGGAGGGTTCAGGCCATTTGTGCTACACATCCCATTGGATTTCTATGTGTGTGAAATGGCCTTCCCCCGAGTCAAACCTGCACCTGATGAAACCACTTTCAGTGAAGCGTTGATAAAGAGGAATCAGAACCTTGCTCCTAACTCTGCTGAATAGGCATCCATCCTTTCTCTGGTAACAAAAATCAACAATGTGATTGACAACCTGATTGTGGCTCCAGGAACCTTTGAGGTACAAATTGAAGAGGTCAGGCAAGTGGGATCTTACAAGAAAGGGACAAAGACCACAGGGCATAATGTGGCTGATCTGGTAGTGATGCTGAAGATCCTGCCAACATTGGAAGCAGTTGCAGCCTTGGGGAACAGAGTGGTGGAAAGTCTTAGAGCACAGGATCCTGCAGAAGTTTTGACTATGCTGACCAATGAAACTGGCTTTGAGATCAGCTCTGCTGATGCCACAGTGAAGATTCTCATTACAACAGTACCACCTAATCTTCGAAAGCTGAACCCAGAACTACATTTAGACATCAAGGTTCTACAGAGTGCTTTGGCAGCCATTCGGCATGCTCTTTGGTTTGAAGAGAATGCTTCTCAGTCCAGGGTGAAAGTTCTCATCTGTCTATTGAAGGACTTGAGGATTCGGTTCCCTGGCTTTGAACCTCTCACATCTTGGATCCTTAACCTTTTGGAACACTATGCTGTGATGAACAACCCTACCAGACAGCCCTTGGCCCTCAATGTGGCTTACAGGCGATGCCTTCAGATTCTGGCTGCTGGGTTGTTTCTTCCTGGTTCAGTAGGATTACTGACCCCTGTGAAAGTGGTAATTTCCGGGTACATACAGTCATGACCCTGGAACAACAGGATATGGTATGCTATACAGCTCAGACATTGGTTCGGATCCTGTCACACGGAGGATATAGGAAGATCCTTGTCCAGGAGGGTGATGCCAGTTATCTCGCCTCAGAAATGTCTACCTGGGATGGGGTAATAGTGACACCTTCTGAAAAAGCTTATGAAAAGCCTCCAGAAAAGAAGGAAGGTGAGGAAGAAAAGGGGAATGCATATGAGCCACCTCAAGGAGAAGAAGAGGAGAGCATGGAGACCCAAGAATGATCCTTTCTGGTTCTTTCTTGGCTGCCAAAGGCAACAGGCATCCTTTGTGGAGCTTGGGTGGTGGCATGTGTGAAGGTGAGGGCATCATGGGAAGAAAAAATAAGGCTGAAAATACTCTGGAAGCTGTGGAGAAAGAAGCATTGTCTTGTAGGTGATTTGATGCTCCCTTGACTCAGCTACAGGAATCTGACATTTGTGGCCTGTGCCACAAAGGGAAGGGAAGGTATCAGCCTTCCTGTGCTTTGTTCTTTTATAGATTTACACACACCCCTAATCTTTCCACAGAACAACCCACTCTGGAAACCCTACTAAGGCCAAAACCTCCTAGAATTTTTTTTTTGTTGAAATTATTGTGAACTGTTAGTGTCTCAAAGGTTTTTTTTTTTTATTTAGAAACTATTAAAAGTGTTTCCTTCTATAAAAAAAAAGAAAGAAAATAATCTAACACTTACTATAACATATCTTTGTGGATAAAATGGAGCGATAGAGACTAGATGATAATGCAGTGAGTCAACTAGTTCTGACTATCCCTCACCCCTGCCCCAATCAGTAAGTTGGTCAATAAGTATTTATTAAGTGCTTACTATATGCCAAGAACTGTGCTAAACCCCGGTGTTACAAAGGAAGACAAAAAATACAGTCCCCAACCTATAGGAGCTCACATTCTATTGAGGAAGACATGTGTAAATAACCAAGTATACAGAAGAGAGACATGAAGTAGATGGAAGGCAATTTCCAAGGGAAAAAGAAGTAATAGGTGGAGAGCACAAGCCTGGAGGAAGTTCATAGCAGTTCCATCCTAAATAGTGTTCTGTTTAACATTTTTGCCAGTGACTTAGATGAAAACAATGTTTGTAATTCCAAACTCACAGAGTTATTGTGAGACTCAAGTAAGTAAGGGGAAAGATGGTAAACCTCAGAGTACTATGTAAATATGTTTTCGTTATAGTTATGCTTATCAAGCTTTCAATAACCAAGCCAGAAAGGCTAGCTAATATGTTGGATGACAAATTTAGAATCCAAAAAGATCTCACTTTAAGAACAGGCAAGCTAAAGCTAACAGATGTTTTGTTTGTTTTAGCTTTTACAAAGGGATATTTATTCTAAAGATCTACAGCAAGAATACATGTACAAACACTTTCTTTAGCACCTATGGCCATAATTTCTCATGCCACCTCAGTTTCTGGGGATGGAGGAAGGGGAAAAGTTCCAAAAAAGCATTGGTGCCCCCAAGTTCTAGTCCAAAAAGTGCAGTACTAGCTTTAGCTGGGCTATTCACAACAGAATTCTTCAGGGCAACTGTTGAACTGACTGCAATACCAACCTGAATTCCTGGCCTACTAGATCCCCATGGCTTGGAGGCCAAATCAGACTCCATTCCCTGTGCCTAGATCAGAAAAGAACTTCTTGGGGCCATATGGTCAAAGGCTAGAAAGGAAGTAGCCCACAGACCTTCCCCCTTACTAAAATGAGTGAAGGAGTCCTTGACCCTCAGAAGCTAATGCAGTAAAAGCCCGAAGCTAATAATTTTTAAAGGATAAAAGTAAAGTCCTGCACTGGGGTTCAAAAAATCAAATATTAAATAAGTACAAGGTTGGGAGAGACAAAGTAACTTCAAAGCAGAGCCTTGAAGTTCTAGTATATTTTATGAGTTAAAGATTAAAATAAGCAAACAAGGGGGCGGCTAGATGGTGCAGTGAGTAAAGCCCCGGAGTCAGGAGGACAGGAGTTTGGTTCCGCCTCAGACACTTAACACCCACACAAAAAAACTGGCCGTGTAACCTTGGGCAAGTTTCTTAACCCTAACTGCCCCCCAAAAGGCAAAAAAAAAAAAAAGCAAACAATATGACATTCAAATGCATCTGTGACTTCATCAATGTGAGGTCCCCTACAAGCTACCCATACCTAAGACAAATTTAAGTTCACCCAAGCTTTCCAGAGAAGGCCCACTTAAAATTAGTGCTGAAAGCATTCCTGAATTTCCCCTAGCAGCACTGGGTACTAAGCCCCTGGCTCTCCCTCTACTGTCCCTCTTCCTTGACCCATTACCAGACTAGCTTCTCTTTCAACCATAAGATCCCTTGATGACATGTTTACTCCTGTCCTTCAAAGTTCCTTGCCAGTTAGCTTGCTCCCAACCACTATAAACCTTTTAACTGTGTGACAGTCACTTAATTACTGCCATATGCAATGCTGACAGAACATTGTCATTAAAAAGGTAGATTTTGGTCTTCATGGAAAGATTGCTATCATCCCTAAGTGTTCTACACTCATGTGCATGAACTCTAAGCTTCTCTCATTTGATCATAATCTTTTATCATTCTATTTCCCTTTGTGTTAAGACTTCTAACCCCATCCTTCATCTTCTCCATGACCTCCATATCTTTAGTTCTTTCCCAAGCCATCAACTCAAGGCAGCTGATGGAACAGTACATAGATAATTTTTTTTCTCTCTAGTTAAGTTCCTACCCTTTGTTTCAATTCTTTAAGTCAGACTCTATCCAAACTGCACAGTAGCTTTTTTTTTTTAAAGAGGCTTTGATATAGAAACTTGTAGGTTTCATAGTCCATAGGATCCTAGATCCAAAACTGGCAAGGACCTTAACAGGTCAATCTAACACAAGTGTCTCATTTTAAAGATGAGGAAAGTGAAGATCAAAGAATTTAAGTTACTTGCCTAAGGTCACACAAGTAGTAAGTAAGAGATTCAGGACAATAAGTAAAGTCCTGTGATTCCTTCTCAAAAAAAAACGTAGAAGATCAGGGAATATTGTTAAGTACTTTTCTAGAATATGTAGTCCAATTTTGTGATGTATAATTTTAAGGCAATCATCCAGTCAAGTTTTCAAGATAAGGAACTAATATTCATCAGGTGCAGTGCCCAAGGTTAAATAGCTAGTCTGTAGTAGTGATAAGGTGTAATGCAATATTCTTTCTATCACACTGTGAGTCTGTGGTGTCCTTTCTTTTATTCTGAACTTAATAAAGACCAAGTAAAAGGAGCATTTTAATACATATGGTAGAAAAGAAAAAGAGGATATTACAAGAAAACTGTAGAACTCTTATGTTTTTCTTTTTCAGTATATACTAAGTTTAACTTGTTTCTTTGAAAGCTGTCCTACTTGTCTCTGTTTCTTTCTGGTACTCCTGTTTTCTTCTAGGAATTTTTTAAATGATGCTTTGATAAAACACTTTTCTTCCTTTGGGGGGAAAATGGGCGACTATCTCTATCCTCCCTCAACCACCTTGACCTTTCCATAAGAAAAAAGAGGGGTGGCTAGGTGGCACAGTGAATAGAACACCAGCCCTGGAGTCAGGAGGACCTGAGTTCAAATATGACCTCAGACACTTAACACTTACTAGCCATGTGACCTTGGGCAAGTCACTTAACCCCAATTGTCCTGCCTTCCCTCCTCCAAAAAAAAGAAAAGAAAACTCCTTTTCACACACGCATAGTCAAGTAAAACACATTCTTATGATGGCTATGTCTGAATACATATGTACATATATACACATATACATACACACATATGTGTGTATACATATACATATACACATATGTGTGTATACATATACATATATCTACATATGTGTGTATATCTCATTCTGCCTGTTGAGCCCATCATTTATCCATCAAGAGGTAGGTAACATAATTCATGGAATTATAACTAGTTACTGAACTGATCAGTTATTCAGTCTTTTAAAATTATTTTTCTTCAAAATGGCATTATCATTACATAAAATCATTCTTCTGGTTCCATTCACTTCACTCAATATCAAATCATGGAGGTCTTCCCAGGTTTCTCTGAAACCATCTATTTCATCACTTTTTACCATGTAATAACATTCCATTACATTCTTATACCAAAATTTCTTTAGTCATTCTCCCAAAGATGGACAGCTCCTTAGTCTCTAGTTCTTTGACACTACAGATATTGCTGCTAGAAACATTTTTTGTACATACTAGGTTATTTCTTTCTCACTTTGTCTCTTTGGAATATAGTCTAGTAATGGCATCACTGGGGCATGGGATATGTAACATTTAGCAATTTGGGGGTCATAGTTCCAAAATGCTTTCTAGAATAGCTGGACCAATTCAGAGAGCCACTAACAGCTGCATTCATGTGCATGTTTTCCCACATCCCCTGCCATCCCCTGTAATTTTTCTTTTTTTTTTTTTTTTGGCCATCTTTGCCAATCTAATGTGTGAAGTTATTCTGTAATTCTAAAATTAGATTAAATTTTGGAAATATTAAAAAATCAGTACCTGTTCATTTAATCTAAGGACCTATAATATCATTGGTTTGTTCATGCCACATAGTTATTAAGTGGAAAGGGTAGGATTTGAACAAAGGTTTTCTTGACTCCAAGTTCAGCCCTAAATTCATTATGTCTCCCAAGGACCTATTAATTTTACCTAGAAGATTCTAAGAGTTGATTTAAAAAATCACTGCCAAACAGACTTAAGGGCTTTAAATAGCAGAAAGAGACCAAGTTCCATATTTACACAGTCATAGCATAATGAGGACAGTGATACTTGAAGTCACAACCTTTATTTTAACCTGTTTCTCCATCTGTAAAATGGGGATAATAACAGCACCTTCCTCCCAGTACAGTCATGAAAATCAAATGAGGTATTTGTAAAGTGCTTTGCAACTCTTAAGATGTTGTATAAATACTATTAGAATTAATTTAATTTTGTAAATCAGTGAGTTTGGAAAATTACTTTCTCTAAGTCTTTAAAAATACTATGCAAAAAAATCCTAATGATTGGCAAATTCTTTCAAAATTCAAAGAGCAATTAAAACAATGCTTCAAAAAAACCTATTCTAAATAACTGAGAATGAAAACACTCTACTAAAATTCCTCTTACAAGACAAATAAGAGGGCTAATACCTAAACCAGGGGAAGATAAAGCAAAGAAAATTATAGAACAATATCACTTATCACTATCAATGCAAAAAAATTTAAATAAAATCCAAGCAAAAAAGACTACAGTGATATACCCCAAAAATAATTTACTATGACCAAGTTACATGTATACCAATACAAAAATTAGGAAAACAATTAAATTGTAATTAATGATGTTAAAAATAAAAAACAAAATCACATCATTTTTATCAACATATAAAGAAAATATATTTGATAAATTACTATACTCATTTATGCTTAAAAACTCTAAAAACCATAAGCAGAGAAGGATTATTTTAGTAGGATTAAAACAATAATAAAGCAATAACATACTATGTTCCCCCCTATTACTTGATAGTTCTAAAAATATCAGAGGTAGAGATAAGACAAGAAAAGGCATAAATACCAGCAGAAAAAAGGAGACAAAATTATTCTTATTGTCAGATGGCATGATAATTTACTTAGAAAACCTCAAGGAAGCAGCAAAGAAACAAAGATAATTATTAACTTCTGTAAAGTAGCAGGATACAAGATGAATCCACAAAAAGCATCAATATTTTTAGGAAACTGTAATTATTATGACTATACTAGGCCTCAGAAAAGAGTTAAGAAAATTTATCCCTCTTGTCATTTAAAATACTAAGAAATATGTATAGAGAATATTTTATATACTGTACTTCCAGATCAAGTACATGTGGTTAAGTTTTGTTACACTGATTTTATTCTTTCTTTTTTACTCTTTGTTAAAAATGGATCTGGGGATGGGAGGACTTGGGCAGCTAGGTGGCACAGTAGACAGAGCACTAGGCCTGGAGTCAGGAAGACCTGAGATCAAATCTGGCTAAAGACTCTTACTAGCTATGAGGCCCTTGGCAAATCAGGGTAAACCCTGTTTGTCTCAGTTTCTTCATCTATAAAATAATGAGGAGAAGGAAAATGGAGAAGGAAATGGCAAAAGCACTCCAGTTATCTTTGCCAAGAAAACCCCAAATGGGGGGAACAAAGACTTAGACACAACTGCAACAACTAAACAACAGCAATGAAAGGGGAGGGTTATTAAGAAATAAATGTGATGTAAAAACAAAAGACATCAATAAAATTACATAAAATTTTAAAACTAAAATTAATAATTATAATAACGGAAATACTTTGACACCTACAGGCTGTATGATTGTAGATAAGTCACTTTTCTCAGTGACCCTAGACAAACCTCTAAAACCATTCAAATGCAAAGCTGGTGTAGCTCTATATTGATAGAAGAGGAATTTCCTAAAACAATGAATTAAATTTCTCAGTTCCTACTGAGCTTCAGGTCTAAAAAAGGAATAATTACTCTTCAGTCCAGGACAGTCAGCATGTAGCTCTGCAAGTAGGCAGGGAAACAGAATAGATTGGTGACTTTCAATATGTATTCTACAAAACCCCAGGATTACATAAAGAACAAATATTCTTTTAAGTAAAATATCGTCATAGTAGTAATTTAATTTCTGTGTAATTCATTACTTGAAAGCTTTATATACCCAAACATTACAGCAGACATATGGGGATTTTGTCATGAAAAACAGAAGGAGTTTAAAATCTTTAAAAGTTTGGAAAACTCTGGGAAAGTCTGGAGTTAAGGTGAATTTCAAGCCACTAGCAAAATACAGGATAATATGAGGTAGTGGGGAAAAAAACCCACTGTATTAAAAGTCATACTAGAACTAAAAGTTCTAGTCCTAGTTAGAAAAGGCAGGGATGCAATCTCAAGAGATTAATATGAAATATATTTTAAAAGGGGGAGGAACTATCAGCTGGGCATGGGTCTGAGACAAGTTTTGAAATGGTCCTGCTGACTCAATGCACTACTGCATACTACTATAATTTGTTTTCATTTCAACACCTATGGAATAATAATGGAAGTCAATGGAGAAATGTTATTACAGTCAACTTCAAGAACACATTTAATCTGTAAAGCAGTTCTCAAAAAGTTGTTCTGAGGACCTACCTTAATCTTTATCTCATGTTCTGCTATCAACAGTGGTACTAACACTGCTAGCTGAGAAATCCCAGCAAGACAAAGTGAGCAGGGGGCATTTTAATCTCCACAGCATTCTACTATATAGGATCAGAGGATAACGGATTTACTGTTGGAAGGGTCCTTGGAAGCCATCAAAATCCAATTCCCTCATTTTACACATGAGAGAACCTAGACACAACAAGGTTAATAACAGACTTTCCATGGATAACATAAGTGGTAAAATCTGAAAGGGGATTTGAACTTGGGTCTTCCAAACACTCCCTTCCTAGTCTTCCAGAAGCAGCTACAAGGTGATATCAACTTCATACCTTTACTGCAGATTAGGTGAGGCCCTTAAATTAGAGGTTTAACACCTGGCTCAAGGAAATAGGGGAGGAAAAGGAGGAACTAGTTTATAAAACAAAAGAGCAACCAAAAAAAAAAAAAAAAGCTTGAAAGGAAAAGATGTGAAGTTGCTTTACTAATTATTTTATTAATCCTTTTACCCCTATCCTCCTACCAATTTCCTAGAGAATGTGGTAAAGAAATAAGTTAGAGAAAGCACATTCCATAGCAAAAAAAATCCCCT
>NW_027187460.1:5476671-5494932 GCF_028583685.1 Petaurus breviceps papuanus | reverse complement strand
CCCGTCTTTAACTTCTTCCCCTTTTTAAAACTAAAACTACTGCTAAGGTACTAAGTGGGTTATTACAAGATTATTTTTTCCTTCTCATATATAAAAGAGCTACTAATGAGCAACAAAAGTAGGGGGACAGGACTTAGGTTGAAAGATTAGATACTTTTTCTATTGAAATAGTCAAGAAGCAGGAAGTAGGGAAAAATTAAGGGCATACCTACTATTCATCACTGCATAGTCATAAAAATCATCAAAAAAGCATAAACCTATATCAAACATTTTATTCTATAATTTATAATTTACTTCAAAGGCGATAATTTCTTCTTGTATCATTGCAAGTAGCTCTAGCCTACTTGTACCCATCATGCATCTCTCCAGTCATTACCCTTTGGGTCCCACACAAGTTTGAATCTTAGATGTTGAAGACAGCACTAACCTTCCAGTGTCTCAAATTCATAATCTCAATAATTCCAGATTCCTCATTCTCTCTCACCTCACAAATCCAATCAGTTGTCCAAGTCTTGCTGCTTTCTACCTTCACAGCATCTCTTGCATACAACTCCTCTTCACTCACAAAGCTAACACCTTGGATGGAGCCTTCATCACCTCTCACTTAAATTATTTTAAAGGCCTCCTACCTGGTCTCCCTCCCTCAAGTTTTTCTACCATCCCCATTTAGTCTACATACCACTGCCAAAGTAATTTTCTTTAATATGTAATTCCCTTACTCAACTAACCACAGTGGCTTCCTATAGCCTCTATCATCTTCACTCTCTCATTAATCTTCAATCTACTGTTTCCTTACTACCTACAAAGACACCTTCAAAAATCACCTGCTTGATCTTCCACCCTCACTTGATCTGTCCATCCCTACTAGCAATTATCCTGTATCTCACCTCCCTTTTGTCACTCGACTTCTTGAGAAGGCTGTCTATAATAGATACCTCCACTTCCTTTCCTCACTGTCTTGACTCTGCAATCCGGTTTCTGATCTCATCATTCACCTAAAACTGTTCTATCCAAAGTTATCAAAGATCTAATTGTCAAATCTCATGACCTTTTCTCAGTTCTCATTCCTTCCTGACCCTCGAAGCTTTTGACACTGTTAATCACAACCACTAGTTGTGAGCCCCTTGAGTGCATGGGCTGTTTTTGCCTTCTTTTGTTTCTCCAGTGCCTAGCACATAGAAAGCCCTTAATAAAAGCTTATGACTGACTGAATCATCAACCTTTGATAAGGTTATCCTCCTACTTATTCAACTACTCTTCTTGGTCTCTTTTGCTGTGTCTTCATTCAGATCAGTCCTAAGCATGTCATTCCCCCACCTCCACCCTGTCTGTCCTGGGGTCTCTTCTCCCTCTACACCATTTTACTTGGTGATCTCATCAGCTCCCACAGATCTGTATCCTCAGGTCTATCTAGGCCTCATCCTAAACTCCATTCCAGTCTTTCATTTCCAACTGCTACTGGATTATTTAAAACTGGATATCTCCTGTATATCCTTAAACTCAGCATGACAAAAGTTGAACTCATCTTTTCCTCCAAACCTTCCCCTCTCCCTAACTTTGCTATTACTGTCAAGGGTACCATCATCCTCCCAAGTCACCCAGGCTCTAAACCCTATCATCTCCAATCCTCATTCTCTCTCCTCATCCTCCATATCCAATCTACTGCCAAATCTTCTCATTCTACCTTTGTGATATTTCTTGCATATGCTCTCTTTCCTCCTCTAATGCTGCCTGCCTGGTTCAGGCCCTTATCACCTCATATCTAGGCTATACCATAACAGCCTTCTGGTTGTTCTCCCTGCCTTGTGTTTTTCTCCAGTCTAATTCATCCTCCACTCAATTGTTCTTCCTAAGCTACATGTCACAACCCTATTCAATAAATTCAAGTGGCTCTCTACTGCCTCCAAGTTCAAATGGAAAATCTGGCTTTTAAAAGTCTTCATATACCTCATCTCTTTCTCCCTTTTCAAAGTCTTCTAATATCTTAATCTTCTCCATATATTCTTCAATCCAGTGAGACAAGTCTCCTTGTTGTTTCACAAGACACTCAATCTCTGGATTCTGTACATTTTCACTGGCTATTGTCCTCTATGTCTGGAAGATTCTCCCCCTGTATCTTGGTCTCCTAGCTGCCTTCATCTTACCTAAAACCTCACCTACTAAAAGAAGCTTTTCTGGGTGCCTTCCCTCAGTTAAATATCTTCAATTCTTCCTGTATTTTATCTAGTTAGTTTTTGCATGTTATCTCCCCAATTAGAAGTTCATTTTCAGTAGGGATTGTTTTATTTATATTTGTTTTTATTTATGTATCCTCAGTGCCAAGCACAGTACCTGACACATAATAGGTGTTAACTGACCAATGATGATGTCTTAAGACAAAGCTTCACAGGGAGAATGTTAGAAAGACTGAGACTTTGAACCATAGATAAGCTTGGTATTGTTAAAACATTGTGCAGTTTCTCACATATAATCCAGGCTTTCTCTTATTCAGTTCAGAGTCCTACTTATTGATCATCTGTAGAGTACATTACAGATACAGGCACTGATATAGAAGTTCAAGGAACTAAACATCTATGTGCATGTCAGTCTGAATAAGCATTTTTCATCCATTTATTCTGTTCTACATAGAGGGTTCTTATGGTGCTCTTTTCAGCAATCATAGCCCTTACCAAGAAAACCCTGTGGTAAGCTTAGCACTGTGATGAACCTAAGGGATAATCCTCCTTTCAACAGCTTCATACAGGATAAATTAGAAAGGAGAGTTTCTGAGATAAGGGATGATACTATTTCATTTATCCAAGAGGTAAATTTGGTATAAAAGAATAAATACAGGACTTAGAAGACCTAAGTTCTGGGGTTGGATACAACTGGCACACCATCTATAAAGGGGAGCATATGGCAGACATCTCCAGGACAGAGAATTCTACTTGAATTTTACAAGGGCAAATTTCCATACAGCAGTGAATTCCTTTGGTAAGTATAAATCTCCTTGTTTTACACCTCCCTCCATATTAATTAGCAAAAGGTCAACAAATGGAGTTATTTCTGTGGTTGGATTTACTAATAACTCTTGTATGATCTTAATATATGCATGAAGAACTATGTGTTGAAGAGCCTTTAAATAATCAAAGCTAGAGGAACTATGGAAGACCTATTGTGAATAGGTCCAATTGTTCTGGAAAACAATTTGGAACTATGGCAGAAAAGTGATTAAATTGAATACTGACGGGTGGCTAGGTGGCGCAGTGAATAAGCACCAGCCCTGGAGTCAGGAGGACCTGAGTTCAAATTTGACCTCCCTCAGACACTTAACTTACACATACACACACACACACACACACACACACACACACACACACACACTAGCTGTGTAACCTTGGGCAAGTCACTTAACCCCAACTGCCCTCCAAAAGAAAAAAATGAATACTGACCCAAAACATACCCAGTACTGGGTACGAACACCCAAAGAGGCTCCACATAGAGGGAAAGAGACCATATGTAACAAAATATTTATGGCAATATTTCTTGTAGCAGTAAGAAACTGGAAACAATGTAGATAGCCAATGAACAGGGTTGAACACACTGCTTTATGATACAATGGAGCATAAGGTAGAGCAGAAAATACACTGGCTCAGTAGTCAAGAATATCTGGGTAGAAATCCTAATAGGTTACTATTTAATGTGACCATAAATCATTCAACCTCCTTGGGCCTCAGTTTTCTCATCTATAAATGACAGAGTTGTACTAAATGGCCCCCAAGTTCCTTTCCTGCTCTGAATTTAGTTCTAGATCTAGCTTCTATGATCTTGTCCAAAGTCACAGAGCTGATAAATGATCTAGAGCCAGGACCTGAACCCAAGTATTCTGATTCTAAGCCCAGTTTGTTGTCTACTACAACACACTATATATCTCCCTTCTCCTTCACATAATTCCTTTTGTTTCCCTTTCCTTTTCTTCTCTCAGCCTCTATCTGACTGAAAGGGACCCATTTTGTTGTTTGGTCATTTCAGTGGTTTGTCATTACCTTCTCCAGCTCATTTTACTGATGAGGAAACAGAGTTAAGTGACTTGCCCAGGGTCACACAGCTAGCATCTGAGGTCAGCTTTGAACTCAGGAAGATGTCTTCCTGACTCCAGGCCTGGTACTCTATCCACTGTACCACCTAGCTGCCCTTTGGTGAACCTAAGGGATAATTCTGCTTTCAACATCTGCCTATAGGACGAAATGGAAAAGAGAGGTTCTGATATAAGGGAATATATCGTTTCATTTATTCAAGAGGCAGCTTTGATGTAAAATAACAAATACTGGACTCAGAAGACCTAAGCTCAATTCCCATCTGGGACATTTCTTGGCTATGTGGCTCTAGTTCCTTTATCTATAAAAGGGGAATAATAATTCTAATAATACTTGCACTACCTAACTCATTAATTTGTGAGGAAAGTGCTTTAAGAAACCTGGAATATTATGTGTGAGTTATTAAATCAAATGTGAGTGATAAAATACCTGTGGAAATGAAAATGAAGGAAAAGACTAAATAATATGTAGAATTTGTTCACAGACTAGAAATGAAAAGCAAATTTTCTGAGTCTGTGAGGTTAATACTGTCATCCAAAATAAAAGGGAAATGTGAAGGGGCCACTGGTGAGACATCTAAGTAGAAATGCGTTATAGACAAGTAAAGCATAGACTGAAGAAACACTGGAGATTCTGAGGCATTAGGAAAAATTTTGTAAACAATAACATGTGAATTTTTTATTATTAATTTAAATATGAAGTGGTAAAGGCTTAAACAAAGATAGTGACTGCACACTATCGGAGAGCTGCTTTTGAACTCCGTCTGTGTTATATACTACTTACTAGACACCCTAGACATCTTCAATTAATAAGCTGCCTGAGAGCTCATAATAAATAAATTTAATTATATTTTACTTTTTTCAAAGCAAGAAATGTTTTAAAAAATCATTCACAGAACTGGACAACCAAAATAAGCACTTTCTAAGAAGCTATAAACCTATGATTTTGTTTCTTTTTAAAGAAGCCAAGACTTGAGAAAGCAAAACAATGTTAAACAGCTTAATTAACAAATGTCACTGGATAGATAGCAGCTGCAGTCACAGCGTGGACCCCTGTCTTGTCAGCTGAGCTAAAAGGAACTGACAATTGAGGTAGTTAACTGGCTTTTTGCTTGTTTAGAGAAGAATAAAAACCAAACACTGACTGGTATATTTTAAGTAGTATATTTTGAGAATCTAAATGCCTCTAAAGAGAAGCAAAACATGCATGAAAATAGCCAAATCATTTCTTCCTATCTGTTGTAGAATTTTACAATTAACACATATTAATGTTTAAGTAGCTGGGTACCAAAAAGAATTTGAAGTTAAAAACAACCACAGCACAATTTAAATAATAGCCACCATTTACAGTGTTTTAAGGTTTTCAAAACACTTTACATGTTTCCCATATCTCATAACATATATAACATCTCTATGAAATCAGCATATTTCTTTTCAATTATTTAGTTTAAAAAATTGTTTTATTCTGGCAAATATCCTGAGTTTACATTTCTTTGTCATCATAAAAGCTAAGTACACTGACAGAAACAGATTTTTATTGCTATCAGGATTGCAAAAATCAATACAGTACAGCAAAGCAAACTACATTTTATTCTGACTCATGTGCAGACTCAACAGAAACTGCCCACTGAGAGTTCTGAGAATGTGGAGGTAATACTGTCTAGGATATAAGATAAAGGATAGCTTTCAGGAGCCTTGGATTCCCAGTTATCATCACTGACCCATTGAATGATTCTGTGTAAGTCACTTCTCTCTATTATAGGTCTTCAAATTCCCTTCTTCTCCTTAACCTGTTTTTAAGTAAAATCATCACCTTTATAAATTGGCTTAAGATTCACCCTTCAAGTATCTAGACTATTACAACATTCTTATTATTCCTACAGAATAATCTGTTGATGGAGAAGCAAAAATGAAATTCATCTAGATAACAGAATGAGTTTTCTTAACCTTTTTTGTCATAGACCCCTGTAGCAATCTGGTGAAACCTAAGCACCCCTTTTCAGAATGCACAAGAAAAAATAAATATAATTACAAAGAAAACTAATTATATTAAAATACAGTTATAACATTTTTTTAAAAATTGTTCATGGGCCCCAGCTTTAAAAAAAAAAACAGACACCTATTCTAGAAAGAAAAATGTGATCACTGAATGTTTCTGAGTCACTTTTTTTGACTATAATATTATTTCAATTTACTTCTGTAATTTTTGTTTCTAGAAGAGATAATACTTTACCTTTTTTTTTCTCATTTCGTATCATTTTTTGGAATCTTAGGAGAGTGTAGTCTAGAACAGAATGCCACTTAAAAATGCTTAAGGCTGGGGCAGCTAGGTGGCGCAGTGAATAGAGCACCGGCCCTGGAGTCAGAAGGACCTGAGTTCAAATATGACCTCAAACATTTAACATACACACACAAAAAACTAGCTGTGTGACCTTGGGCAAGTCACTTAACCCTAATTGCCCTGCAAAAAAAAATATGATTAAGGCTTTACCTTCATCCCCTCATAAAAAAAGGCCTCTTTTCTATGTGTTTTGGGAAAAGACCTACATTCTTTCAAATTGTAATTTTATTCTCATATGTGCAAGAGCAAATAAGAGATGAGTGCTAACAATTTCCAACTTATTGAAATTTTACAATCTATTTCTTTCACTCATATGGCTAAATTTACCAACTTTTACACTGGACAATATTTTATTCATTTGTTTATATAGTCACTGATACCTTTTAGACCATACTTTTAAAATCACTAACTTCAAAACACCTAGTTTATTTTGGAACATATTATTCAACTGAGTCATAATTATATTACATAGCAACTGAGTTTTCATTCTTTTGAATAGTATTTTATCTCTGTGTTTCCCAAACTGCCGAAGAATCCTAGCATGAGAGAATACCTAATACTTCTGTGATGAGTGCAGGTTTTTGCCTCTTTCCCGAGATATCACTATTCAGTGAATTCAGCTCCTAAATGTGCTACTGCCATGACATGTGGAAGAATAGTAGAGGTACATGAAAAAGAAGGCAAAGGGAACTCCTAAGAAAGCCTGAACACTTACTTGTATTGCTATTTGGGGTAAATATTCATCTGATCTACCAATAAAGCATGCCCAAAGATATACTACAGACCACCTTTCCAAAAAAAAATTTTTTTTGTGGAAGGGTATTTGAGGTTGGGGAATGACCAGTGTAAAACAGAAATAGCAATGCATTCAAATAGCTCTAATGTCACTTCCCCAAATCTGAGCAGGAGTAAACTGTTCCAAAACATTTCCCAAAACATCTCTTCTGCAACCTTTTTGCTTCCCTCTTAGAAATGTGCAGATTGAGAATAATGAGAAAAGTCAGTTAACTACTTTTCATAAACTTTGATCCAAAGACAGGCATATACCACAAGGAGTTCAAAGACAGTCTCTCTTTCTGGCTGTGTGTGTGTGTGTGTGTGTGTGTGTGTGTGTGTGTAACACAAATGTATGTGAACATACACATACACAGAAAAATCTCCTAAGTATAGCAAAAAAAAAAAAAAGGAAAAAGTCACTTAAAAAAGTATTCAACAAACATAATATGGATGTCATAAGAAACAATGAATATGAAGAATCAAAGAAACATGGAAAATTTTGATAAACTAATGGAGAATGAAGCAGAACCAGGAGAATATACTGAATAACTACAATAATGAAAAAAAGGATAATAAATGCTAAAATAAAGCCCATAATGACTAATCTTGACCATTAAAATATAGGCTCCTTGAGAGATGGGACTGTTTAAGGACTTTAGCATGGTGTCTGACACAGAGCAGTGAGTTACAAATGCCTATTCATTAATCAATTAGTCCTAGAGACAAAACGAGGAAATGCACTTCCCCTTTTATAGTAAAGAAACGAAAAGACCACAGGTACAAAATCTTATGTACACTAGAGGTATCAAACTCGGAGGCTGAACCAGATTAAAAATGTAACTAGGAAATGGTGGACAAAATAACTAACTATACTATAGAAAATGTTAATTTGTGGTTTTCCAAGCCAACATACAGTCACAGATTTCTAGTGGAGTTTAACATCACTGATGCATACTATAAGACAATCTGATAACTCACTGTATTAGCTGGTTGTGACTAACTGCTTTTTCTACAGGGAAATCTGATGCAGTGATGGAAGGACAATTTCCAGAAATGACTTCAACGTCAAAACAAAAGACACCAATAAAACTTGATTTTAACAGATTTGGATGGCTGGGAAAGACAAAGGGGTAAGGGAAAATAATTCTATTTCTTCTACCAACCTCTAGAGGAAAAAGTTTGAGAATTACTTCTGTAGTCTAATAGATCTCACCAAGTCCTTGTATTCAGATTAAAATGCCACTAATTTTTGTCCATTTATCTATATCTAAATATGTTCCTATGACTTTATCATCTTTGACTTGACTTTGACCATAAGCTTGCCAGGTTGGCCAAGGTCATTCATTTTACTTTGTAAAATGTTTGCAATCAGAATTGATAGAGATAAAGTACCACACTGATGAAATCATAGATCCATAAAACACATGATTCTTTACTTTAGCTTTTCTACCCAAAAAGATCATTTACCTCCAGATCATTAAGCTGTTCTGGAGTTTTTTTTCACTTATTCTTCAGTTTCTACCTTCCTAGTGCCCTGTTTGTTTCCACTCTGGTGGCAGGCCCTTATCACCTCATACTGAAATGGTCTTCTGGTTGGTCTCCCTCCCTCACATCTCTCCCCATTCCAATCCTCCTTCACTATGCTGTTAAACTGATTTTCCTAAAGTGCAGATCTTACTATGTCACACCCTTACTCAAGAACTCCAGTAGCTCCCTATTACCTGCAGAATCAAACACAAAATCATATTTAGCTTTTAAAGCCCTTCATAACCTGCCTCCTTTCTTTCCAGTCATCTTACAATTTATTCCCCTCCACACATTCTGCAATTCAGTAACACTCGTCTCCTTGCTGTCCTTTTTATATTCCATATCCTAGCTCAGGTATTTTGCTGACCCCCCTTTTGCCTCCTAGCTCCCTGACTTCCTTCAAATCTCAGCTAAAGTCCCACCTTCTGCAGGAAACCTTTCCTACTCCTCCTTAATCTTAGTGCCTTCTCTCTGAGAATATCCCCAATTTATACAGTACAGACATTAGTTATGCATCCATTGTTTATATATTATCTCCCCCACTAGACTAGGAACTCCCTGAGAACAGGGACTGGTTTCTGCCTTTCTTTGAATCCCTGGCACTTAGCACAGTTCATGGCACATAGGGTAATTAATAAATACCTTACTGACTTGGGGAATAAACAGGTACAAAATTCAAAAAACTCCAACAGTACAGAAGGCTCTTTTTCAGTTTTTCAACATATATTTCCTGAGTCTGCAATATTCTTACGTGAGTCATAAGATCAGAGTATTAGAGATGAATAAGACCTTAGGGATCATCTAGTCAGTCTCTTGTATAATGTAAAATTGAGAGTAAGAATTGTTTTTCTTTTCTTTTCTTTAAGTCTTTATCCCCAGTGCCTTGCAAACAGTAGACTCTGAAAGAATTTGAAATGAATGAGAACACAGGCCCAGATAAGCGATTTGTCCAACATCATTACAATGGAAATAAGTAGCAAATTTGGGATTAAAAACCAAATCTACTAACTCCAATGCACTACACCATCCCATCTCATAGCCATGTGCATTCTAAATAGTTGTTTCAATTTGCTGGAGATATATTGCTGGTTACATTGAATTACAATAAGAGTACATAGTTATTTGTTAGCCTGTAAGTCCTGTGGCCCTATGGTCACATGGAAGAGAAGCCACACAATCTTTCCATAAAGTAACCACATAATAGATGCTCAATAAACACCTTTTAAAAAGTTGCCAGATTTCAAATCAATTCCTAGTAACACTGAGACTGGGGGAAGAGGATAAAAGGGAAGCTTTCATAAGAGGTAATAAGTGGAACAGTTAGTAATCAGGATACGAGGAATAATCCAAGAGGACCAACTAAAACTTTTTAAAGGAAGAAGTGTGTGTGTGTCAAATGTCAAATACCGTTTGGAGTACAAACCATTCTGTGTCCAATCTAAGACTTCCCAAATGGGGATGAGACAAGAAATCAACTCTGCTCTCTATTCTGATGGGCCCATGGTCCAAAAATGGGATTAGTTCAAATTATTAGGTACCAGGTTCCCAAGACTCTACAGTAAACATTCCAAACATAAAGGTTTTTAGATCACCCATTAATTAGTATTCTATAGTCTGTGACAAATCAGAATTCATTCCCTCCAAGTTAACACAGGGATCTCATTTTCCCTTGCTCCCCTGGGATGACCAAACCCTGCAAACATAAGCACCTATCTTTCTTCAAATGAGCCATAACACACAGCCAAAACAACCCTTAGAAGTTGTTTAAGCATGGAATCAATCTCTCACCACTTATGTTTCTGCTCCTAGAAAACCAGTCAAAGGGAAAAGTACTTTTCACTGGCTTGAACTAGTGATTCAAAGCTATGAAGACAATCAATACAAAGTGCTGCCTCATTAGTTAACCTGGTAAAGTATACTATTTACCTGATCTTAGCTTATAAATTTAGTTAATTTTTCAACAGCTAAAAGAAACCACTAGAGAATTTAAGCCACTAAAGAACCCAAATAGTTTCAGTAACAAACTCTTTGCCTCTGTCTGCTGAAAGCCACAAGTCTAGGTGCAAACAATTTCAAGTTCAAACTGCTTGTTCAAAATTCAAGGGTTTCAAAAGGCAGTCTTTTCTTGTAAAAAAAAAAAAAACAAATTCAGGATGCTTAGTCAGGTCATTAGTTCAAATCTGTAATCCCCATTCAACTCATTTTCCCTTAGCCTAGAATTCTGAGAAATACTGAAGAATCATGAATGCAAATTCAAATCACAATTTTAGACTTTTGAGCTTCTATCCAATTTCTCCATCAATAAGAATTCACCTATACTATCACTCTTTTCTTTTTCTTTTTTGGAGGGGAGAAGGCAGGGCAACTGGGATTAAGTGACTTGCCCAAGGTCACACAGCTTAGTAAGTGTTAAGTGTCTGAGGCTGGATTTGAATGCAGATCCTCCAGACTTCACTGGGCCACATAGCTGTCCCCTATACCATCACTCTTATGAATGATTTTAGTATACTTTACCTTTAAATACTCAAAGATGATACCTCAAGAAGTTGGATTTTCTGTGAATTTAGAATTTAACAGGACTAAGAAACATGCTGAATAAATACATATTAAACATCAGACATTGTGCTAAGCACAATTATATTTTCTTCAATTTAAAAAAATTCACTTATCCTAGTGAAGGTATTTTAGCCTATTACTTCAAAACAAGCCCTATTTGAATATTACTGCAGCAAAATTTTTTCAAGCAATATCAAATGTGAGCTAGCATTATTTTGCAACTAATACAGCAGCACCACAAAGATGGTTGTTCTTTTGAATGTCTTTAGGGCATAATATAAAAATCCTTCTGACTACCCAGTGTCTTCATGGCTGGGTGGGGGGAAGGGAGGGGGAACCTTTCAATTAAGAGTCTGATTCAGTCTTGCTGTGGGGAGGGGAGGTGGGAGAGAAACTCTGTCACTGTTTTTTAAAATATGAATCTGAGCAAGTCTCTGAACCTTCAATGTTTCAATAAACTTTAGTGAGCCAAATTTGTAAAAGATCTATTAAGAAAGACTGATAAAATGTATAATAAGTATAAAAAGGCAATAGTAACACTAATTTTTCTTGATGCAATGCAGGTAAGAAGAGCTTGAAATAATGAAAAAACTAAGTCATGCCCTTGTCTATCAAAGTCCCATGTGATTTTGAATGAAAATATTTATTTCTAAGGCAAAAACAAGTATTAATATTACACTACATTATTCATTGAACTATATTATATATATATATATATATATATATCATATTTGTATGATTGTGAAAAATCAAGCACAATGGGGAGGGGTAGGAATTAGTAAGGAGTGACATTGATGTTAAAAAAAAGTGTATGAATGAAACATTTCCTTAAAATACACAGAAGACAGCAAAGATCAAAAAGGAACACAGAACAGACAAGAATAGTTTTGTTATTATCAAGTTGCACTTATAGTTTTTTTTAAACTATATATAATAAAAGTTTGTAATGGAAATGTAAATTTTGAAGATCTTCCCTGCCCCTAGGCTAAAGTGCTCCTGGAGCCTGGGGTGGGAGGCTTGTTTTTCAGTAGATACTTCTTGATTGGCCAGTGGGTCAATAAGGTTGTTACATTCTCTGAGCCAGGAGAAGGCTATATAAGCCCTAATGTGAGGCTTTGTTTTGGGGGCTCACTTTGAGAAGTGTTCTGTGATTTGATCTGGATTATGGGAAGCCGTTGTCCAGAGCCCCCCGGCTTTGAAAAACCCAGATGTCGAAAGCCAGATGTTGATTTGGTATGGATGTAATGGTTGGACAGTTTGGAAAGCTGTCTACTTGATCAGTTTCTGTCTTGATAATTCTGCCTGTATACTTTGAAGTTCAGGGCGCTGACCTTTTTCCCCTGAACAAGGTAAACGATATATGTTTGACTGATTAAAGTAAGCTTGTTAACCCATTTTGAGTTGCTTTCCTTTATCAAACCAAGAACCAGTGTTGGCAGTAAACCCTGAGGACGCTTGGGGTGCTTGCTGCTACAAAGTTCAATTTCACAAACAGTCCTCTTTGCTGTGGTTTGTATATTGAAACTTTCATGTGTGATATTTAAGTTCATACAAAATGAGAAATTAATATTTTTAAAAAGCATAGCAAAAATGTGATTATTGTTCAATAAACAACAATGACAAACAGAATCCTCACAGATCACATAGAGTATTTTACAGTTTACAACAACCTTATAAACTAGATAGTGATGTAATAGGAAAAAAACTAAACTTGGACTTGAGAGGCAAATATTTTGGTTTGTGGCCTTGTACCCCCAGAACTTAACATTGGCCTTGCTAAGAAGTGCTTAATATATACCTGAATTGAATCCCAAATGACACTGGCTAGTTTTTTGAGTGTGGTTAAACCTAGCTGTTTGCATATGGGTTGTCACTTTAATTTTTTTTTTTTTTACTTTTTTTGGAGTGGGGAAGGCAGAGCAATTGGGGTTAAGTGACTTGCCCAGGGTCATAAGGCTATTAAGAGTTAAAGTGTCTGAGGTCAGATGTGAACTCAGGTCCTCCTGACATCACCTAGCTGCCCCAGTCACTTTACTTTTGTGAGACTCTATATCATCTGTAAAACAAGGATAATATTGACACCACCTTTCTCAGAGTTGCTAAGCAGTGTTTTGTAAACCTGAAAAGCAATTATTAAATGTAAGTGATTAACCCCTATTTTCACAGATGAGGGAAACTGAAATTGAGAAAGGTTAAATGATTTGCCCATAACCTTAATAAATGGCAGAGCATCAGGCATTTACTTTACCATCTCAAGCAAACTCAAAATTATGATGTTAGATTATAAAACCTTAGAGAATACCATGTGTTCCAAGATTTTGAAACTTTACTGTGGGGTTTAGTTAACAATGTTGTCACAAACTGACAATGGCATTTATCAAGATTATTTATCTTGCTCAGTTCCTCCACATGACAGTGACTGGGTAGTCAAACTAATCCCCCTTTCACCATGTCTTTTGATAGGAAAGAAGTAAGGAAAATGCCAAATGCTGGTCCAAAAAGAGAGGAAGCAATAACGGACCTGAATAGTTATGCTGGTACCAAAGTCAAAAACATCTTTTAAATATCACTTGTTGAGATTAGTCAACTACAGGTGCATCTAGATACTAACATGAATTCAGTGGTTTTTACATATTAATTTACATTTCAAAAAGAATATAATTGCCTTAAGATCTGTCCATCAGCACTTTTCAGTTGGATTCTAAAACAGAACAGCCCTAATAAGGAATTGAAATTAAAACCTGAAAGATGATTTTAGCATTCAAAGCTTTTTTTGCTCCTTATGCATTCATGTATATCATTCAACTCTCACCAATATAAGAAGCATATACTTTTACATTATTTACAATCCTCAGTGAAGACATGCACTTCTTACAATTTTTATTACTATTTTAGAGTCTTTTGATAAAGGCATAAACTATGGGAAATGAGATTTTAAAAAACTAAACAAAAATCAATTAACCATTTTTTACCAAGTTTAACAGCATCTAGACTGTTACTTGTCATTGATTTACTAAGAAAATGCTGTACCTATACAACTAAAAATAATGGAATTGGTTTTAATATTGGAGTTTGATAAAGATAAAATATATAATTGAGCACTTTTCTAAACTAAAAATGTTTACTTTTAGTGATAGATGAGCACACTTAAAATAAAATAAATCAAAGCATTTATTAAGTGCCTATGTTCCCAGACACTATTGGGTATTTAATCACAAAGAATGAAATAATCCCTACCCCCAACAAGTTTACATTCTAAAATGGGATGTCCACTGACTTTTACCTGTGAACTTGTGCACTTAATTTTTAAGCAAATACACTTCTGAATGAGTCACTCTTTTCTAACTTTTAATAAATATTGCTTTCGTTATCTTCAGATGATACAAACATTTAGTATTCTTAAAAAGTAATTCCAGTCTTCAAGAATGTTAAAACAAGAATGCCTTTCTCCAATCACCCCTAGTTATAAAGGTAGGAGCCAAAGAGGGAATGATGACACTTCATTTTTTTTCACTATAATAAAAAAAAATTACTTCAAGATTTCAACAAGACGCAGGTAGAAACAGGTATCCACATAATTACATACATACTACACGGTACTCAAAAAACAATGAAACTACAGAGTGCAATTTTCTCACAACTTAAAAAGTTAATTTTTCTAACTAACCTCTTTGCACCATAGTTAACCTATAATAGTTCAAATATCTTTCTTCAGATGTTAAGCTTAATTCCCAAGAACACCACTGTATATAACACTATACTCTCTAAACACTAAGTTTAGAGTCATATTTCCTTGTCAAAAAAACTTTTTAATGATCTATATTAAATTACTCCTTGCCCATGTTTTCTGCTTTGTCATACAAACATCATCACCATTTTTAATCTGTTTTTCCATTCTTACTCAAATCATAATATATTGCTCACTAAAACATGGAATAATTTATCTCCAAGGGCTCTTAAATCCTACTACCTCCAGGAAAGAGGATTCTGCCCCATTATCCTTACACAAAATTATGTGTTTGAAATGATTTATATAGTTATCACAATTGAAATTTATGTAAAACACCCTGCATATCTTAAAGTACTATTATGTCAGCTATTATTATTATTATCTATTTATCTACGGTCTTGGTGCCTTTAGACATTTATTATATAACTGCCATTCATGCTTTCCTATTTGTGAGCCCCTTTGAGGGCTGGACCATGCCATTTACCACTGTAAAAAAATTGTTATACTAGTTGATGATATTATATATCCTAAAAGATACAAATATTATCAGAAGAGAATATAAATTCTCTTGATCTAGAATTTTACACAATACTTAATACACAAATCCAAAATAGGCGATTACCTACTGCTTAAAACAATTCTACTCTGTTGCTTTTACTCTAAAAAATAAGATCTTATTTTCAAAAGGAGCAAAATTATATCCACAGATATAAAACATTTCAACTAACAAAGATCATTTTGAAACACAGGTCTGAATTGTGAAAACACTGCTCATTAGTACATTTCACTTCTCTAAAGAGTGTAATGTATTTGTATAATATAGATTTACAAGCTGGACTTAAAATTAAGTAAAAGTTTTTGAATGAGTCCAATGGGACAAATGGGTAAAATAAAAACTCAAATGCCCTTCAATGAAATTGAAATAGAAAAACAAGTTTACTTTCATAGAAGTTTACACTTATTTTTCCTTTACTATATTCTTAAAGAGGGGATGATCTATCAAAACATCTAACTTTGTGGTGTTATAAAAGAAATTAACACTAGGTGCTTTAAAAATAAACTATAGGGTTAGGTTATGAAATAGATTTCAGAAAGATTCTGTCTATCTTACCCATTATGCAAATGTCTGTATCCTGAGATGAATTCCCATTGATGGCGAATCTCAAACACAAATCCCCAAACTCCTATGTTGACTTCATCCATTGCACTTACTACAGAACTACTGTCTACATCAGAGTCAAAAAGCCAGAGGCAGGCTGACTATGCAAGAAGACTGCTGAAAAGGTTCACAACATATACTTTCGTTGCTGCCTATAGTTAAAAAACCTGTAATTAATTCGTGTCAAATCAGGGATTCTCAAGGGGTTTTTTGCATGTGTCATGGACCCCTTTGGTAGTCTAGCTAAGCCTATGGACCCTCTTTTCTGAATAATGTTTCTAAATGAAAAAAATAAAATACATTAAGATTGCAAAAGAAAACTAATTATGCTGAAATATGGTTGTCAAAATATCTTTAAAACACGTTTATGGACCCCAGGTTAAGAACTCTTGTGGTACTCCAAAAAACATGAAAACACATTCTTGTGAAGGAAAGTTAACAATGGATTCAAGACAGAAACGGCTAAAACTGCTTTTCCACATAAAACTGCAGTTAGGTTATGAACTGGAGAAAGGAGGCAACATTATTTAGAAAGAATTCTAATTATCTTAAAATTATTTCTTGTGAAAGTTGCAGGGAAAACATACAACAGAATAATAAAACCTGTTTTGAGTGAGAGGAAGTGATAGGACTTTGCTCTCCTGTTCCTATTTGGTTATTAGCAATACCGGAGGGAGGACTCTTGAGAGTGATTCAAGACAATCTCACAAACCAATCGAAGTCCTCCTTTTACTTTCCACCACAAAATTACCCTTTTCCCTCCTCCCTGGGGTGGCAATTTCACTCCATGAAACTGACTAAGCTTCCAGTACGCTAAATTTGAACTTATTTCTTAAAATCTCAGGACCAATCATCCCAAGTGTCCCAATGGAATGACCCTTTCCTTCTCTCCTTCCCTCCCCTTTTGTTTCTAACGCATTCTCACCATTCAACTCCAGCAGAGAGGCCCGTCCTGTCCTACCACATCCTGTGGGATTCAAATCCACAAGGCTTCTCAGACTGGCTCTCCGGTTCCCTCCATGGGTTGCACTCACAAAACCATCACCTCTGCCTCCAAAAACACAACCTGACCTCTCCACTCCCCAACCCTCCAAGCTTTTTTTTTTTTTTTTTTTTTTTGCTTTCTCAGCCCCCACCCCCAACTCCTTTCCAAAAACGGTTTGGGGGGAGGAGGGGAGTGACGGGACGAGGAGGCAGAGAAGGTGGGTAGACGAGTGGCTAAGGTCCAACCCCCACCTTCCTCTCCCAATCCCCCAGGCCTAAGCCCAGTTCCATCAAACAACCAATTCATGGACAGAATACTATGTCGAACTTGCGACCCCCGCCCCCAACCACAAGCACCAACCACACTCCCCAGAGAAGGGGTGGGGGAAAGGATGGAGACCAGAAATGAGGGGAGATGGGGAGAAGAGAAAGGGGACTCTTTTCTATGAATTGGAGGGGGAAGAGAAGAAAAGGGAAGAGGTGTCAGATAAAAAGGGGAGGTGGAAAAAAAAAGAACCTGATAAAAATGAGAGAGTGGAGGGAGGGGGACCCAGTTCTACAAGCTGGAGAGAGAAAAGGGTGTCGGGAAAGAGAAAGGGGGAGAAAGGGGGAGAAGAGGAAAGGAGAGAGGTGAAAGAAGGAGAAAGATGGGGAAGAGGTAGAAGAGGAGAGAGTAGGGGAGAAGAGAGGTGGGGAAGAAAAAAGAGGAAGGGAATGGATGCGGGAAAGTAAAGAAAGAGGTGGAGGGGAGAAGGGGTAGGGGAGACAGGTGAAGGGGAGAAGGGGTAGAGGAGGGAGATGGAAGGGAGAAGGAATGGGAAGATAGACGGGATAGAGGATGGGGGAGGAAGATGGGGGAAGAGGGGTGGAGGGGAGAAAGATGGGGGGAAAGAAGTGGGGGAGGTGAGAGGTGGAGGAGGGAAGGGGTGGAAAGGAGAAGGGGATGGGAGGTAAAGAGAGGAAGAGGGGATTGGGGGCAGAAGAGACGGGGAATGGGATGGGGAGAAGACATGAGGGAAGAAAGAGATGGAGGAGATGGGGGAAGAAAAGGAAGGAGGTGGAGGAGATTGGGGGGAAGGATAGGGAGGAGTGAACAGGAGAGGAAAGAGGGG
>NW_027187460.1:5441679-5476661 GCF_028583685.1 Petaurus breviceps papuanus | reverse complement strand
GGGAAGAAGGGATGGGGAATGGGCTGGGGAAGCGCGGTGGGAATGGCAGGCGGAGATGTGGGGCACCAAAGACCGGCGGCGGGCGGCCCTCCTCCCCACCTCTCACCGTGGCACACGCGGCCGCCGGTGCTCCCGGCTCCCGCCGCTCAGCTGAGGAGGAGGAGGAGGAAGAGCAGGAGGCGGCGGCTCCGGGAGTCGGTCCTCCCGCACACGGCATTAAGCCCGCCCGGCCTCGGCCCGTCCCTCCCGGGCAAGGAGAAAGGCGGAAGGCAGGAGCGCCCCCGCCCCGCCCCGCTCGGTCCCGGTGCGAGCTCCCGGCACAGGCTCCGCTGGGCTCGGCGGGCTGGGCTCGCGCCGGCCCCCGCCCCCGCCCCAACCCCCACCCCGAGGTAGCCTCGGGCTGGCCTCGCGGGGCCCGCCCGCCGGCGTCTCCCACCTCCCCCGCCCCCAGCCCGCCGGCTCCAGCGCCCTCAGCCTGGGCCCTCCCCGCACGCCCGGGGGCACACTCACACTCGCTGCCGTTCGCCCGGGTCAGGGGCTCCCAGGCTTCCGACTCAAGACCAAAACCAGCCGGGGGCTCACAGGGCATGCGCTGAGCGGCTCGCGCATGCCCGATATTCCCCCCCCCCCCCCCCCACCTGTTTCCCGTTCCCCGTTCCCTTCTCCTCCCTCCCAGTAGTAATCCCGGATTGGGATCTCCGGTTCCAGGATTTGGGAATGGCCGTGGTTAGGGGGAGGGGAGGAAACGTATGGGAGGAACCAGGACTTGGTGGGGTGGGGGAGAGGGAAGTTGAGGAGGTAGACCCCAAGGGGAGGTGGGTCTAGTTTAGTTTGGGCAGAAAATTGAATCTAGGAAAACTCTAGCTATGCCTAGGTACAAAGAGTAAAGACTTCCACGTTAAGCACAGTTCATAAAATTTTGGAATTGCCTAACAGGAGGAACCTTAGAACGAAGAATGTCAGAGGTAGACGGAGCTTGGAACAAAATATGCCAAGTCTGGAAGTCCAGGACCCCAGAACCTAAAATGCCACTGACAGTAAGTACCTTAAGAACCTAGAACATCAAAATTGGAAAGAACCTTAGAATCTTAGAATGTGAGAAGTGGAATGGATCTTAGAACCAGAAAAAAAGTTAAAACTGGAAGAAAAAGCACAGAATGTCTGAAACAGTAAGGTCTTCAGAACCTAAAATGTCAAATTTGGAAGGGATACAATGTTAGAAATGGAAAGGAGAAAGAAAGGGAAAGGAAGGAAATTTAACATTTGTGAAGAAGGCACTTTACAAATAGTATCTCATTTGATCTTCACAACAACCCTAAGAGGTAGGTGCTATGATTAATCCCACTTTATAGTTGAGAAAATCGAAGCAAGCAGAGATTAAGGAAATTTGCTCAAGATTGCACAGCTAGAAACATCTCAAGCCAATTCTGAATTCAGGTCTTCCTGACTCCAAGTCCAAGGTTCTATCCACTGTGCCATCTAGCACCCTAGAATTCAGAAGCTGAATGGACCTTAGAACATAAGATGTCAGAAATGGAAAAGACTTTATGATATAGAATGCCAGAGATAGAAAAGAACTTGGAATAAAAAGAATGTCAAAATTGGAAGGGCCTTTAGAACATAGAATGGATGAGCAGGAAGAGACCTTAGAACACAAAATGCCAGAGGTGGAACTAAGAGACCTTAGAACCTAGAATGGAAGGGACCTTAGAAAAGGTTAAAAGAGTCTTAAAACACAAAATGTCAAAACTGGAAGAAATCTTAGAATATAGAATGTCAAAGGTAGGAAATACCTTAGAACATAATGTGTCAGCCAGTTCAAATCCCTCTTTTGTATTGGAAAATTTGAACAGATAGATTAGGAAAATCTGCTTTGGGAAAGATAATCAATAAAAGGTGAATTAACGTTTTCTTAGCAGGGTTTTGCTATTGACAGATAAGAAGATAATGTCCCTAAGGATGGTATAGAAGTGAGCACTCTGAATCATAAATCAAAGACATAGATCTGCCCCTAATTTCTGTGAGATTTGGGGGAGCTCACTTTATAATCCAGTAGTTAGAAACTTTGTGAGGGCAAGAGGTATTTTTTTATCTCTGTGTTCCCAGTGCCTAAAACAGGTCTTGGCACGTAACGTGCTTAATACATGAATTAAACTGACATCTCAGTTTCCTTATCTCTGAAGTGAAAGGAGAATCCAAGAGAAAAGGGATAAACACTTGGCCTATTGAAATGGGACAGTTTTGATGCAAAGCAAAGTGAGCAGAACCAGGAGAATTTCTTATACAGTAAAAGCAACATTGTAAGATGTTCAACAATGAATGACTTAGCTCTTCTCAGCAATACAATGTTCCAAGACAATTTCAAAGGACTTGTAATGAAAACTGCTATTCACATCCCGAGAAAGAATTAATGGAGCCTGAATGCAAATTGAAGCATACTATTTTCCCTTTTTAAATTTTTTTTTGTGGGTTTTTTTTCCTCTTGGTCTGTTTCTTCTTTTACAACATGACTAATATGGAAATATGTTTTTAAAAAAAGAAGAAAATTGTAAAAGTTCCCCAAACTAACTCACAAGTTATCTAGCTCTTAACATATGTAATGTTCTACATCCATAGTTCCCTCTTCCATGAAAAAGGGCGAAAGGTGCATTCTCATATGTATTTAGATGAATAGCTTTCAGTTTTGATTTCGCTGTTGTTCTTCCCATTGTTATATCCATTGTTTATATTGTTTCCTTGGTTCTGCATGCTTCACTTTTCATTAGTTCATAAGTCTTTTTTTTTTCAAAATTTTATTTTAGACTCAAACGCCAGAACACAAATATAGAATAGAGAAAAGAAACAAAAAACTGTCATAAACTTAAATATTGGAATTTAAATACAAAGTTAGAAAGAAAAAAAGGCATGTTGTGTGCATAGCAGAACATGAAAGGATTGAAAATGTGTAACAATAAATTTTCATTTCAAGAAAGCCTATATGATAAAAAATACTCATTGTGTTGAGAATTGTTCATCTTTTCTTTGCTTCCTTATAAGTTTTCTTTTTTGTTCTCTGCTGTGCACTTTTTTTACTTTGTTATTTTTTCCCTCCCCCCCCCCCAGGCCACAATAAAGTTTAGATATGTTTCTCTATAGCTATAAATATATACATACCCTCCCCCACCCCCCAGAAGGCTACAATAAAGTTTAGATATGTTTCTCAATAACTATAGATATATACATACACATATACATATATACATACATATAGAGACATATATTTTCCCAAACCTATTCTACTCCTGATCTTTGTTTTCATGTATGTGCATATCTCTTGTTTCCTATCCCTCCATATGTCATTTCTTTTGGCACAAGAATGTTCTATTCTATTTGTGTGCCATAATTTGTTTAACCAACCCCCAAACAACCTATTTAAATCTATCTTTATGTCTTTGCTACTACAAAAAAGTACTGCTATAAAATTTGGGTGTTTGGGGGAAAAAAAAGAAGTGGACAGCTTTTTATGCCATGGTCCCTTCTTTTTTACATACACTTTGGCTAAGGGGCTAAATGAGCAGATTTCCCTCCCCTTACAATCATCTTCTTTGCTCCCACAAACACTAACAGTACTTCACTAGAGTGAGGTGTGGAGATCACCCTGAGTTCACAGAGGCCTTTGAATGAAGTCCAAGCTCTACAAGGTCCTATCAGTATTTTAGAATAAACTTAGTACAGACTGACAACCTAAGTTTGGAGAGAATCATCACCAAGTTGACTGCATGGTTACAATTTTTCAGCCATAATAACCCTTTAAGACCAATATGGAGAACATGAATCTGAAATCACAGATTCCTGAAGTGCTGAAGTGTAAGGATGAGTTGATCAGGTGATTCCCACAGGAACTTCAAGGGGTTCAGAGAATAGTTCACTGAAAGGCCAATTGGCCTGCTTTCCCTACCTCATATTTACAGGCCAGAGTGGGAGAAGAGGGAAGGGAGAGGATTTCATCCATTACCTCCCTCCCAACTGTAGGAGCAATAATATTGATGTACAATGAGAAGCACATGGCTAGGAGCAGTAAAAATGACCTTCATTTCTTGGCTGATTTCTTCTGCTTTTTAATTTCATTTTCTGATCCCAAGCGAGAGACTAGAGCTCCAGAAAATGGACTTTCCACAGTCAAGATATTACATACTTGGTCTGGTGTATTTTCTAGAGCTGATGAGGAGTTGTGGCTAAGAGCTCAGGCATATTTCTTCCTGCTATTCTACCATCTTGGCTCTATATCTAGTCCTTATATTTTAAATAACAAGACAGGTAGAGTAGTATCATATGTTAAGATACATGCATGAGAGAAAACACAGGAACCAAGGGGATAAGTGTGGTGGAAAGCATTTGAGTGAGGATCAATAGAGATAGTATAGGAATAGAAGAATAGGTTAGGAAATAGACCACAAATCTTTTACAGAGAAATGATGCAACACTGAAGGGAGAATTCTTTCATCCACACATACCCAAGTTCTCTCTATACCCCCCCCCCAAAAAAAGCAGTTTTAATCATTTCTAGGATTGATTTATTGATGATGGTATCTTTCATAAAAGGAAAGAAGTAATGAGTAACTTCTTAGTTGTATGTTTGTTTTTTACCAAATCTTTTGTTATAAGACTTGAGAAGAAATGACCCTTCTGGTTAGATAAGGAGAAGAAAGCCAAGCATAGTCTTAACACACACTTCATATTTAAGGAGGACAAATTTTAAAAGTTTCAAAGAGAGGATAGATAAAGGCCCTTGGTGTAAAATTCAGTAGGGGATGTTAGCCCAAGATGGATGAGATGCTTTCAAGAATGAAATTCTAATGACACAAAAAGTAGGAAAAGAGGAAGTTATCTAAAAGACTGAAGTGGAGGCAAAGGAAATACAGCTATCAACTTGAACTTTTATAGGCAGCTAGGTGGTTCACAGCTGGATTTGGAGTCAGGAAGACAGGAATCTGAATACAGACTCTGACACTTATTACCGTGTTTCCCCGATAATAAGACCTATCCCAAAAATAAGCCCTCCCCTTACTGTGTAGGATTCCTCGAAAATACGCCCTCCCCCGAAAATAAGCCCTATTGGGATTGCTACTGTAGTGAAGGTGATCCCCTGCGCTACACGCTACATTACGGTACCCTCTGTATGCACCGTCCCCCCCCCCCCAGGTGAAACACGCCGCGCTCCGAGCTGCATCCAATCAGAGCTGCAGCAGTGAGCATGTCATCCTGTTCTTCCCCAGTGATTTGCTTGCTGGTGCCATTGAGAGCAGTGCCGCGGAGGAGAGCTGAGGCAGGACAACATAAGCCCTCCCCTGAAAATAAGCCCTCTGGTGTTTTTCTTTCCAAAAAAAAAAATAAGACAGTGTCTTATTATCGGGGAAACATGGTAGCTGTGATACCTTGGGTAAGTCACTTAAACTCTGCCTCAGTTTCCTCATTAATAAAATGAAGATAATTGCATTTACCTCATAAGGTTGTTGTGAGGAACAAGTAAGATTTATATATATATATGCATATATATCACATATATAAAACATGCATGTATATATGTAAAAATATATATGTGTATGAGTGTGAATATATGTGTGTATGTATGTAGTGCTTTACAAACCTTAAAGTATTACATAAATGCTTGCTATTATTATGTACACATATAGGTCTTAACAAAATAGATTCAGTAGTTTGAAGGGAAGGCACTAGCAGCTGGGAGGGTAGGGATCAAGAAAAAATATGGAAGTAAGGGGAAATAACAGGATGAATACAAATGCATTGCATCTTACTATAAAAATAACATGAGGGGTGCTAAAGCTCATAATGAGCTGAGACTAGTAAGGCATGCTAAGTACAAGAAAAGGATTTTTTTAAAAGCTATTTTGAGGAAGAGTATCAAAGAAGGTATATGTCTGCTACTCAGGGTATAGGACAATGATAACAGATGATAGAAAGAACATAGGCCTACAACACTTATATTTTGCTTCCTTTTTTATTTCCAAGATGAATAATTATTAAACTGGGATGCACAGAATACATAAGTCTAATAAACTGTTGACACTCATACTTACGTAGGGAGATAGGGAGTACAAAATGCTCTTATTAAGTTTAAATCACTAGGCCCTGATTAACCCTATTTAACCACCAGGTGGCATTACTAGCCAATAACCTGATCCTGTTGAGTCAAAAAAATGATGTGGTTTGGGGAGACCCTCTCCCCAACACATCCCAGAGATATGATAGTTAGGTACTTACTTCATTTTGCTACCAAAAGTGCTAGGAAAGTACCATGTTTCTAAGAAAGTGGGTAAACTTTATCCCCTAGTGCTGTCATTCTCTAAGTGTCCCTTTATACTCACTAAATAGAGGGTATTCATTTCAATGGAATTATCAAACCAGAATCATCTGTGAAACCCCAACCATATGCAAAAACCCACCTCTTCCTTGAATTTGCTATATTGCTCAGTACAGCCTTAGCCATGTGAATTTGGCACAATGAAGTCACTCCCCACAGAATCAGACAGAACTGAATATAGTTATTTTACTCTTGGCATAGAGTAAAGGCAATAAACAGTAAATAATTTTGCAAAATCTATTGAGAGGTTGCTCCGGTCCCCACCCCTGCCACTCCTAGGGCCAGGCAGTTACCAAATGGAATATATACTATTTTGAAACCAGGAGTTAAAAAAATAAACGGTTTAGTTTGTCTAGAATCCCCAAAGTAGTAACTCCTGACAGCAGACAGAGAAATGTGCAATACAATTTGCAATTGATGTTCATTGAATAGTATTAGTTTTGAGTTGAATATTCAGGAATTCCAGACCTCTGATAGAATTGGCATAGATTCAGGATCACTGGCAGGGACTTTCTACTAGACCTTGATATAGCTAGCTCATCATGAGAACAATAGGAATAGACTCAACAGCCGGCCCCAGCAAGGAAAAGCCTGCCACTGCAATACGGTGGTGCATGCTCTCTCTCTGATTTTGACCACAACATCCTTCTCCTGCTATTGAATCTCATCACTTCCTATTCCATGCCTCCTCTATTGCTCCTCTTTCCTGTAACCAAAGCCTTTCCACTCTGCAGTAGGCAAAAGAAGAGAGATGCTATACGAAGGACTAGAATAATTGGTGGGAATGATTTCTGAGCAGATGAGTTTTTAGAGAATGAGAGGGGTGTTTCAGTGCTATAAAAAAGCAACTATTGCCCCTGTGTTTTTTTTTTTTTTTTCAGAAAAAAAAGAAGAGAATAGAGTGTGAAAACTGTGGGCCAGAAAACTTCTCTTCATTACTGGCAAAAATTCAGAATGTACTATTAAATGAATGGTTAGTAAATAACCAGAAAAGGAGATGGTGATCACAGAGGATCAGCATGTCTCCCCCTCCAATCTAGCCAGAACTCAGTTGTTGGCAATACTAAAGGACTACTTTGATCATATTACTTCACATCTCAAAAACTCACATTTGTTTTCAGGGAAGGTCACCACACAAAGGACAGTCTAACTATGGGTCCTGTCTAGGGGGTATTTTGAAACTAGTTCCTACTGGCTTGGGAGAGCATATTGTTGAATTTTCAGCAAGAACATTTGCATGTCAGAAATCAGCAAATACTACAAATCGGGACAACTTTTGCTGTTGTTATTGATTTCTGGGCTTAAGAAAGTGATAGAGAAGATATTAATAATGCATATTAAGCCTAAAAGTATGTCCTGCACATATCTTCTGCCCCAGTTGGTTGTTAACCATGTACTAGAACACTCCTGGTGTAGTCCCACTGAAAGAAGAGGCAACCAATCACTTGTTCAACCTTTTCCCTTCATGAATGGTGGCAGAAAAGGCAAATTCCTTCAAACCCTGCTCTCTAGCACTCCCCACCAGCATCCTGAGGATGAATATGACCCAAGGTATTCACCTGCAGGAGATCCATAAGCTGAAGTGAGGAAATTGAAGGTCTCTAGAGGGAAGAAATGTGCCTCCCCCCCTCCAAGAGTCCTACATGCGTAGTTTTGGATCTCAAAGGCAAAACTCCAAGATGGTTATGGGTCTTTGAACTTGTTAGTTCATACAGCTGGTAAGTATCAGAGCAGGGATTAGGATCTGGTTTTTCTGACTTCAGATCCAGAACTTTTTCTACTATATCATGAAACTGTCATCTTTGTCCTAGCACTCCTATGATCCTATATCTTTCCTTCTTTATAGCTTAATCCCAGAGAAAGTTGTCTATAATTGGCGCTTCCACTTTTCTCTCTCTCTTAAACCCTCTGAAATTTGACTTCTAAGCTTATCATTCAACTGAAGTTGCTCTCTCCAAAGTCACCAGTGATCTCATAATTGCCAAATCCAGTGGCACTTTCTCATTCTTCATCCTTATTGATCTCTCTGTAACCTTTGACACTATTGAGCCTCCTATTGGAAAATCTCTGCTCTCTAGCTCTTAGCACAGTGCCTGCTGTTAGTAGGTACTGGTTCTCCTTTTTTGCTGGATCCCCATAGCTTTCTAACCATAGTTGTCCCTTAGGGTTCCATCCTGGGCCCTCTTCTCTTCTCCCTCTATACTACTTTACTTGGTGTTCTTATCAACTCCCATAGACTTAATCACCATCTCTATGCTCATCATTCTCAAATCTACCCATCCAGTCTCAACTCTCTACTGACCTCCAATCTCACATCTCCAACTGCCTTTTGGACATCTTGAGTTGGATGTCCAGTAGACATCTTAAACTAAACCTGGCCAAAACAGAACTCCTTATCTTTCCCTCTAAGCCCTTTCCCCCTCCACCTTCCTGATTACTATACAGAGCACCATCATCCTACTTCTTAGCTCACAACCTACAAAGCATGCTGGACTTTTCACTATCTCTCACCTCTCAAACCCAAGCTGTTGCCAAAGGCTATAGATTTCACTTTTGTAAAGCCTCCTAAATATGCTCCCTTCGCTCCTCTGATACTACCGTAACTCTAGTGTAGGCCCCATCACCTCATGCCTGGACTATTGCAATAGCCTGCTAGTGGGTCTGCCTGCCTCAAGTCTCTCCCCACTCTAATCTATCCTCCATTCATCCATCAAAGTGATTTTCCTAAAGTTCAGGTCTGATCACATGTTCCCTATTGTCACCAGGATCAAATACAAAATCATCTGTCAGACATTCAAAGCCCTTCATAACCTAACCTCCTAATTTTCCATATTCTTCAATCCAGTCACTCTCCTAGCTGTTCTACAAACAAGACACTGCATTTCTTGGTTCTGGGTATTTTATCTAGCTGTCCCTCATGCCTGGAATGCTCTCCCTCCTCCACTCTGACTACTGACTTCCTTGCTTTCTTTTAGATGCTAACTAAAATCCCATCTTTTACTAGAAACCTTTCCTGGTCCCTCTTAATTTCTGCCCCTTCTCTTTGTTAATTATTTCCTACTTCATTTTCTATTCTTTTGAGAAGGCAAACTAGGCCATCTTTTACCTCAATTCTTACCTAGCCTTTAACTACTGAATGAGTGTTGCCTCAGACAAACTGAGACCTGGGAAATACCTTACCTTAAAAAGGCTCCCACCACCTCCTGGACCACTGGCAGGTGTCCTGACCTATGTCTTGCCACTGGACTCCAAATAACTCTGAAGGAGAGAGTGAAGCTGATGACTTTGCATAGCCCTGCCTCACTTAAATCCAATTCACTTGCAAGTCAAGATATCACCCTCCTGATTTCATTGGTCCTCTTCAAGAATGAAAGATGAATAACAACAATTTCCTATTGATCCTATATATAGCTTGCTTTGTGTAGATAAATATATGTATTTGTTTGTATGTATATGTATAGATTTGTGTGCATGTTGTTTCCCCCGTTAAATTGTAAGCTCCTTCAGGACAAGGCCTCTTTTGTGTATCCCTAAGTGCCTGGCACACAGTTGGTGCTTAGCAAATGTTTATTGATTGTTTGATTGACATTTATACATTGTGTGACCTTGGAGCAAACCATTTAATCTCTCTGGGCCTCAATATTGTCATTGTATGAGCTAGATAATCTCTATGGTCCTGTCCAGCTCTAAATTTTTTTCTCTTCCTTTTCTATATTAGATTTCTCTATCCTAAAGCCTTAAGTACCTAGTGGGTAAGAAGGTATGGTCCATATTGAAGAGTTATCATCAAGATTAGAGAGGGAAATAGCATTCCAGATCTTCTTTTCAACTTTTAACTCAAGATGTTTGCCTCAGTCCATTTTTCCCCATTTTGAAACAACTGAGGAATTCATGGTTATTCCACCTGACATATTGCCTTTTTATATTATTGTTAGTCTTAATATCTGACTGTTTTGCTACTCCTGTGATTTCATTTATGTTTTGGCTTGAGGTAAGCTCTTTTTCATCTTATCTAGTTTGATGACATTGTATTTTATTAGGCTTGTGAGAGAGCCTCCCCCCACCTTTTTTAAAAAGCTCTTTAAGCCAAATCAAGTGGTATTTTATAACCTTCAACAGATAATTAATGCGTGTGACAACCCACAGGCATTTAACAGACATTAGCAACCGTTGAAGGAGGAGCTTATAAGCGCTGAACCACAAATAAATTGCTAAAAAAAGAAAAAAGAAAGAAAATGCTTGCATTTAACTCCCTCCATGGGAGAGTATTAGCACTCTGCAGTTGTGATTCATTATGTCCCTGTTTGCATAACCCTAAGTTTAGGGTGGGAAAACTGAGGCATTCAGGACTTCATTTGACAAATATTTATTATGCTCTATATGTTCTCAGAGCACTGTTCTCAGTGCTGGAAAATATACAAAACTTAGATGAAACAGCCCTACCTTCATGGAACCTATAATCTAGTAAGGGGGTAAGTCAACAGAAATGTTTATGATACACAATATTATATGAGAAGTGCATCAGAATGGTGCAAAGTGCTTTGTGAGGTTTGAGGGTGAAGATCATTATTGACTGCAGGGTCAGAAGTTTTACTAGAAGAAGTATATCATTTGAGTTGAACTTCAAAGGACAGTATTATGTCCTTTCCACTACATCACAGTGCCTCCATTCTCTCCTCATTGTCTCTTCCATCAGCCTCTTCTTTACTCAGGTGGCCACCATCCTAATTCCGGTCTATCTCACCTCTTAACTAGACTTTCAAAATAGTCTCCTAATTGGACTCCTTGTTCCACATCTCTGCCTTTCTCCAATCCATCCACCAGAAAGCTGCCAAGGTAATATTCCTAAAGCACAAATTTGACCACATCATTCCTCACTCACAAAGCCCCAGTGGCTCTCTGTTTCCTCTAGTATAAGATACAGGTCCCTCTGATTCACTTTTGAAGTTCTTCACAATCAGGCCCCAGCTAATCTTTCAAAATGAAAAACTCATTTTTCCTCCTCACATGCTCTCCATTCAGCCAACCCATCCTACAGTTCCTCATAGATTGCCTTTCATCGCCTTCCTTTAGGCTTTCGCATAGACTGTCCCCATGTCTGGAATGTTCTCTCCCCACATTTCTGTCTCTTGGAAACCCGAGTTCCCTTCAAGGCTCATTTCAAATGTTATGTCTTTTAAGGGACCTGTCCTGATTTCACCCATAAGTACTCTACTTGATCTTTATGAATTTTTGTGTATATCCTGTATTTACTTCTCTGTGAAGATGTATAAACTCTTTGTGGACAAGGGCCGTTAATTTTTGTCTTCAGATACCTAGCACCTAAAGTGCCTGGAGCATGGTAGGTACTACTGATTGTTGCCATCACCAAAAGTTTGGTGATTGATGGCATTTTGCCTACAATGATAACCAAGGTCAATATTTCCTAGGACCACAACAGACAGAGAATTGGAAGAGATCTTAGAGATCCTCATTTTACAGAAGACAAAATGAGGTCCAAGAGTACAAATCCAAAGTTATAACTTGGAAGTGACCATGCTGGGTCTAGATCCAAGTTCTCCTGAATCAGTTCTCTGTGTTCTCCACTACCTAACAGGTAGGGTAGGAGTAAAGGAATAGGCTTCAACCATAGCTCATCCTGCTCTTCACGTTCTATCCTAGAACCTATCTGCTCCATGTCTTTGTAGTACTCATTTCATTCTTATGGGAGAAAATGAAAATCATAAAAAAGTTGTCTTGGTTTAGTTTTCCCCAAAAGTCACAGTCTCACAAAACAATATTTTCCTCATATAAGACTAGCTTAAAGTAAAATATATGTATATGTATATATAGGTATATGTACATATGTGTGTATATTTGGTCCCCTGAAAAACACAATCAAGCATTACTGTAAAAATATTGCATTTTGGAGATACTGTCTAACCAACCACACTATGTGTTCTGCCTTTACAACACAAGTTATAAGTAAATGGTAATAACTATTAGTGATAGCTAGCATTTATATATCGCTTACAAATGTCATCTCATTTTATCCATACAACCACTCTGTAAGGGAGGTGTTATTATCTCCATTTTATATATGAGAAAGCTCAGGCTAACAGACTTGCCCAGGATCAAACAGCTGGTCTGAAGCCAGATTTGAATTCAGGTCTTCCTGACTCCAAGTGAAGTACTTACTCTATCTACCCTGCCACAAATGATTACATATACAACTGTTACATAGAGCAGAAATGTCACACTCACAGCCAGTCCAAGCCTGTGTAATTAGGAAGTGTTTAACAAAATAAGCAAAAATACAATGCAACATATTGTTTGTTTTCCAAGCCAATATGCAGTTGCTGGAATCTATTTCTATTTGAGTTTGACACCACTGACACAGAAAATCATGGAATGTTAGATCTAGAAGACATCTTTAAGGTGAGGCATAGTGGGAAAAAAAGATCTGGATTGAGAGTATAGATCACTAATATCAATCAATCGATCAGTAAGCTAGTATTAAGTGCCTACTATGTGTCGGGTATTCTGATAAGTGCTAGAGATATAAAAACAAAATGACACATTCCCTGCATATCAAGCATTTACTTTCTGGGAGGGGAAGAAGAGAAGAGGGAAGTGAAGGAAGAAGTGAGACTATATGTATACAAAAATCTATATATAATATACATATATTTATATATACAGACATATATACACATATACATTTACATGCATATACAAAAAGATACCAGATTAGTACAGTAGAATGAGTGCTGAATTTGGAGGCAAGAGGACCTGGGTTCTAATCCCAGCTTGCTATTTTTGTGACTTTGGGAAAGTCATTTAACTCCTTTAAGTCTCAGTTCCTCATCTTTAAGGTGAGGAATGAAGGAGTTACACACGGTTACCACTAAGGTTTCTTCCAGTTCTAAATCTGTGGTCCTATGACCTACAGTTCTAATTTTTACCAGGCGTAGTATTAGAAGCTAGAAGGATCAGGAAAAGCTTTGAGTAGAAGGTATTATTTGAGCTGTGAAGTTAACAAGGAATTCTAAGAGGCAGAGATAAAGAGAGAGTGTGCATTCCAAGCAGGGAATAATAGTACAGAGGATGGGGATGGGAGGAGTGCCATGTGAAAGGAACAGCAAGAATACTCCTCTGTCTGCACTGCAGAGTGCAGGAAGGGGAGTGACATAGAACAGGAAGCTAGACTGGGCCAGGCTGTGAAGGGCATTAAAAGCCAGAGGGATTTCTATTTGATCCTAAAGGAAATAGAGAGCCAGGGCTAGTAAGTTTTGGTGTTGGACTTTGAATGCAGGTCTTCTGGTTGACTTCTGAGGGCCGATGTTCTTTTAATCATAGCATGTTCTATAAACTTGATGATAAGAATGTGTATTGGTGAAAATATCCTCATTCATATAGATTTTTTTTAATCTTTTTAAAATTTTTGACTTGAATACTAAAACATAAAAAAGAAACATTATAAGCGTAAATATTAAAACTTAAATGTAAAATAAGAAAAGAAAAAAGTCATGTGCACAGCAGAACATGAGAGAAGATTAAAAATACATAGCAATAAATTTCCATTTCAATATTCCATTTCAAGCCTATATATTAAATACTGCATATTGTGTGAAAAGCTGTTCATCTTTTCTTTACTTTCTTTTGTTCTCTGCTGTACACGTTTTACTTTGTTCTTTTCTTCGCCTTCCTCCCCCCCTTACCTCCTTCCCTAGGCTGCAATTAAGCATGGATATATTTATATGTAAATATTGATAGCCTTGTTTTGAAATCATTGGCATAGGACCAACTTTATAAGGGTCAAGTAAACTCTGTTCTCTCCTCAGTAGGCAATCACCACATCATCTTAGGATCATAGATATAGAACTTGGAAATTACATTAGAGAATTTTTAGTCAACTCAAATAACTTAGCCATGGTGGAAATGTCACAAACGGTAAGCATTTATTAAGCTTCTACTATGTTCTAGGCCTATACTAGTCAAAGAGGACACAAAGATAAAATTTGTGAAAATAGCCCCTGTCTTTAAGGAGCTTACACTCTAGCTGTGGGAGACAACATATACACATATAGGTATATTTAAAAATAGATAGAAAATAGACTGGCCAAAGAACTGGGTAAGAGTCAGAGGTTGGAATCTGAGCCCTGGGCTGTTGATGTATGACCTAAGGCAGGTCACTCCCTTCCTTGCACCTCCATTTCCTCTTCCATAAAATGTTGGAGGATAGACCCGATGATCTAAGGTCTCTTTTGATCTAACATTTTATAAATATCAGCAAAGGATGATGTTTAATCTGTTACGGGCTACTGACAACAAATCATTTGAATTATTTTGCAGACAATACCTAAAGAGAATTCCTTCCTACCCACCCCACCCCCCAGACTGACTTACAGTTGCATTTATATTTCTAGGACAAACAAATTGCCAAGGCCTGGGTATTAAAAACCAGCTGACATTTCACATGGATAATCCTAGAGCCCTTGAGCCATAAAGGGACCTGTATGAGCAAAATACAAAGGCAATTCATCCTGTCAGAAGCAGACTTGACAAATGAATGCTTGTAGTGGACAACTAAATTTTTTTTAAAAAGATACTAAATTAGAATAATCACAAAGGACAAGGCCTCTGCAAAAAGAGAGATAATGGTCTAGAAAAGAGTGGGAAAAGATATGAGATGCACTGCTGTAGCATCTCAACCACAGAAGTGACCACCTGCTGTAAATGGGGGAGGGGAAAGGCTCTATTTTAATAAATGAAGATGTTTACATTTCTCAGTGAGGGAGGCAGATCACAAAAAAATAGAATCATTTTGTAAGGGATATGTCAATGCATATTTCTTTTATTTCAATGATGTGATAAATAGAGGGGCTTTGCATGCAAATAAAAGCAGTCAGTTACATTTGTCTCCTAAGAAACCTGCTTTATGACTTTGTTATGCCTATGTATGATGCCTTGCACAGAATGAGCATTCTCTAGACCTTATAGCTTTTTCTAGTCCATAAGTAAACCAAGAACCTTTTTTGGAGGGCTTTCTTCCTGAAGTTGCATCATAGTAGAAAAAGTCCACGAATCTGAACAAAAAGACCTAGGTTCAGGTCTTATTCTACCCAAAGCAGTAGAACAAGGTCAAGTAGCTATATAACATCAGAGTACTCACTTCATCTCTCCAAGCCTCAGTTTACAAATCTGTGCTTCAATGCTTCAATGGATTGAAGATCTCTGTTAAGGAAGAATGCAAGGATTTGTTGGAGGGGTGAAGTTAAAGTCAACCTGGGGCAGAACAGTGGTGTAAAGCAAAATTGATTAGGTACCAGGGTAATTGAAAAATGTGGAGATTCCAGAGGCTCAGACAAATAGGAAGACAAGTTCCTAGGATAGGAATTGAAGGCCAAAAGAATCCATATTAGATGAAGATGCCAAAATGTGAGGAGTATCAGGAATTTTAACCATTTTTTAAAACTCAGTTTGACAATATGTGCAAGGCACTGGAGATCCAAAGATAAAAATGAGATGGTCCTTGCTCTTGAAGAACTCATGTTCCCTGTGGCTATGGTCTTTTGCTTATAGATGCTTCCCTGTCTCTAAGGTCATGATTATGTGTGAGTTTTGCTTCTTCCCATCCCACCTATTGGTCCATATAATCTCAGTTATATAAATGCTCCCTCCATGGGAGACCCTATCCACAACCTCTTATCCATCTTTATCCCTGTCTTTCCATGAATAATAATATATAATAGCTTTCATAAGGGTTAGCATGAATATAGAGCTTTAAAGTTTAAAGATGTTTTGTATATGTTAACCCATTTGATCTTCACAACAACCCTATGAGGGAGGTGTTCATTTTACAGGTGAAGGAACTGACCCTGAGAGAAGTGACTTGCCCAGGATTCCACAGCTAAGTGTCTGAGGCAGATTTTGGACTCAGATGTCCATTGCTTCACCTATGAAAAGAATGTCATCTCATTTTATCTTCACAGCAACTCTGGGAGGTAGGAGGTACTGTTATTATTCCCATGCTGTGGCTAAGAATACTAAAACAGACAGAGATCAAGTGACTTGCCTAGGTCACATAGCTAGTGAATGGCTAAGACAGGATTTGAATTCAGGTCTCCTTGAAATCCTCCAGAGAGAATCTACCCAAATATGTTGGAAATCTTTCTTTTAATATTTTATGGGCATTCATGTAATACTGCAGCTATCTATATATTGCCCATTATCCTTGCTACATGACCAACCCAACTCCTTTTCTGCTCACTTATGTTCTTGATGATGTCATGCATGTCCTTGATCCTCTTCTGAGAGAACCAGAAAATATTTCTCAATTTGATTGTCTATATGCATGCAAGATGTCATTCTGTATCATTGCTTCTTATTTCTGACCTCTACTTTTTGTTTGCAGAATCATGGTTGAAAAATTTTCTATAAACTGAATTTCTGCTCTAGTTGAACAGGAACCTAAGATTTGCTATATTAGCAGGAAAAGCATTAGTTACAGTACAGATTAATTGGGCAAACATGATTAATCCAGCAAAGCATGTTATTGATGAAGATGATAATCCTATTTGCAGAAAAGGAAATGCCAGGGAGAAAATAGTTAAGAATTGTTTGCTTCCGGGAAGACTCTCATCTGGGCTGCAGCATGCTAAGCAACCGTTAAATAGTGAATAGAAAGAAGGCACAAGAGACAGGTCATGCTGAAGCATGTGTGGGTGGTTCAGCCTTGGCCTGTGTTCCTGGAGACGGAAATGACTAATCTAATATCAAAATACATGTACTACTGCTAACAAATCTAATAAACATATGAAAACAAACAAAAATCAGAAATACAGCTATAAACAAAAGCTAGCAGAAAAATAATCAATCATACCACAGAAGCAAGAAGAAGAGCAGAAACCCTGGACTGCAGGACTTAAAAAGGATTACCAAATGGTTTAAATGCACATACTAGTTCACATACAACCAGGGCTATGGTTGGGGGCAGTGTGTGTGTGTGTGTGTGTGTGTGTGTGTGTGTGTGTATGAGGGCAGAGAGTGGCTTTGCCCATGGGAACCAAAATTGTGAGGCTCCTCAGATAGAGTTCAAGATCTATATTAAGAAAAGTTGGTTTTTAAATCTTGTCTCTGGTCCTCTTGTGTGACTCTGGGCAAAACTCAACTTCCTTAACCTTCTATTTCATTTTATTTAAAATGTAGATAATAATCCTTCCTGGATTATCTACCTCAAAAGGTTGTTTTTTGGAGACTCAAATGAGAACATCTATGTATATGCCATGGCCCAGGTATCTCTGAAGGCTAGGATCATGTGGTCCAGATTTGATCCTGGATTCTGAACCCAAGGAAGTCTCTCTCTGTCTTTGTTTAGTTTCTCTTCTCCTGGTTTTACTCCAGGAAAATTTCTTGAATGTACTCATGGTCCACCAAATGTGGGTAACAAATACAGAAAACATATAGAGAACTCAAGTAACTAATTATCTACTCCTTCCAACCTTCCCCATCCCCACCCTTTTCCCTTGCAAAGGGTACTAAACTAGAATTTTCCATCATGGCAACTCTTTGACTTACTGGTGAGTCCCTCTTTCTAGACAGTCCTACACAATCCCTCCCTACAATTTATAGTACCTCTCTGTGCTTCAGATTTCCCCTGCAAGGTAAGCATGCATTGGAGGATGCTAATCAATCAGTCCCCTTCCCACTGAACCTTTACTGTTTAAATAACTCAGTTTGCTCTCCCAGTAGAATAATACACAGGAATGAGGCAGATGATACTCTTTTTTTCTTCAAGAAGCATGTTGCATCAAGAAATCCTTTTCTCTCTCTAAATGGTCTAAACCCTCCAAGTCTTGAATTTGGTAATTGATGGTCTTAGAGTTATCCATAGAGGTAACTCCTGAAGGCTATACAGGAAATCTCTCTTCTCTTGCTAAAAGGCTAGATTCTGGGATCCTGCTGCTTAGGGAATTCAAAATTCTCCACCCTTTTCCTCCTACATAGGAGGTGGGCTATACCCTTTCAGGGTGTAAGCAAGTATATCCACCTCTGCTGTGTGCTTCTGCTGCAAGTTATCTTGAACTGTTTTGGGGAGGAGGAACCAACTGGGAACCATGGGCACTGATTTCCATCCACTCTTCCCCCCACACACACACCTCCACAGAATGTGGGTCTGTTCTGCTGCAAATTGCTGTTTGTTCAAAGTAAGTGAGAGGGAAAGAGGAAAAGAGAGAAGGAGAGGAAGAGAGAAAAGAGAAAGAAAAAAAGAGGGGGGAAAGGAAAGGGAGAAAAAGAGTCAATCTGTTAGTTCACCTTTAAAGACCACAAAGGAAAGTCTAACAACAATCCATTCTCCTGTGCCTTAGCCTATCCCAGGACTGCCCAGGAGACAGTTCCAGGTACTGTTGACAAGTCAGAATAATTTCCTACATCCTCTAAGCAAGGTACCAGTAGACATGGGAGATGATCCCAGATGCCTCCAAACAAAAGATAGGGTCCTATAATCCCATCAAGGTGATTGGGTATTAGAGGTTTGGCTATAATGCCAGCACTCTCTTAGTTTAGGCTCAGTTTTTGAAACCAAATAAGTCACTCACAAGTTAAGGATTATTTAATGAAAGGAAATTTACCTTGCTGTCATCAAACAGCAAGTGTATGTAACAAGGATTACAATGTTCTTTAGCTTATCTGAATTCTGATGCTCTTTGCTTCTATATGGAAACGTATTTGATCACTATGTCATCAGGGTATGGCAACTTTTATAGTCTTGGGCACCCACCAAGTCTGAGAAGCCTAGACTGAGAAGCTATATAGGCTGGGATTTTTTATGTCCTTAGATGACCAGGAAACTGCATCAAGGAAGCTGAGGCCAATCAGGTACCTGGAGTAATTTTGTCTTCTTTTTAGGTAAAGCCTCCCTATACTGTGGGTAGAAAAAAAGAAGCTGCATCAGGGAAATGTTGGTCCTCTCACTTTGGGGGAAGCTATCAAATTGATCAGACACTTCCTTGATCAACCTAGTTTGTATATATAAAATGCTTTGGAAACTATAAATCATTATTGTTAATTAAATTATTTTTTTTAAGATTGCACACATCTTAAATTGGTTACATTTAAATTTTGACACTGTCTTTGCTCCTTCAGTAGCTGTAGAAACAACTGAGCTTTGCCCCTAGTTAGCAAGAATAATTAGTTAGAGTAGGAAACTACCAGATGGCTCATTTCCTTTCATATCCCCCCATCCCTCTGGTGACAGCACATCAGATGAGCTGGTCCCTGCCAGGCAGCACTCTCCCCAGAAGCATCCTGGCATTGTCTCATAGACTCTTCTATAGGAGACAGTCTCAATCTCCCCTTCCTAGGTCAATGTCTCAGATGGTATCTCCTCCCACTCAAGTGGGAATTGTGGGTAAGGGTTAAGTGCCAGCGATGTGCCAGACCCTGTTCTATGCACTTTCAAAATATTATCTCATTTGATTCCCACAAAAAACACTGCAAGATATGTAGTGTTGTTAGCCTCATTTTACAATTGAGGAAATTGAGGCAGAGATTAAATGTCTTGTTCAGTGTCACACAGCCAGTAAGTATCTAGGGCTGTATTTGAACTCAGTTCTTCTAACTCTAGGCCCAGCACTTTGTCCACTACACCCCCTAGTTGCCCCTAAAATGAATTTAACTAAATATTTCTTGTATGTTTATATCAGGAATTACAAAGTTGTTTTGTTGATGCATTTCATGCCGTTTACCCCAAATACCGAAATGACTAATGATACTTCTATGTACAATCCACTTTTGTGTACTGTTTTGAGGTCTATAAAGTTCCTAACATCAACTCTGTGAGTCAGGTAAGGTAGTGTTTACTCCCCATTTAACTGATGAAGAGACTGAGGATCAGAACTAATTTAAATTCTTATAGGTAGTAAGTGTAAAGATAGAAAGTCAATAGATTGTGGTCAGATAAGGAGCTTTTAGAATGCTTGAAGGTGGAGGTGTCACAGTTGTGGGTGATAGCAAGATCAAGAGTGTGACCATCTTTGGGGATGGCTGAGGTGAGAAGTAAGTTATAGGAAATAAATAGGCTGAGGACCTGAACAACTAGGGATCTGAGGTCAAGTCAGAATGCACATTGAAGTTCCCTCGTATGATGTCAAGAGGTGACAAGAAGAGAAGGAACTGTCCGGTACTGAATTCATTGAGGAAGGAAAGGATGTGAGACCTGGAGTTCTGTAGACAACACCCACTAGGATTCTGATTAGGTAGAACACATGGATTATAGGGACCTCAAAAGAGGATTAAGAGATGGAGTAGAGGGAGAACCTGGAAGTGGCAATGGGAAGCAAAGAGTTTTCCAATCTTAACCAGTGATCCAAGGAGAATGAATGAAGGTACGGCCAGTACTGGAAAGAGTGGCCAGGATGACTGTGTCATTGGGGGTATCCGGGTCGTAATGATAGCTAGAAGATGGAAGCAATGGGAAAAGAAAATATTTAAGATGAAGAAAAACTTTCTTGTCTATTAGAACAGACATTCTAGATGGTACAGTGCAAGGGGTATGGGACTTTGGGGTGGAAGGGTTAAGAGGGATAGAAATAATGGGTAGGGATGGGAAATGGGGTTTGAGTGTTGGCCTCCCATAGGGGTTAAGAATCTGTGTGAGATATTATCGGGTGTATGTTCATCATTGAGTGGAAGATGCCACTCCCCTTTCCAGAAGAGCTTAGAGAGCAGGAAGAAGATATTCAGCATCAGATAAAAAGTAAATCAGATATTAATGCTTCTTCAATGTCATTTCCACTGATAAAAATCATCTCAGTTTCTGATTTTAAACCATATGAGAGCTCCAAGGACTTCAGTGGCAAGAACTTTCTCTTCCAATCTTCATGGCTTTTATATAACAATGCACTCTATATAAATTATCTCATTTGATCCTAATAACAATTCTGTAATGTATGGAGTAGGGTAGGGTCTTAGACCTCACTGGTCTATATCATCTTACTCTGGCATTCAACTTTTTTTCAGAATCAAGTCAGGGAACTTTGACTTTGGCCTTTTATGAGATTTCATTGATCTCTTAAGTCCAACTTGAGACACCAGTCTTCTTAACTTTTTTGATTTCAAAACCCACGTGAATTTCTGGTTTCTGAGATCAATTCATTCTCTATTTTTATGACCTTCCCCTTTATTTTACTGCTACCTCTGAAATAGGAGGATGTACAGTCCAAAAAGAGCTAGTCTTAGGGACAAAAGGCCATGTAGGATTCAATTCAGCAAACATTTATTAAGTACCTACTATATGTAAAAAGGACAAAAAGACAGAAAAGAAATAGTCCTTTATCTGGAGAAATTTTCATTTTGTTGTGGAAAGCAGCATTTCTCTCTCTCTCTCTCTCTCTCTCTCTCTTTCTCTCTCTCTCTCTCTCCCCTTTCCTCTCCTCTCCATTCATACACACATTTATATCTATAAGATATATACAAATTAATTAAAATTATCAAATGAAATAAATTTGCAAATAATTTAGTACAGTACTGTTATAATGTGGACATTTAACAAATGTTTATTCCCTTCTTCTCACGTTCTCTTCCCTCTACAATGTAATTTGGGGAGATTGGAACTAGTACTTAGGAAAGAGGGGCAGGAGAGGTTTCATGTAGGAGATGACAGTTGAAATGAATTTTGAAGAAAAGTAGGAATTCCAAGATGCAGAAGTGAGGAGGGGGTGTTCAGGTACTCCATGCATCTCCAGCCTGTGCCAAAACATGGAAACCTAAAATGGAATATTATATGTGAGGGACAAACTTTATTGCAAACTCTAAAATATTATTATTGTGGTTGCTGTTATTCTTACTTTTATTGTCCTCATTTTTCAGATAAAGAAACTGAATCTGAGACAGGGTGATCAAAGTCGGATAGCTAGTAATTGCCCATTGCAGGATGCAAGAGTTGAAGATGACTGTGAGGTTACAAACTTAGGCGACTGGAAGGATGTAGGTCTCTTGCTCTCCTGCAGCCACAAGTGCTAGTGCTCCTTTCTGCCTTGGAACTGAGATCATGGCCCCTACTACCTTGCCAGTAACCACAAGCTCTCTTTTCCCCTTTGAAACTGTGACCAGGCTCCTACTCTCCTGTTACCACAAGGAACTGCAACCCAGAACTGTGTATGGGCAATGCAATAGGGTCCAGCACCAGCAAAGGGTCCCCTGTGATCTCTTTCTGACCAGTTGTCTGACCCCCTTACCATGTACTGAGTGAGAGTCCCCAAAACTGCTGTTGCCACTGATGCTGCTGTCCCCAGGGCCTGCTATTGGCATGGCCACGTAACCTGCACTGCGCTCCGTGCCAGACCACCACGCCAGTTTGTTAGACCTTTCCTGCCAAACTCCTAAGTTGCCTTGGTCTAGATCGTTGTTTTACCCCAACCTTTTGTTGGCTCTGCTATTTCAGAATTTAATTTGAGGTGTTATTTTAAAATTGTTTAGAAGGGAACTGGGGAGAGTTCAGGTGATTTCCTGTCTCTGCTTCACCATCTTAGCTCTTCCTCTCCCCATCAGAACTTAGTACCACTTACCTTGTCCCTATGAAGAGCATAAATGACTTTGTCCAGTGAAGTGTTATGAAATGACAGAGCTGGAAGAAACCTCAGAGTCCATACAGTCTGTTCCCCTAAACTTACAGATGAGGAAACTGAGGCCCAAAGAGAAGGATTTTGCCTCTTTAGGCACATCTCTTTCTCCCAAGCTAAATGTTGAAAAGGTTTTTCCAACCTGCTGAGTAGACCACCACTCCTCAAAGTCTCCAAATTACCTCTACAGCCAGAAGGACCTCTTTCTTTTTAAAGTTCCCTTCACTAACCTTTGATGTTCTTGGGCAGTATCTGTGCCCACAGCAACAATAGCTCACATTTATGTAATGTGTTACAACACACTTGCCTTATAACAACCCTGTGAGTAAGTAATGCTAATATTATCCCCATTTTACAGATGTGGAAGATGAGGCTCAGGGATCATACCCAGGATCACACACCTAATGAATGGCAGACCTGAGATTTTAACCCAGGTATTTTGACTCCTAGTCCAGTGCTCTTTCTATTATACCATACAATGCTTTATATCCACACCAACAGTTCCCTATTTTTTTTTTTTAGTAAAATAATCCTCCTTTTAGTTTCAAATATTTTAAAGACCCTCCCCATGACAGCGGTAGTATTATTAGTATCCATTGATTAAGAAAATGCATGCTGACAAAAAGCAACTGTGATTCAGCAATGCTTTTAAAAGAATCTGTTTTTTTAATCACAAGCATCACAAATGCACACACATACATTTAAAAATAGTAATACATATACGTGGGAAGCATAATATTGATTCCATCTGCAGAAGATATGTTTGCTTATTCACAAAGTCATTGCATTAACTTCATAACTGCCTCAGGGGTCCTGGGCTCAGAGGCTGCACAACAACCACAACAACGATAGCTAGCATTTATATAGAGCCTTAAGTTTAGCTTTAGTGTTTTAAATATGTTATCTCAATGCTGAGCCCCACAAAGTGGGGGAGGGGGTTGGAGGGAGAGAGCTTAGACTTAGAGGTGTGAGGATGTGCTGGGAATTTTCATTGTGATCAATTATACCCTGAAAATCATCAAACAGTACAAATTAGGGCTTGATTTATTATTTTGTTGATTTTTAGACTTAAAGTGATGGAGAAAATGTTAATAATTTATAAAAATTAAAAAATTTATAGCAGCTCTCCTTGTGGTGGCAAAAAACTGGAAAATGCAGAGATACCTGTCAATTGGGGAATGACTGAACAGGTTGTGGTATATGATTGTGATAGAATATTACTGTGCTATAAAAAATGATGAGCTTGATGATCTTAGAAAAACATGGATAGATTTGCATGAAATAATGAAGAGTGGAGGCAGCTAGGTGGCACAGTGAATAGAACACCAGTCCTGGAGTCAGGAGGACCTGAGTTTAAATCCGGCCTCAGACACTTAACACTTACTAGCCATGTGACCTTGGGCAAATCACTTAACCCCAATTGCCCTGCCCTCCTCCCCCCAAAAAAAGCAAAAACAAAAACAAAAAATAATGAAGAGTGAAATGAGCAGAACCAAGGGAATGTCATGTATAGTAACAGCAATATTGTTTTAAGAATAACTTTGAGTGACTAAGTCATTTTGACTATTATAAATACCCAAATCAACTACAAAGGACCTATGAAGGAAAATGCTATCTATATACAGAGAAAGAACTGATATATAAAAGTAAGTATAGAATGGTTTTATATATATACATATATATGTAAATGTCTAATGGTAGCCATCTCTAGAGCAAGTTGGTGGGGGGGGGGAAGGAGAGGGGAGAAGGAAGAAAAAAAGAAAAAAGAAAGTGACATAATTACTATATATTTAAAAGGAATAGCAAGTTATATATAATAGATTTGCAGTTTCATACATAATCATTTTTTCCTGTTTTATTTCTTAAGTTCAGAATAAAAAAAAATACTGATTAAACTTAAGAGTGTGGCGTGTGCATTTTTTTTATGGAGGGTCAGTTGTTAAACATTTACTAGCACACCACTAGATCAGAGGCACTCCTAGAGTTCTCTTCAACTAATCCTTGATGACCTTACTTAGCTTTCTCTTCCCTTGTCCCCAACTCTGACCATAGTAAATGCTAATATTTATATAGCTCTTTAAAGTTTACAAAGCACTTTACATACCTTACTGAGTTTGAACCTGACAGCAACCCTAGTCAGGTAGGAACTATGGATATTACCATGCTCATTTTATAGATAAGGAAAATGGAACTCAAAGAGATTAAGTGATTAAGAGATTAAGTATAGCATATAGGGTTTAAATTCAGGTCTTCTTTCTTGGTGTATTGAGTATTATGTTATACCAGAAACTCAGGAACAATTTAGGGACTTGCAAGTTTCTAGTGATCCCAAAGGGGTTTGATCCAGGGCAAAGCCTGATTGCTACCCCACCCTATGAACTCTACAAGTTCCTAACCTAGGTTTGAGTCTGTGCAAGAGCCCATATCAGCAGCTAGAAAGTTCAAAGTCTCAGAATTGTAGGTTCTCCTTTGGTCTGGGTTTTTCTGCTTTGGTTATTTCTTTACAGGCTAGGCTAGCTGGAAGTGAGTCTCTGTTGGCTTCTGAACTTCCTTCTGTCTTGGTACACAGCCCAGAGCCTCTCTACCTGGGAAAGGCAACCCCATCAATGCCTGGCTCACAGGTCCTTCTCACTCTGCCCAGGATTAGGTAGTTGGCAACAAAGCTACCAGTTAGAACCTGTCCCTGTTGCACTGTTCCTGTGTGGGTCTGAGGGTGCCTGAGTATGGGTTTGGGGCCTCCTTTTATGCTTGTGTGTAGTCTTTTCCTAGGGTGCTAGACTGCTCCAAACTGGGCTTGCTCCTGCCCCAACCATGTCCCCAGCCCTCTCTGTCCATCTCTCTATGTCTACCTGGGCTGAACAAAAGAATCATTGTGTCTTTTTTCGGATTTCTCCATCAGGATTTGGTACATTTTATAGATCTCTTTGGAGGAATTGTGAATGGGAATTCAGCTGCATTAATTCCTTCTACTTCTGTCAAACCCAGGTCTTTTTGAATGAAAATCTAGCACTCTATCCACTGGGCTAGGCTGCCCCCTCCACAAAATACTGTTTTGACCTTTGGGAAAAGGAAGGGGAGGATGTGAGAAGCAATGTGTAGGAGAGAACCCATTCATGGTGGAGCAAAATTAAAGCAATAAATGACGGCCATAACCCTGCTTTGTCTCAGGACACTCCTCAACTATCCCAAGCCTAGCTCAGCTGACAACTTTCATACACAAACATCCTTTCCTCTTGAATGTGTAGTCTGTTCTCTGAGAGGAATCACACTGACCAGATCAAAAGTGTACCAAGTTAGGCCTGGGAACCACAGTTTATTTTGCTCCATTTGAACAAATAAAAGAATGACCTTTATGGGTTCTGCTATCCTGAGACCAATACCAGCCTCCTACCTTGGAGGATTCAGTTTCTCTCCTCAAGGAGTGCTGGGACACTGCTTGGCATAGTGGGGGAAAAAAACCTGAACAGGAGTCAGAGGTCCTGGATTGCAACCTTGGCTTGGTTACTATTAGCCATTTAAGCCTATTGATTGAATTCCCCTGGGTTCAAATCCTGTTACTCTGCTACTAACTTGCTATGAGACCTTTGATACATCACTGAGCTACAGTTTTCTTATTTGTAATCTGAGGGTACTGGACTAAATGATCTCTAAGTTTATTAGCTCAATTTTCAAATCTTTTTATGTACAGTGAGCTCTGAATCTCTCCCCACCCCCAACAACTAACCATTGTCATACTATTTTGTTGTCTCAGTCATGTCTGACTCTTTAAGGCCCCATTTGGGTTTTTTTGGCAAAGATACTAGAGTGATTTGCCATTTCCTTCTCCAGCTCACTTTACATATGAGGAAACTGAGGCAAACAGGGCTAATTGACTTGCCCAGTGTCACAGCTAGTAAGTGTCTGAGACCAGATTTGAACTCAGGAAGATGTCTTCCTAATTCCCAGTCTACTGTGCCCACTGGCACACTACTTTATCCTATAACTGAAATGCCCTGTAAAACCATGGACAGGGAGGGGACAGGGAGGAGAGGACCACTGGCTCCTTATGGGATCACAGGATATCAGATCCGGAGGAGACTTTAGAGATTACCTAATCTAGAGTCATTTGACAAATGAGACCCAGAGAGGCAATGTGGGAAAAGCACTGGATTTGAAGTTTGAGGAGCTGGATTCAAATCCACTCACCCTTGCCTTACGAACTGTGATCTTATGTTGTCTCTTAACCTCTCTAAGCTTCAGTGTCTGTAATGGTAATGAAATTTGAAGATCCCTTTGTATCAGAAAGCTGACAGGTACTTAGCACCTAGTTTCAAATTAAGCTTCTGTTAAAGAAACAGAAGGTATGATCCTCTGTTGCTGACTTAACAGGAAGGGGCTGAACAGGGAGGAACTATATCATATATAAGGAAGAGCATAAGTTGGACAGACAGAATTTCCTAGGGTAAGCATCATGAAGGCAGGGCAGCTGCAGCTGGACTGAAGACTGAACTGAGAATTGAGGAGAACTGAGAAGAGGAATGAGAATTGAGAACTGAGAGAGAATTTCTTGGAGCAAGCCACATGGAGGCTGGATAAAGAAATTTTGATTTTGAGAATGGAGCTTATGGTGCTGAAGACTTCCAAGGGCCAGCTGGAGCTGCTGAGGATTTCCAAGGGCCAGCTGGAGCTGCTGAGGATTTCCAAGGGCCAGCCAGAGCTGCATCAGACTGAAGAAGCATGACTGTGGTGCTGGTACTTTGTACAGATGTTGTTGTGATTTTGTTAATGTGTATGAATGTTCTTGTGGCTTTGTTAAGCCTTGTCTTCCTAGGAACAGAGACTGTGAAGGATTTGAGATAGACTGGACACTCTGAGCTCCAATGTGTAGCAGGAACTTCACAGAGAGCTAGACAAGAAGCTGGGAGCTGTCTGCCTTTGAACTCAGGTGGCAGTTGGTTAGATTTGGGTGGGAGCTGGGACCATGGAAGAGGAACCATGGGAGCTGAAGGCTTGCCCCAAGTCAAGATGAAAAGACCTCTCCATGGGTACTGAGTAGTTACTGATGAAATTGACTGAGTAGTGAGTGATGAAATTGTAATTTACTTATCACCTAGGGGTGGATGGCTTTTGTATTTACTACTACCCCTTAAGGGGGTGCTGAGTAGTGACTGTTGAAGTTGTAACTTAATTGCACCTCATGGGTGGAGAACTTTGACTTTTGTACTTTGTGACCCTTAAGGCGGCAAGCTTCCTTAAGGATGATTGAATAATTGAGTTACTAAACGATTGTACTTTGTTGAAAACTATGTGACCACTTTGGTGAAAATTATGTGGCCATTTTAGGGATAAATTGTTGAGTTGGAACATTGTAAATGCTATACCTTGATTTTCTGTGAATGTTTTGCTCTGATTTGTTATTGAATAAATAGATAGTTCACTAAACTATATAAGCATAATCTTGAAAAGCTGTTCACAGCAGCAATTCTCTGGAAAGCTGCTCATGCTTGGCTTTACAGTGTCCTATTCTTTAATATGATGAGGTTAGATGAAATAATTTCTAAAGTTCCTTCCACTCCTAAATCCTACAAGGATACATTCTGATATAAAAGATCAGGAAATGTGAATGAAGGTGAAGGGACTTTCTCAAGTTCAAATAGTTAGTTAGTAGGAGAGCCAAGACTCAAACTGATGTTGCCAGACCCCAAGGGCAGTATATCAAGTTGCCTCCTAGGATCTCTAATAGCATTCCTCACATTTACTGGTGCCTCTGAATCCTCCTTACAAGAAAGGCAGGATAACAGAAAGAACACTGGTTTGATTATCAGCTGGTTGTTGATTGACTGATTTCACACACTCTTAAGAAAACCCATTATTATTTTTCATACTCTTTAACCCTTTCCATCTATCGCTGTCTCTCCTCTTATCTAGATATCATACTATCTTACTATCTTAGCCCCTCATCATATCTCATTTGGACCACTCCAATAGCCTCCTAACTAGGCTTTTTTGTCTCAAGTTTCTATCTTCTTTAATCTATCCTACAACCAGATTGATATTTCTAAAATATAAATCCAACTATATGACCCCTTTGCTAAAAAAGTTTCAACAGCTCCCTATTGCTTCTAAGATAAAATACAATCTCTTTTTGGCCATTAAAGCCCTCCACAATCAGTCTCCAGCTTTTTTTTCCAGGTGTGTGTTTTTTTTTTTAACATATTACTTTTCTTCACACACTTTCTGTCCTAACCAAACTGGTCTATTTGCTGTTCCTCATACATAACATTCCATTTCCCATATTTGTACATTTGCCCCCTGGCAAGAATGCTCTACCATATAATTTATGCTTCTTAAAATGGTCTTCAAAGTTCAACCTAACTGCCATTTGCTATGTGAGGTCTTTCCTGAAGCCCCTCCCCCCCCATGCTAGTGGTCTGCCCTTTGAAATTCCTTTTTGTTTACTTTGTTCATATTTTGCTTTTGCCTATCAATTTTCCCCCCTCCCCTGCCAAAAAATTAAAAAAAGAATATAATCTCCTTGGGGGCAGGGCCTGTTTTATTTTTATCTCTTTATCTCAATGCAGCCAACACAGTGCCTGGCAAAAAGCAGACATCTTATTAAAAACTTCTTGAATGAATCAACCTGGTGACTGGTGAAGGGGAAGAGGGGGGATAAAAAAAATGGTGAGCTATGTTACCAGTAAGACAAGGAAAATTCTGGAAGCTTTGCCATCATCTAGCATAGGGTAGACAAATAATGATAATAATAAAAGCAATAAACAAACTTTAATATTTGCAAACCTTACACATATTAGTTTATTTTATTCTCACAACAGCACTTTGAGGTAGGTGCTATTATTGTTCCCATTTGATGAATGAGAAATTTGAGCCACAGAGAGGTTAAATGACTTGCCCAGGGTCACACAACTGATGAGCTTCTGAAGGAGAACTAAAACTCATGTCGTCCTGACTCTAAATCCCACACTGTATCCACAATGCCTAACTACCTTAAAAGGCACCAATTTCACCAAGATCCAGAGTCCTTGAGACCCTTCCTTGCCTTGCCCAAGATACTTAAGGTACTATATAAATAGTATATTATATAATATACTATACATAATAATATATTATATATAATATTACTCATATTATATATAATATTATAACATAGTATATTAGCTAATAGGCTATTATATTATATACTATTATACTATACTATACTATAGAGATTCGAAGATTAAAAAAAGAGAGTCTCTATCCTCAAGGAGCTTATACTATTACTACATATTATCACTGTTATATATTACAATATAATTTATTACAATGTAATAATCACAATAGAAATCAATATTATGCCAGTTGTAAGGAAGGGACTGCTAATGAGGACCAGTCCTTAGAGCAAGATTTCCCAACCTTGTTAAGACTACTTTGGCAATCTGCTGAAGGCTTTGGACTCCTTCTTAGAATAATGTTTTTAAAGGCATAAAATAAAATACATGGATTTACAAGGGAAATCAATTCTATTGAAATGCACTTATCGAAATCTTTTAAAAAACAAACCAGTTCACAGCCCCTAGTTTAAGAAGCCCTGCCCTAGAATGTGCTCAGATTTGCCCTTCCTGGTGGATTATAAAGAGCATTTGCAATCTTCTCTCCTTGCTGCCAGTCTAACATGTGGCATTTGGGAAGCTGGTTTTGGCCATGATGAATCAACATTAGCACAACATGAAGATAAAAAGGCTTCTGGCTCCCTGAGGAGCTGGAAGGACTGATGACTCAGGAGAGGCTGAGCTGGAACTAAGTGTCCATGCACAAGGTCCAAGTGGATATCTCTCACTCTTTTCCCTGGCAGCTTTCAAGTGAGGACTGCTGTGAGCTGCCCCGTGGGGGAAGGGCAGCTGTCCTATCCACCACTCCTGTAGCTGTATGTCCAGGAGCATATGTCACCTCTGTTTTTTTCCCCTGATTTTAGGTGAATGAGTGCCAGGCAACCAGTGAGGCTGGGAAATCCATCAAAACCATCAGAGCTTGCCCCAGAGGTCAGGGCTGAGTGGCAGCTGAGGAGTCCATTAAGGATTGGAAGATACCACAGTGTCTACAGTGGGATCAGGGGTCTCCAGGGACTAAGAGCAAAAATAACTGGGCAGAAGCCTTTTATCAGATGTGCTGGGCCCCTATAGAAGAAACCCCAGTAGAGCAATGGAATGACTTGGCGTACATAGCCAATGCCATGCCCAGAAGTGAACTTGGTGAAGAGAGAAAAGGACTTTTGGGGCCAAGAGTTAGGAGGGACCCTTAGCCCATGCATTTTCTACACATGAGGGGCAGGTAGGTGGCGCAGTGGATAGATCATTGGGCTTGGAATCAGGAAGACCTAAGTTCAAATCCCACTCCAGACACTAGCTGTGTAGCCCTTGGGCAAGCAACTTCTATTTGCCTCAGTTTCCTCATCTATAAAATGGGAATAATAACAGCATCCACCTCACAGGGGTATTGTGAGGATCAAATGAGATTATAATTTTAGAGTGCTCAGCACAGTGCCTGGCGCATAGTAAGTACTATATAAAGGGTAGCTATTATTAATTATACATGTGGCTCAATCACATTGTACTTTCAGTTTGAACATATTTTCACTGGGGACCTTGGGCTTGAAAGGAAAGAATATTCCCTTGAGGTTGGGAGGACGTTTTGTGACTATCGTTCTTACTGTGACTTCTCAGTAAGGACCTTTTTCTAGAAAGTAATAGAATTCTACTGTTGGATTTATACTGGGGGCACTCTTTATGGGAGCTTGTAAGCTATAGTATTAGAAACCACAACCACTCAGGGATACTCTAGAATTCCAAAGGGAGAAATAATGTTCTTTCATTTTGAGACCTAATCTGCGAGCCCAGTGTGTTGGGAGAGTAAGCCAAGACATATTGCTACATAGTCATTATATATAAGTGCACAAGAGATACAGCAACAACAGCAACAATGATAACAATAAATATTTATAAAACTTTAAAACTTGCAAATACTATCTTAATTTATCTTCTATAACAACAAGGCTAGAAGGTAGGTGCTATTATGATCCTTATTTTACAAATGAGGAAATGAAGGCAGAGAAATTAAGTAGCTTGCCTAGGATAATATATCTAGTAAATGTCAGAAACTAGATTTGAAGTCAGATCTTCCTGACTATAGGTCCAGTACTCTACCCACCAGTAACTCCTACTTAGCTCTTTCTAATTAGTAGAAAGTAGTATTAGATCAGAAGGCCGAGAATTCTTTTTTACCACTTTCAGGTGAACAAGGAAAATTTCAACAAGGTTGAACTGAGTCTTGAGGAATGAGGAGAATTTCCACAGGCAGAGAAGGGGTTTAGGGAGAGTATGCCAGATGGAAGGAATGGTGTGATTTAAAGTACTTGAAGGATGCTGTTCAGGAAACAGTGAAATAGTCAAGTTTGGCTGAAGTAAAAATATCAGCAAATAAATAGTGTTAGCAGGGACAGTTTTATTTCTATCTTTGCATCCATTATCAGTACCTACCATAGTGCTTAGTCAGTATTTGTTGATTGAGTCAAGGTCAGAAGGATAGATTAAAAACAGATAGTGGAGGTCATCTTTCCCTATATTTACCCTTATTTCTTGATTTCCACAACCCAAGCCCTAACCATTTCCTGCCTGGATGGCTCCAACAACCTTGTTAAAAATTACAAGTCACACTTCAATAGCATTTTAAGTTTTACAAAGTGTTTTCCCTGTAACAATGCTGTGAAGTCATCAATATAAAAATTACTAAATCCATTTTGCAGAAGAAGGAATTAACGCTGAGAGAGGACAAATGATAATCCTCAAAGGCACACAAGTAAAAGCAGAAGAGCCAAGATTTGAATTCCTATCTCAAGTCCAAGTCCAGTTTCCTTTCTACTATGCCATACATACCTTCCTTCTTCCACAATCTTCTATTGGTTCATAGTATCTAGAACTCTAATGGAGCCCAGAGAGTTGAATCCCCACCATTTGACCAAGGAATAGGAATCCCCCCTTAACCCTACACACATACCTAATTGCCCTTCATAAAGGTGCTGTTCATGTTCATTGCCCAGAGTAACATTACAGCTACCCAGGCTCAAAAGCCTCATTACCATCCTCACTCTCATTCTCCCCACATATCCGATTAGTTGCCAGATCTTATTCTATTTCCACATCTCTTGAATTTGTCCCCTCCTCATCAGTTACACAACCACCATCCTCACTGAGACTGTCATTGCCTCTTCCCTGGATTATTGTAATAGTATCTTATTTGATCTTCCTGTCTCTGTTCTCTCCCCACTGAAATTCATCATCCTCCACACAGCTGCCAAAGTGATTCTCCTAAAGCACACACAACTTATTATCATTCTATTGCTCAAAAAAAAAATATCCAGAGCTTTGAGCTCTTCCACCCAGCGTGCTCTTGCCTCCTCCCTGCCTCCACGTGTGGCACCACCTCCTCTCTTCTCTTAAGGGTTTAAACTTGCCACTTCAAAGTTCACCATGGATGATGATATTGCTGCTCTCGTTGTTGACAATGGCTCTGGAATGTGCAAAGCTGGCTTTGCAGGAGACGATGCCCCTCAGGCTGTCTTCCCTTCCATTGCTGGGTGTCCCAGACATCAGGATGTTATGGTGGGTATGGGCCAGAAAGACAGCTATGGGGGGGGGGGGGATGAGACCCAGAGAAAGAGAGGTATTCTGATCCTGAAGTATCCCATTGAACATGGTATTGCCACCAACTGGGATGACGTGGAGAAGATCTGGCATCATACTTTCTACAAAGAGCTCCATGTGGCCCCTGAAGAGCACCCTGTGCTGCTCACCGAAGCCCCTCTGAAACCCAAAGCCAACAGAGAAAACATGACTCAGATTATGTTTGAGATCTTAAATACCCCAGCCATGTATGTTGCCATCCAGGTTGTGCTGTCCCTGTATGACTCTGGTCATATCACTGGCATTGTGATGTTCTCCGGTGATGGTGTGACCCACACTGTGCCCATCTATGAAGGTTATGCCCTTCCCCACGCCATCCTCCGTCTGGATCTGTCTGGCCATGACCTGATGGACTACCTCATGAAGATTCTGACCGAGAGAGGGTACAGTTTCACTACCACAGCTGAGAGGGAAATCATATGTGACATCAAGGAGAAGTTGTGTTATGTCGCCTTAGATTTGAGCAGGAGATGGCCACCGCTGCATCCAGCTCCTCTCTGGAAAAGAGCTATGAGCTCCCTGATGGTCAGGTTATCACCATTGGCAAAGAGAGGTTCCCATACCCAGAAGCTCTCTTCCAACCTTCTTTCTTAGGTATAGAATCCTGTGGAATCCATGAAACTACCTTCAACTCAACTATAAAGTGTGATATTGACATCCATAAGGATTTGTATGCCAACACTGTATTGTCAGGTGGTACCCAGGCATTGCTGACAGGATGCAGAAGATTATAGCCCTAGCTCCCAACACAATGAAAATCAAGATCATTGCCCCACCTGAGCTCAAATACTCTGTCTGGATTGGAGGCTCCATCCTGGAGTCTCTTTCCACCTGCCAGCAGATATAGATCAGCAAGCAGGAGTATGATGAATCTGGGCCCTCCATTATCTACCACAAATGCTTCTAAATGGACTGTTTGTAGTTTTTTTTTTTGTCAAAGGGTGTGACATGATGACATGATAATTGCCCAGAAAAAGAAATGAGATTGGCGTGGCTTTGTTTTTGTGTTTTGTTTTGGTTTTTTTTGGCGCTTGACTCAGGATTTTAAAACTGGAACAGTAAAGGTGATGAGCATTCTAGGTATGTTGGAGGCAAACATCCCCAGAGTTATCCAGGGAGTCTTCAGGACTCTGATTGTACATTTGTTTTTTTTTTTTAATAGTCATTCCAAATACCATCTAATGCATCTTGACAGGTTAAGGGCCTCTGTGAAGGCTGTCAAGGAGTGAGGTAACAGATCCCGATGGGGGGAGGGGGTGGGAAGGGAGGTAATAGTATTGCTTTAAGTGTAAATTATGTAATCCT